>NW_010972776.1:4564924-4975442 GCF_000737465.1 Haliaeetus leucocephalus
TTTGTGTGTTTTTGGGGGGGGGGGGGGGAGTTGTTTGTTTGTTTTTGTGGGGTTTTTTTAGAGTTACCTGCTACCTATTGAGATGAATCATCTGTCTGCGGTATAGGCAAGCCAACTTCAGAGTATCAGGCTACCCTTTCTTTTTAATAAGTCTTCCCATATTGAAGGTTTTGCTAAACACTGTTTGTACAAAGAAAACTACATTAAGATACATGACCAAGAAGGAAATAAAGCAAAATCTTTAAAAATAATAATAGATTAGTGAACAAGAACTTCTAATAAAGTCACAAGTCTATATGAAAAGACTACAGCAGCACACTCTGACATCTTAAAAATGCCGTCGTGAAAGACCAGCACTTAGATGCTACCAGCTGGGAAAGGGTCTCAGCACGTTAAAGACCGAACACATGACAAAGGCTCCAAAGGAGCAACAACTCCAGTGAGCGAAGGACAAACCTGGAGTAACTCAGCATTCCCACGCTTTGGCATGTGTCAGGTGGTACCATGTATGGAAGCTAAGTCGGTAATTCATGAGATGATAGTAAGACCCTGGCTGCGGGAGACAGACAGGGGGACACGCTGAGACCACTGCGCGCCAGGGGCTGGCTGGGGGGTGTAATTCCATACAGGCCTCCTGCTGTGTCCAGAGTGAACACCTGTTCAGATCGTCTTAAAGATTGAAGTCATTTTTGCATGGAAACAGTGGCAACATTCTCCTGTTGGGACGAAGGCCTTTTGGAATTCTTCCTCTTGTGAAATTTAGGTTCCCATATCCCTTTGTTGGCATCTCTGATTTAGAATCATAGAACCATGGAATCATTTAGGTTGGAAAAGACCTTTAAGATCATCGAGTCCAACCATCAACCATGCCCACTAAACCATGTCCTGAATATTTCCCTCCCTGTCTCCAAATCTTAGTTGCTGGTAAGTAAGTACATGTAATGTGTGGCTGCTGCAATCTGTCTTTTATTTTCTTGTCTCTGGGAGTCCCAAGAGTAATAACACTATTCAAAATTATCATGACAATACCATTATTTATTAAGAAATTAAAAATAAATTTGAATTCAACTCACAGCAATGCACTGTGAATTGTAAAACATGTCTTAGATATAAAATTAATTTTTATATGGGCATATGGAAAAACAATTGTCACTAGATATTGATGTGAAGCAATACCTATATTTAGCAAAGTTAATCTCTTGTACAAACAAAACGCTGCTTATTTATTCAGTTTCCTTTAGCTTAATTCCTAAACTTCTAAAGACTTCAAAGAACTATACAGAAGCTAGATAAAGAGCTTATCTGCATAATTCTTATGCTAATTCACAGAAGGTGTCTTGACTAAAAGGATGTCTACGTGCACACCAAGGCCTTACTGTTACTAATTCTTTTCCTCTAAAAGCTAAAATATTATACACGTATTTAGTTGTAATATATCTTCCTCTGCTTCTTTAAGAGAGTACACGGTTCTGGATCCAAATATGAGCCTGGTTACTCACAGGCTGACCTTTCATTTCTCTGGAATATTTAGAGATATTTTTGAGCCAGGCTACTACCACAGTGCATGTGTGCAAACAGAGCATAAAATACAAATACTCACTCGCTTTTTAAAGAAAAAAATAGCTCGGTGTCCTGCAGAGCAGCAAAAGAGAGATTAGTATGTGAAATACTATTAACTGCTACTCATCAGAAATTTGTAGTCATCCTAAAAGCTAGAACTATTAATTTTCTCACCAAATTCTGCCTTCCCTGGCCCTGCACTCCCACATCTCTGAGCATGCTATATATTAATCTCTTTACTCTTAGGATAAAAACAATTTACAGTCCCAACATTACACATCTCTGACAATACAATTTCCACATAATATTTACAACTTTGTAAACTTTTTAGTTCATAGAGTTCAAAGACAAACTGAAATGATTTATATTTGCATAAGAGGTAGAGTTTCTCCAGAAAATTTGGATAGTTTTTAATAGTATGCTTTTATTATCTATTTGAAAATATTTATTATTTTTAATACTACTTCTGTTCAGTAAAAAAGCACCAGTTATTAAAAAAAATTTAGTCTGCAGTTGGTTGCTTAAAAATGAATAAAGGTCTAAATGCATATTCTGCTAATGTAATGAGAGATTAGGATTTGTATTTTGTAAAATTAATATTTACCAACTACTTAATAAAACAATGATGAAACAAACACTTAAAAATTAGAATGGTTCAGTTGTTTTCTCCATGTGCATATTTTTATTATACACCAATTTTTTTCATACACTGTTGCTGACTTAGATACTGTTTTGACATGAGGATGTATTCAGTCAGAACTGCTTTCAAACACAGTAAAAACAGAGGGACAACTGGCTCCAAGACTCTAAGAAAAAGACACTTTCTTGCTGAAACACCTAACATGTACACAAGCCCTGTATACATAACAAATATGGAAGTGTGACATCACATGATATTAAAAATCTGTATTTTCTTATGCATATTAAATATATATCTATATCAACCTGTGTATGTATATACATTTTCCAAGTATCTATCAAACCCCATAATTAAAAAAAGATTATCCACTTCTTACAAACTATCATCATAATAATTGTATGACAGAATTGTTGGCTGATATAACTGATACAGCTCCAGGTAATTCTGCTGGCCTCACATACATCACACCCGCAGACCATTCTTAACGTAATCCAAGAAAATAGTACCATCATTTAAAATGCTTTTAAACAAATTGCATGTTGCAGCCTTTAGAAATTACAGGGTTATTTGTAAAGGTTTTTCTACCCTGTGCTTTTTAGTGTGCTTACAATGGTTAGGGGGTTTTTGTTTTTAGCTTTTCACACTGTGTGCTGGCTTGTTAATCGTGAGTGTGCACATACATTTTCATTACTAGATAACTGAATGTTTGCAATAGTAGTTCAGCAAAAAAACCCATTGTTGCCCACAAAGCAATTCCCTGAGACTATCTTCACAGACTTTTTATATAAAAATGAATTAACTAGGTTTACTTACTTGATGAAAACGGTACAGTTCCGATTCGCATCCACAACCAAAGGAGGCTTTTCATTTTAAAAAAGGGACAGCACACAATGTGAAAGAAACATAATTCTCTTAGAAGTATATAAAAAAAATTAAATTCTGAAGGGTCACTGCTTTCTACATAATGCTTAATTCCTCCTGAAATGACACTGTAGAGTAAATAACTCATTATGATAGCATCACTAGGCCAACCGCTAAGACATCATGATATACTATGCTGCTAATGATTTCCTTTGGTTTCTTGAAAGACATCTTTCTTTTTCTACTTTCTCTCTTCTCCAGAAATATATACAGCCAGATTTTCCAGGATTCAGTCTGAACCAGTCTACCAAAATCAGGAATTGTTTTAATAGAGTGATGGTCTCTAGGCTACTTGGTAGATCTGACAGAGAAATTACTGAATCAAACTCAGACATAGATTCTGGCTAAGTCAAGCATGACATGCAGGTTGGTAGGAATGTATGTATCAATGGTAAATGAATACGTTCACATAGGACTAGCATAATATATGAGAATATCATATGGGAATGAAAATTATAATGCATATGCATCTGGAAAAGCAAGGTATGGGAAATATGCTTTGTTTTATTCTCTTAGTTTCTTCCCTTTTCTGCTTTTTTTAACAGTAACTCCTTTTTCCCTTTGTAAATTGTGCTCACTTCACTTTGTGTCCGTTTACACAATTACAGAAATTTGAACATCTAGTGAATGCAATTTGTTACATGTTATTTTAATCCACAATCCATTTGGGTGTGGATGAATGGGCATTAAGATTCCCCTGTTCATCTTACCACTACTATTTCCATTCCTTCTAAATCTGGTGTGTGTAAAGTGGGTGCTTCTGGCTAAGCAGTTTTACTTCTACTGATAGCCCCATAGCCTGAATCTCTAATAGGAGATACTCCTATAAAGGGAAAGATTTAATCTTAGAAGAATAACACTTTCAGTGTAGTCCTACCAAGGCTCTTGGATCTTTAAATAAACCTAACATGATCAGCAGCTTCTATTCATGATCCTGTTAATCAGTTCCAAGATATTATTTTCATGTGTCAACTTTTTTTTAATGAATTGAATTCTTCAATTCTTTTCCAAGAGCATCTAGAGGTAATTGCTCCTTGTACTGAGCACTATGTTTTGATATGTCTTCCTTAAGAAAATCAATACGATATTTTAATCTTGCAAATATAGTGGTGGAATTATAGCTGTTGTCTTCTGAGTACATTAATGTGACTTCTAATGGGAAGAAAACACCTAGCATTCTTGGGAACTTTTAAAAATCTCTAGTCTCAGCACTCTCAAACATAATAACATTTTTCTTCTTGTGGAAATGGGGTAACTGGAATAGCAGAAGCCAGAGTGAAGGAGCTGAAGGCAGTAGTCCTTTTTTGTAGAAAATATTCCACTCTTATTTCCAACTTGATCTGAACTGGGAGCCATTGAAGGAATATAATTTTATAGTTTCATAATGTGGAATTTAAAACATGCCAATTTCAACCCACAGCACTGCTCAGTACTGATACTGGCAATAACAGGTTCTTAAAATTTTTGCAAATTCTGTCCAGGGGACGTTTCAGAATAGAACACAAACTCACATTAATCAATCAGCCCAGTAATACACTATGCTGTATCAGGGCATAGATACTATCATTCATAGCGAAATTACATGTTTTGTTTGGGAGCCTTTTTTTAGATCTCTGCCACATGTAATTCACTGCAACTGATGAATTTTGTTCAAACAGTTTATCCATTCACATTAACACTGTGTTTCTTAATCATATGTGAAGCGAGGTGGAGTCCTGATATCACTCTTCTGTGAGTCAATGGGAGTTTTAGCAGTGCTTTCAATAGGATTCTAGTCTTAGTTTTCTACTTGACACTGCACAATGCATATAGAGGCAATGACTGAAGTTGCAGATGCAATAAAAATTCTAACACGCCACCCAATGGAAGTAGGAATGTGACTATGTTTAAGTGATGACCTCCAAAAAATCAACTACGAATCTAGTATGAAAATGACGAGCACTCACTATGCTTTTCATTGTAAGAATAAAGAACAAAAGACATATTTAGAACTGCCTAATATTCTTTAACCTTAAACAGCATAGTCTGACATGTAGTTCTAAAGTGATTTTGCAGAAAGAATATCTTAGCAGACGGTCGTATAAAACCAGTATAAATAGGAATTAGTAACAGAGGTGACAAGATCCGTCCAGCAACAGAGTGATTTTACCCTTATTCTCAGCAAATAACAATTCTTTTCTTGACTAATAAGCTACAAAAATACACCAAACATATCCGTACTCCTCAGTTCTTAACATGCATTAAGAACGTCTATATTGTTTTTGCCAAATTTCAGACTTCACTAACATTCCTTTTTATATATTGAATTAACAGGATAACTTATCAAAGAAACAACTCTGCTTGCAAGTTGAACTAGTGTCTTTGAAAAAGTTCTGTAGAATAGACCTTTATAACGTTACAATATTAGATACAGAAACCTGCTTAGTTATGCTAGACTTACACTACTCATTTCATTGACTTCAGTGCTACTATTGATCTACAGCTCACTGTGACAAAGGGGAAAAATAAATACATGCTAAACACATAGAGATTCTTCTCTGAAGTTGTATTTCCTTACAAGGGATTATGGTATTGACTAGACTGATGGAGCCATTCACTCCTTGGTAAGCACTGAAACAGGAGATATGTCCACATAAACGAGCATGTGATTAGGCCTGATAAATTCTTTCTGATGGCTTGGAAGTCAGTTTGATGGTATCATCCAATTTCCAATGAACAATGTCTACGCTACCGAAATTCTGGGTGATAGCTAGGTCCTGTGTTTAGCACTCTCAGCCAAAGACAACTGATCAGGGAATGGCCATGGGAATAAAATAGTCTCTTACCTCCAGAGTAAAGTCAGGCAAATAACATTTTTCTTAGTTTGCTGACAGACCAGAAAGGAAAACAAACAAACAAACAAACAAACAAATATATTTACACACATATATATTTTTGAGCCAAAGAAAAGCACAATTTATTTTTTCTGCTAACAGAAAGCAACATCCCAGAATGTCTTAACCAATTAAATAATGAAATCTCCACTATTCTTTTGATAGTTAACCTTTTCTAAATCCTAAATTACTCAATTTTTTAACTAAAGAGCATTTTGACTGCAACTATTTACTGAATTTAACTTACAGATCTAAAATTATTAATCTCCATAATTAACCTATCTAGGGACCAATTTCCTGAAATGTGTTGAAAAATTATTGCCTTGGATTTTACCTTAGAGATGTTCAATCTTCACAGATTTTTTTCCTGCACAAGCTGGATGAGTTGGAAAAGCCTGTAGAGCTGACAGCTTTGTTCTGTGTTATTTGAATAAAGAACACTTCACTCCTGAGTCTTTCAACCAAACATACAAAGCAGCATACAAATTCTAAATGAAACTCATGTTTCTAATAGTCATCACAATATCCTGGGACAATGAGAGATGATGCTAGAAAAGGATCCATGAGCAACAGATTAAAACATATTGCTAATGATTTAACTGATGGCAAAATAAGCAAACAGATAATTGTACCACAGGATGTACAAATAGTCCATGGTGTGCACTTTAAATCCCAAAGTCCAAAGAAGAAAACTAAAGTAAGTCACTCCTCCCCCTTTATTCTTAATATTGTAATTGTCTATATTTTTACTTCCTTTATCTACCCTTTCAAATACCTTCATGGCAATTGGACAGGAGCTCTTGGCACATATTTCATCACACATATAAATACATGCAAATTCCTAAAAGGGAGATGTGGCCAAATAGTGATTCAATGACACAGAGGAGCTGACCTCCAAAGGAGGATGAAGATTTCAGGGCCATTATACGAGCCTCCCACCTGTGACTATTGTCCCCAGAGACTGGATTGTCAGCAAAGCACCACTGCAGCAAGACAAAAAGCAAACAAAATCTGCTATATTCGTGCAAAATCCACCTTTGGGGAAAAAAAAAAAAAAAAAAAAATGGCTACCTACAATGCCAGGTGGGGAGGCTAATTCTGCTTCCCCCCAGTACATTATTGCAAACTGAGACTTAACTTCACAGGTAGCAGATCTTAATCCACAAGAGAGAAGGAAAGATCTAGAGGAGAAAGTCAGTACAAATAACTGATTTATCTTGGTAGCAGCTTTGTCACAACATTGACTGAAGCGTTCTCAGAAAATTCTATTTTTAGTTACACATTCTGCAGTCGATTTCTTTGTAAAGTAAATAAAAATCAAGAAATTGCATAGATACCACAGGAAAATGAGGGCACGAAGCCACAGAACGATTTCTCTGCCTGGGGGAACCAGAAGTATTCTAAAGTTCAAAATATGTTATAATGTTAATCATTTGACTATCAAATACCAGTAGTCCCAATGCAGAAGAATACAGGGGATTTGTTTTTTAAAAGTAACTGCTATACTAGCACAAGCATTTTCAGGAAGTTTCTCTTATACCTTCCTGACTGTGGAGGATGGTCTTAGCCCAAATGCTTCCTCTGCACCAGCAAGCACCAAAAGGATACAGAGGCCTCTAAATGACAAAAGAGAATTTCCCATAGGCAGAAATATGAGAAAGACTAAAAGTTTTCTTATTCCACCTATGGTTCAGTTTAAGAGGTGCATACCGAAGTAAAAACATAGCATATAATATATATGAGTTTCTGGTGACACGCTATTTGTACAGCAGCCCTGAGGTGCAGCTATAACTCAAGCAGATTCCCAAGGACCTTTAAATTCTGTGTTTTTCTAAAAGTGCTCAGTTGAGACAATAAAATAATTGTAAGCCAAAAACCCCACTTTTGCTTCCATCTTCCCTCAGCTGCTAATTTTATGCTGTAGTTTAGACTACATAAATAAGACAATTGTATGACTTTGTTGTTATATTACTTTAAAATCACTTCAAATTTTAAAATGAAATTTCTTTAAAACAATAGAAAGACATAAATAAAACTTAACCCTCTTTTTTCCCAAGCTAGTTTATTCCCTAATACATATATTCTCTCCTTTTAAAAATGGATTTTCATATCAGCAGTATGAAACTTACAGCTTTGAGCAATTAGGAAACCCAGATAAAAGAGTTAATTTTTTTTTCTTAAATAAATCTCTGAATGGATTGTCTATTTTTGAGAATACATAACTGTGATTTCCATATTATCTGAATGTACAAGTAAGTTGCATTTTCTGTAATCAGGGTAACGAACCTCAGTGAAGTCAGTTTAACACTGCCTATGGTTTTTAATTGATAATAATATTATAGGAGACGTTACAAATACTGATCTTCATACAGCAACATGTAAAATGCATTTGCTTTTATTGTCCAGTATGCTGCTAATAAAAGCAGTTTGATCCATGTGTGTTCAAAATAAATTTATGCTTTAGATTTGGAGTTCTGCCTGATTAATTTTTAAAAATAGTCAAAAAGTTAAAATTTACCCAGGGCCAGTTTTAAAAGGGTGATGCTAAACATACCAATGAACCCATCTTTGTTAAGGGAATTGTCAATCCATTTTTCCCCTACTAAACGAGGGGATCTACAATATCCCATTTTAAGATATACTGCTATGTCAATTTCATTTAATACCAAAAGAAAAATAAGCATTTTATGATTAAGCAGTAATTGAGACAAACAAGTTAAAGAGTTGAAAGACGTTAGCCCACACAGGGACCAAGAATTCATTTTGTGTTTCATCTCGTATGTGGAACAGGCACCGCTGCCTCTCGACTCTTCTGCTTCAGAGACCAGAAAGCGGTGTTCTGAGTGGCTGCTTCAGGGATTTATATTCCTCCAGGGTAATAGCGCTGATTATTTAATCACCTTGTATGCGCCACTTAGGCAGGGAGAAATGGAGTCATGTGCATCAGGAGTCATGAAGATCGATTGCACCGTCTGTTTCCTTCTCTCTGCAACAACCTACTCTGACACTCCAGCGGCTGGAGCCAGTTTTTAGAGTAGGTACGACACATAATCAAATCAGCAGCCGACATAGCAAAAAGCCACTTTTTGATGTAAAGGAAGTAGTTTTCATCATGCAGTATCCATGAGGTTTTGCACATAAACAAGGCATGTGAATTGCATTTCTGAAAGAATGAGTGACAGCAAACCGACGATTGCTGGGCACCCCAGCTCCCAGGTCCAGGGATGCGCCTTCCCTGCAGCAACGCGCAGCCCAGTATAACACAAAATACTGTTGCCTTTGAATGATGTGCTAGTCTAAAGTTGGGGCTCCAGGGGGAACAAAACCACTGTCACATTTGCTTCACCCCAGCAAAGTCCAAGTATTAGTACTGAAAAATAGCCTCTCTTGGAAAGTGTCCGTCTTCTTTGCTGTAACAGCCAGGATACATGAACAGCACTCTCCTCTCTATTCTAGGAACATTTAGAACATATTAATAATGAGGTGGAAAAAATTAATTAAGCCTATTCTCAGAATAAACTATGATTACTCATAGTAATCTGTGTGCATGTACAAATTTTTAGAGTATCTCTGCTATGCTGTTCTATACTGTCCAGACACTAGATACCTAAGTAGAATTTTGAACTACCTCTGTAAAAGTTGTTCATAAAAAATTTGTATTAATCTCATTTCACTTGTAGACCACAAGATTTAGGCCTTTTTAAAAAGGGGGGGGGGGGGGGGGGGGGGGGTTTTTTAAAAATCTCCGTGTTTTCTTCCCTTGAAGTAGAGTCCGTTCCTCCAAGGAAGGAGATTAAAAGTAATTTAGAGTTTGATTTGAACTTCCTAAAAGGTACCCTTAGCAGGATAACGTTTCAAAGTCATCATCTGTATTCCCAGATTTCTCACACAATTTACATCTCTAAAATTGTCTGCAAGATAAGGGTTGCTGTTCTTGCTCCCCATTAAGGACAAATGTTGCTCAAGATCAAAGCACTGCTCAAAATATTTTCTACTTATAAGATGTGCTGGAGCACACGGCAGTGCTCAACGTATTTCACTGGACCTCAAATTTTCAGCAAATACTAACAATAACACCCACCATCCTTTTTTTTTCTTTTCAGTATATCTTTTGCAAGAAGTTTCCCTTTCATTTTGTAGGATGCCATTCTAATACAGGACTGGAACTCAGAAAACTGACTCCTGCTCTTATGTTCTCACACATGAGCAAATTGCTGTCTTTTACATCTGGTACCTTGTAATACATCTTCAAGTGATATGATTCATGTCACTTTCCAAGGGGTGGTAAGATGATCTTTGTTTCTAGTGGCACCATCAAAGCAAGAAGAGGCTTTTATTAATTTAATAAAGGCTGAGCAGATGCTACAGTCTTATCATAAGTGGCATTAACAGAAGCTGAAAAAATACAATAACAGTCCTAGTGAGCACTTTGCCCTCTCTACCAGCCATCCAGAACCAGAATTGGGATTGCCAGCTGAGCCTCCAGCCTTCTGCACCATTTTGCTAATGCAAAACCATCAGTAAACATGTTGCCACACTTTCCTATATCTACTGCACTTATATATTTAAGGGGATGCATCAATGATCAGCACTATTGACTTTTAATCTTTAGGATAACTTATCTCTAATCTCATACCACTATAGAAATTTTTATCGTAACAGATAAAAAGACTTAATGATCCTATGTTGGATGAAATGCAGGAAACTACCGCAAAGAGAAACCCTACTTTTCGTACTTTCAGAGTGAACAATGAGTGCTGTTCTTCTGAACTTGACTTTTAACTTTGCTTTGAAAGGAGTTGTTGATGCTTTGAAGGGCAGATTTTCCAAGACTTGCGTGAAGGCTGCTGAACTGTGAACTAGTATTAGCGGTTTGCCTATAGGCAGCAAGCTGGAAAACATCCTTTATTTTTAGTATTTGCTAAAACATTTGAAATACCCCAAATACCAAAGTTTAGAGAAGTCTACTTCAGTTCTTCAGCCAGATAAAATCTTAAAAATTAATTACAATACTTTCTAGCCATTCCTCACCCCCCATGAAGTTTGTTGCAAAGGAAACATGAATAGAATACGTAGTAGGTAGTATAAACAGCTTTGCACCATTTCAAATTCTAGCAAAAAAATTTTCCCACCCTGGCACTATGGCAATCCTCCTTCACTTAGTAGTTGAGCGTGTAGTCAGTGGCGTTATCACCATCTAGTCATCAGGAATGACTAGCGCAGTAGGAATAGAACTCATTACTTTCAGCCTCAAAACAGCACTGAAATAAAGGTTTTCTCTGCTTACTATTCGTAAAGGCCTTGATGCATACTTTGACATAATGCTTTTGAAGTCGGTGAAACTAACTCAGTGAAAAATCCCTTTGTTGAGTTTGGCTGTGCAATGCTGGAAAGTTTAGAAGAAAATTGAATATGCAGATATTTTTACTAGTAAAAGGAAAGAAAGTTCTCATAAGACAGAGAAAATCAAACTGTTTCCTAATTTATGTATAGGGGCCTCAGTATTTTTATAACTAATAGAAAGAAGTTTTATAGATTGAGGGGGAACCACAGGAATTTTTAAAACGTGTGCAGTAATGATAAGCTAAATTCAGCTGTAGAAAATAGATGTCTCCTTTTCCTGTAATCCACAAGATTAAAGAACTGTAATCGTAGGAACCTTTAGTATTGGTTCATTAAAATAAAATAGAATTTTAATTAAAAAAACCCCTCTCTTGAGATTGCCAGTCTTATTCACATATATTGAGAACTCTTCTGATTTTTACTGTTCCATAAGACTATGATCTCTCTTTTCTTTTTTTTTTTCTAAAATTACATAGGCATAATTTTAACAAATCCTTTTTCTCTTTTGTTGAACATGGCATATTAATATGTTACATATATATTATACAGAAAATGACTGATTGTGCAATGAGCAGTCAGCATGAAGAGGAGAATTTGATACATGATGGACTATTGATGACTGACATGCATTCACCTGAAGATGATACTGTTCTCTGTCCAAAAGCATAGGTGCAGGCTACAAACAAGTTATGAAATTCAGCTTTTTAAGCAGATGTACAGGAACCCAAAATGCAAAGCAAAAACCTCACATTTATTTAGCAGCCATCAACACCATTTAAAATATAGTGCAATTATTTGCTGTACCCTCCTGGTTGCTACAGAGATGGAACCTCAGTTCTGCAGGTTGAATTTCATATCTCATTAGGAGCTAGTCTGAGTCAATGAACCCAGGTAAAAATGTAAATTTACTATCAAGTGATGGCTTTGCAAACTGGCTCAGGTTTAAAATGAGTCAGGGAGTGATCAAACAAACAGTAAAATCACCAGGACTCACATAGCTTCTGAGAGCAGACAATAGTAACCAGCTGAGGACAGAATTTCTTATTTAAGCCCAAGCAGCAGCCAGAACATTTCATCTGATTGCCCACAGTATTATGGTCTCTACTATGGATACAGCTAGACTTATCCCATTGACAAATCACGTCAAAAATATATACTATTCTATCTTGATGTGATAGTCGGTGCTAATTTTAATCTTAACTGAATTTAAGGTCATAGAATAAAAATAATAGTATAGGTAATTAGCCAGCCAAAGGCAATTCCTACTTTTTGCATCATAATCTTATTAACTCTGCCTAAAAATGTTATGTCCCATTATCAAATAGAACTTTCTTTAAAAAATAACATTAATGCTAACACTCTTAACACATCAAATGAACTTGCCTTTCTTAACAGGTCTCCTGTGTATAAATGCTGCCCTTAAATTAACTAATCACAATTTACAATAACTTCTTGCTTTAAAACAAAACTTGACCCTTAAATAATTTGGAAACTGTACTACCGCAAAGATCCCCTATGGTAACACCAATATATTTCTAGGCACATAGACAACAATTATATCTTAGGCAGCGAAGGTGACTGGTTGTGTTGATTTGGGAGTATTAAGTAATCATTAGGCAAAAGACAAAGTTCTTATTCCTACCTTACATATTGCTATCCATCTATTTAGCACACACACACCTCTCCCAAACAGAATTTCAGGGAATAGTTTTATATAACTTAGCTTTTTGAAAAGTTATTTTTCATTTTACAAGACAGTTCTCTTATGAAATTTTGAATACTCTGTTAAGGCCTAAATGCTATAATATGAAAAAGCTCGAGGTGCCCTGGGACACTTGAGTTGCACACTGGGGCCCAGACTGAGTAGACAACAGTTCCTAGCAATGAGCAATATCAAACCTCTTTGTCTAATCACCCACTATTATTCACTGGTGCTTTCCATTTCCTTCAAAACCGAAACACCCTAAAAGAAAAAATCCTCCCCCCCTTCTGCCCTCCCTCAACGTACTTAGGGGTTGGTGGGGGGGTGAGGGTGTGGATGGTGGCGTTAATCAAAAACCACAGAAAAAAAAGGAGCTTCACATGCAAAAAAATAAATTCAGATATCATGAAGAGTCCAACTAAATAAAAAAGTCTGGAAAACTCAGAGTTGCTACTGCATCTATCCTTACAATCCCCTGTTGTGAAAAAGCTCTGAAGGAGTCTCCAAACAGCATGTGATTTTATAGACCATATGATCTGCAATATTTACCATGCATAATAGAAATAGATAAGGCAAAGCAAACAGCTTGAATTTTGTATTTCCTTGCTTTATATTTAGTCTAGGTTGTTAGCACCATGTGAATATATATTTGGGAGTCTCTGTGTTTGTGTGTGTATGCATATGCGCATGTGTGTGTATATATAGGTATAAATAAACACATATAGAGACATTTCACTATTTTTCTCACGTATCATAAAGGAACACCTTCTGAGCAATTAGCTTTTAATTTCTAGGATTTCTTAGGAAAAGAAAAAGTATTGTTCATTTTAATCAGAATTGGAAAAAAATATGCTTGTTTTCAGCTTCTACGTTCTCTTGTTGTCTCTAGTGTACGCAAGCTTGTTTGTGGAGGTCTTGAGTTTCAATAACAACAAATGCCAACACCTATAATCAGAATATTTGACCATTGTTTTATAATTTTAAAATGCACTGCTATAAAGTGTTAAGCAAATGAGAATAAATGGGAAATGTATTTGCTAACCACACTTTTTTTTATTGCTCAGTACATACGAGAGTCGGAACCAGACGCATACACAAATTTTAAAGTAGAAGATTGAAAATGTAAAGGCACACATTTGAAAGGGATTCCTCTACAAATACAAAAATGCATGCAAGTCTTAGGTCATATTGCCAAAATCTGGCTTACTTGCCTGGACCTATATTTGAAACCTCTGAGCGGGGGCAGGGGAAGAAAATAAATATAAAGGTAATTCAATATATCAAGACTTACCTGCTCTTCCTGTGTTGAGACTAATAGGGTCATATTACTTCTTTTTATCATTTTATGTCTATCTCTGAAAGCTTGTCCCCTCAGATTTTCCACTTGTATTCATTGCTTACCAATACCTTTTATCTATACCACTCAGTCTACTCCTTGAAATCTGGTCCTGCCAATCTTTACTGTTCCACTATTATCTACAGTTTTCTGCCAAAAAAAAAAAAAAAAAAAAAAAAAAAGGCAAAGCAGCCCATTTTGCTTGGGAGGTGCAAGAGCAAAGCACCTTCTACCCAGCAATAAAGTGCTGTGGGGAAGACAACTTTAGTCGCTAATGAAATATGTGCATGATGTGAAGGAAAGACTCATTCCGTGCCACCACGTTTTTCTGAATGGAAATGAAATAAGTATAAGTTCATCAGGAGCACTTCTCTAGTTTTGATAGCTCTCAGCCAAGGCCACCTGAAAAACGAGACTCCTGTTCATTTCCATGTGCTTTGAACCAGGTCCTGAGAAGGGACATTTTCCATTTTTTGGCTGCTTTTCATCATTACCTTCAGATCAGATTGAATTTTATGGGAAAGAAACCCTTTTTCTTTACTTAAGAAATATCCCAATTTCTGTGGTTATATTCATCATTATTATTCGAAGAATTGTTTGTGTTAATGATATTTGACAGAATGTATTGTTTGGGAATTATCCACATCAAGTGTTTATGATTGATTACCTAAAGACATTATTTATCATGCCTTATTGGATTTTGGATTGAATGATTTATTTATTTATTTTACACAGGAGAAAAATGTGTAAGGAATTCAGAAGAATGGTGAAAAAGAATAATGTACCTACAGGGTATATTATTGAGCTACAGATTATTTGTACTAAATCTCATGAAAGTTTTGAGGTTCATAAACAGTTGCATGAAAATCTTATTGCCATCCTAATATGCCTGGGCTTTTTCTAGTTAGGTCTTTCATTTCTTTATTTCATTTTGATTATTTTCATTTGGAGTCCTTTTTCCTTTTTCTCATGTTTAAGAAGGGTTAGTTATGAGTCTTTTATAACATATGTAAATTTGCTTATTTTTAGAAAATGTTCTTTAACACTCCGGTTTCCTTGTCAGAGTCTGTAGTGCTAATAGCTGTGTTAATAAAATTATAATCTACAGTGAAGAAATTGCTTTCCATACATAGAAATTTAATGAGATGGAAATTTTCAGGAACTGAACTGATTCTCAGCAGTGGTTTGGTAGACTCTTATAACATCTGCCCACGTGCAGACTGGAAATACTCCATGCCAATAGAGATGTCATTAAATCAACTCTGCTTTTGTGTTTCACTTCCCACAACCCCCCCGGTTTCATAAATTAACTTGGTTAGCTAAATGCTAATGAATATCTATATTTACTGACCAGAAGAGCTTTTTTCCTCAGGTAAATTAGGTTTCAAGAATGCTACAGGGTTAGGAGGTTTTATTTATGTTATTTTATCTCCCTAGAGGAATGAAGAAGTGAGTACATGCATCCATTATAACCCAGTTGTAAACAGGATCAGTTCACCAGAGACTTGCAGATCCTTCTACCCCTATTAACCTGACATGAGGAATTTATTTATCATTTCCATAGGCTTCCATATTATCACCCACTACAAGGCATACAGCAGTGTGGAAACAAACCCCCCACTGCACTTACTCCGCTTAGAGCCTTGTGCCCTTTCCTGCCCAGACGTGATTCCAGCCTATTCCAACAACTACAGATGCTTCAGCAGGGTCTTCAGGTGCATTTTGGTATGTATATTGCTACACCCATAACTATGTTCTCTCACCTTTTTTTCCTCTCATTCCAAAAGAGCATGCTTCACCATCAAAATTACAAGAACTCACCAGCTTTGTTATGCAAACGTTAAAAATGTTCAACTCGTGTGTGTTCAGACACACAACATTCACACACAAAAACTTAAAGGCTGTAGAACAGGCATTAAGTAGCCTTTTGAGACATCCTTTTATCACTAAATCTGTATAAATTAGGAATGACAAAACAGAGTTTATCAGAAAAGCACAGATATCAAGAGAGTATACAGCCTTTTATTTTTGTTTTTGTCCTTGCTGGACAAGTAATTCATTACCTGTATACAATTGGCTTTTAATTTCATCTTCATGTATCACAGAGAAAAGCAAAGCTTTCCCCTGCCTTGCTTCCATGAGCTACCTTAATCAAGCTTACATATATTAAGCATGTCCTTGTTTTATTCCTAACTGTTATTTCTCATGTGTCTCCAAACTATATCTCCTGACATTCACGATTAAGGAACTCACCATTCAAAGCAAAAGTAAGTGACTTTATCATTTGATTGTAGATCCTAAGGAGCAAAGCCTCTAAAAGATTAAATATTTAATCCTTTGATCTACTGTGTTGGCAACTGCCCTATCTATTTTATAAGCAGGTTGACAAAAGCACTGCGGGGCCTGAGATTTGTGTAATGGAGCAGTGTTAAACCTTGCACTCTTCTGTGCTAAAAAGTGGAATAACATTTTTCTAACAGAAAAATATTACTGCAAACTTCTTATAATGGTACTTGGGGCAAAACTGAACATAGATGTTACTTCAATCAATTTTATGTGTCGATTTTACCAAGGCATATAAAACAAAGTAACTGAATATATTCAGAATCAGCTGTAAACAAGTTCTTCAGAAGCGAGCAAGTTCATTACAAAGCAGCAGCTAAACAGATTTTAAAGAGCGGACTGATCTCTCTCAGAGAGTGAGGAAAGTAAGTATGGTTACAGAAGACTAGAGAAGGTCAAACATGATATCGAGTAAAAGGGCAGAACAGAAGCACCAGGAACCTGCAATCCAATTGAGAGAATTAATTTGAGGAAAGATACCAAAACAGTCTATTAAACTGTTTGTACACACCTTGACAATGTTCTATCAAGAAGAAATTGTTTATCGTCTACTCACTATTATGGGTTTATCCTTAGATAAACTTTTGTCCTTTTTCTTAGATAAACCTTCAGTATCACTGAACTGGGTCCATTAAGACAACTGGAAAAGTTTAAGCTGTAGCCACCATGAAAGCATTAAAAGAACTCTGGGCTTTTTGGTCAAGAATATAAAAGCATAATAACAATCTTCCAGTATTTAAAATGCCCCCAGGAAGAGGTTTGTGACCAATTGTACCATATATCTACCTTATTAAGACTATATAAAATCAGCTTTATTTGCACCAGGGTTATGTTTTAGGGAAACCTTGCTAATTTTGAGGATAGATAAACCTTGGAATAAGTTACATAGAAAAAGCCCCAAAACTATAGCATTTCAGTTGATATTTTTGCAAAACAGTGTACTGACATCTGTCAAAAATTACTTAGGTATAATTGATCCTCCTCTCCTCTGGCTCTGATAGACTAAATAACTTTTTCAGCACCATTCCAACTTAACACTTCTGTGAACCATCCTGTAACTCACATGAAACAATGTCCTTTGGCAAATAACTGCTGGTGTGACAAGCATTTAATGCAGGCTCAAACCCAGTGCTCCAAAATAGTTGTAAGCTTCAGAGAATTCTAAAGGCGAACCCCCACCTCTCAAGCAGATTAAGGAATCTCTGGAAGGGATTATCACTTTTCATTTTAACATTAAAAATACTACATTACACACTGGCACAGTTGCAGCAGACAAGTAATCCTTTGCCTTCCTGAGGTATTTGCAGTACATCTTCACTCTTCGTTAAAAAGAATCAATACC
Organism: Haliaeetus leucocephalus; assembly: GCF_000737465.1. NCBI lineage: Eukaryota > Metazoa > Chordata > Aves > Accipitriformes > Accipitridae > Haliaeetus > Haliaeetus leucocephalus. Next base: position 4,582,985 of record NW_010972776.1, read on the forward strand.
AAAATGTGATTGAAATCTAAAATTAGTACCTCTAATTTAGAAACTAAAAAACCCAACCCATCAAAATTCAGTAAGGAACAGATTTTCTTGACTTTAAAAACTGGTATACAATTATTCAAAGATACTGAACTATTTAGAAGTGATGATCACGTCAGAAGCATTAACTTCCTTGAAATTTTCAGCCAAAGATGGAAAGGCTAATGGTCAACCCCCCCCCTCTTTTTTTTTTTTTTTTTTCACTCACTCTGCAGTAACGAGATGGGAATCAATCTGAAATTATCTTTTTGAAATCCTGTGAACATCCCTCCCTCTTAGGTGATCTTTAGCAAGCCACACACACGTGGTGTCATTAAGAATACAAGTAGCTCATGATTTAATCTCCTCTCTTTCTGATTCTGAGTGAATTGAAGTGTTGCATAAAACAGCAGCTACTCACACAATTTAGATTGCAGTAGATTGGAGTCCTCTATTTGTCCAAGTTCTTTCTTTCTGAAATGGAAGCACAGAAGAGGTATCCAGTTACATTTTAGCCTTGTCCTTTTCAAAACAGATCTGAAACAGAGCCATAAGAGTTCTAAAGTATGAAATCAATATAAAACTGTGCACAACATTGATGGATGAAACTAGAACTACAGATAAGATCTAAAGAGCACTGGATTTTCACAAGAATAGATATTTTGAAAAAGATTTCTGACCTACTTCACCAGAATTTCATTAGAAGGCTTGTAGATTTTAGTACCATCTCTCAAGATGAAAACTCAAAGTAATTCACACTTTTTACAATTAAACAGTGATATAACATGTACTCGTAGTAAACTCTCCAAAAAATTACACCGGCCATCACAGGATACAAAAAGGTAAGCAACCCTACTGAAATAGTTCTCAGGGAATAAATTCTCACAACATGAGTTTAAGATCTGCTGTTGTGCTAATAATGAGGCTAAAATTATAAACCTAAACATTCTTCAAATTATTTTTCCAATTAAAAGGAAGAGAGCTAAGTTTTGCAAACAGAAATAATGCTAGCATTTAACAGTTCAGTTCAGAAATACATTAATAATATTAGCTCCCACTTGTTTTGGTTAAGGGAACACCCACTTAAGTTTTTCAGGTGGTATAAGGTCAGTAGGTGAGCACAGAGATGACAATGTTATTGCCTAAAAAATGTGCGACCTAAAAAATAAGCTTTTACTTTTTACAGTCAAAGGTAAGAAACAAATATATCAGGGCAACATTTTGAAAATATAAATTTACAGGTAGACCCTACCAATCCCCCAAATTTTTTTTCTGCTAACCAGTATTTTTAAGTTTTCCCCTGAAACTTTCTTTGAGGAAGAAACAGTGTAAAAGTATCATTGCTTTTTTTCATGGTGTTCTCACAAATACGTTAATCAAATTCTTCAAAACAGGCAAGGACTGATAATTAAATAGGACAGGGTACTAGAAAGGGGAACTGGCTATCCATACTCAAAGTACACTAGGAGGAATCCAGTCTCTATCTAACTCCACTAAAATTCCTAAATAGTAATTCAGAATCTGGTGACTTACAGTGTTGTAGTCTGCTCATAAAAGAAAAAAAAAATAGAAATAGCAGGTCCTTCCCTAAAAAGTGTTTTTTTCTGACAGCGTAATCAACACTATGTCTATACAATACACGTTCATTGATTAATCTTGTCCTAAAAGTACTGGATCATAATCTAAATAGCTACCTTCTTTCAGCACTTTCACTCCATGTATTTATATTGTGTTGCATGGTATATCATAGCTCTTCATTTTCCGGTTTGCAACACACAAAGAGACTGGCCAGACTTCCCCAGTCCATCCTAACTCCTGAGTTGATCCATCTGAGAGCATACTATAAAACCCAACATCTTATGGAAGGGAGGGAATTTAAACACAAACTCATTGAATCCTAAAATAACAAGCTGGTTTTGACCTGTCCATTTCCTGCCAGTGACATTTTTTGTGATGCCTTAAGAGCTTGTGCTATTCCTCATTTTAAAAAAAGTTCTTTTCTGGAAGTTCTGTGAAAAATAAAATTGAGAAGTCAGTAATGGAAACCCATATTGAGATAGAAAATAGCTTTTAGTCAGAGAGGAAATCAATTGCAAACCAGTCCCAAGAACTAATGCCTGCTTGGTTTACTGTACAACATGGTTAAAAAGCTGCCACTTACCAATTTATGCTTCCAATCTTCCTTCCATCTGCTCTATATTACAGGGATTACAGAAGTGGCTGATAGAAGTAGGCAGAAAATTTATTTAGATTTGCACCTTTTTTTGTGTCTCCAGCACCCAGGCTAGGCACAATCTGCAGTCATTTGGTTAAAACCTTTTATCTCCTCTTATATCCATCAGTGTCAGATACACTGAACACCAGTTTTGCATTCATACTGGGGTACATTCTAAGCACACAGTACAAGATCCTCAAAAATTCTTTGACACAGTATAACAGAAGGAAAATCCCATAATAATATAGAGAAAAGGGGCATTACACATACTCTTTCAGTTGACAGTGCACTAGTGAAAAGTGAATGAGTTTAAATATTATGTAGATATACCCCATGAAGAAAAGAACAATTTACTATCAGAAATTGCTAATTGGCATAATTTTTTTTTTTAAATGGAAACATATCACTATTGCGACACCTTGATTTTTCACTTTTAAACAGCAGTTTATTTCTGAGCATTTCATCTGACATGTAATACTGAATTATCATGTAAAAATACAAAATGTAAAAACTCAGAAAGGAACAGAAAAGGACAAAAATTACTTCATCTTAGAGGTTCTCCAAATGAACCCCTCCACTGATGATTGTCTGACATTGAAGAATACCCCTCTTCCCATTAACATTTAAATCTAGCAGTACAGGCAGAGCTAGATTCAATGCATCCTTAACAAACACATGAAGTTTGTATTTACCAATTACACTTGTAGCATATACCATTAAACAACCTTACGACAAAATCTTGCAGTGAACTGCAATGTGTCACAAATAATACTGACCACGTCTAGCTAAAACTTCCTATTTCAAATTTTGGAGAGTGATTTCTGTTCTGTATAACCATTTTCTTATGTAACAATATCATCATTATAACTGTCTATATCCTTCCCAGTACTTCAAAATGCACTTACTGTAACTTCAAAAAGTTTTGTATGTCTCAACTTCCACTACAGTGGGTGTTGATAGAAATCTAGGCAGTTCAGGATATACCTGTACTGCAGTACAATAGAAGCAGTTCTGAAGGGTGTTGAAATGCCCACATAACACATGATGAAAAGAATTTATTTCAACAAGTTTTGATGTGGTTTTGAAGACTGAATGCCCATTAGCAATTGCCGCACATTAGGAGTGCTCCTTGTATGCACACTGCAGTTTTGTTCAAAAATGGGTCTTTCTCTGCAGGGATGATCAGTGTGCTTATCCCCTCCAGTGCTAAAAAAAAAAAAAACCAAACCAAAAGGCAATGAAAAAATCCATAGAGAGAAGTTGGTATAAACCATCTTTTTGGACTGAAAATATATACATCGCTGCAATTCACTCAGATCAAATATTAGTCCTCTGATATCAATGGAATTATATCAGAGATGAGTGCAATGTATCACCTTTGCTTTCAAAAGAGAGTAATCCTATTAAGTGGAGTATATATTGGCTGCAAAACAAGAATTCCATCATAGGAACAAAATCGAGGTTTTTAGATTTTGTCAGAATGAAACCAAGATTGTTTGTTGCAGAAACAGGGAAGGAGAAGCTCATCATGAACAGCCAGAAGGCTTGGTAGTGAGAGCATTCATCTGCAATGTCTGGGCTTAAATCCCTGCTCTGTTTTATCCGAAGCGCGGACTAGAAGTTGTCCCTTCCTCCAGACTTTGCCTTCACTAATAGGGTTGGTCTCTCTCACTCAGTAGAAGGTTGGCGTGGCTCTTTGGGGACAACTCAGTGACTGCCTAATGCCTGACCCTGCTCCTCTGGTGTGGCCGCAGCCTCGAGCACTGGCTTCTCTACTCTGGGGCCACAGGGACTCCATCCATTTCACACTTTGATCACAAATGTAGTGCTGGCAAGAGCTCCTCCAAACATACATTTCCACAAAAAAATAACCCGAATTAATTTCCATTTTCCTCACACTTTTTTCCCCTCTTAATTCTTGATCACATCAAACAAATTTCTAACTGGTTGTTCACCCTGCAGTAACAGCTCACTGAAGTGCACAGCAACGGATTTAGGTGGTCAAAAGCACAGAAACGTAGCCTGTTATCTCCAACCACCCTTAATCCAGACACGTTCATAGCAATGGCAGCAGGAATTCTTTAACACCTTCAAATTCTCCTGTTCATACACTTCAGATTAAGGACAGCATAGCCTTCACAGTAATACTAGGGCAAGCCTTGTCCTTGAGCAATGCTCCATTCAATATCATTCCAAAACTGGCCCAGTTTGTCTTTATACCCTTTGAATTGATATAGCTGTTCTTGAAATCAAAGGTCATTTACAGTTCTTGTATGGCCAGAATGTAGCTGCATCTATAAGGAATACAATAACAGCACAAAAAAAGAGTGGTAAAGATAGATTATAGAAGACTACAGGATACAATGCTAAATAACATTCAAATCCGTAGGAAAAAAAATGCATAAGAGGGCTTCACATATGCTTTTGTTCCACAAATAATCACCTAATGTACCCATTTGCTTTCTGAGACCTATTTTACATATATGGTTATGATGTTTTGTTTGATGAAAGGTTTTCAATAAGTCATGCAAAAGTTCAGTATTTTACGACTCCTATTAGGCTTTAATTTAACTTACTGCTTCTATGTACCCTCCTAATGGGTAAAGGGAAATGAAAGGATTTGTCATAGGATATAACACGCTTAATTCTTTTCTTTCAAATTCATCATCTTTAATTTTGCAATAAAAGTAATCATAGATGTGTTTTTTTTTTAAAAGGCTGCATTGTTCTCTGATGCCTGTAAACAGAGATAACCTTGGGGAAATCTGTGAATGTGCTCTCTGAATGTGTTTTGCAAGAGTGGCTGTGTTAAGTGGTTTCTTTGTCAGTCCTAGCACAAAATACCATGGCCTGATATTCTTAGTCTGGCTTGCAGACCTTCTTCTTTGTGAATACTGATGACCGTATCATGAAATTTAATTTAAATTATATGACTATCTAAACTAAATGGTAATCCATAAAGAAACAAACATTCAATCTACAGCTGAGGATTTATCAAACAAACACTATTCAAACTCTATATGAATTAATAAAATTCTGAGCTGGTCTCTGATTTCATTTTACTTGTGAAATCCATTTCACATTATACAGGTTACATAAGTGAGTACCTATGAAAAAGACACTTCACAATCAAAACTAAGCCAGTCTTTTTTTTAAAAGCTTCATGTGTGCAACTCTATAAAATGTAAAACCTACTCTGTTTTGCAAATAAGTTTATAAAGTGTTACTATCACATTTCTGTGTGATGTTAACAAATTGCTTTAAACAATCACAGAAAACAATTGAATGCTGCAAAACACACTAATTTGTGAAAATGTCTGTTTGGAACCTGAGTGTACAATTGTTATCATACCTGTGTGAAAATCTAACATCATTTTAAGGAAAAAACCTGAATTTGATTGAAAATCCTCATATTTTTGACTGAAAGCTTAGTAATTATTTCCAGGACGTATATGGAAAAGAGAAATATTTTCTGTAAAAATTGCAAAAAATGCAGAATACATTTGAGCGATTTGCATGTTTCATTACAAAGCTGTCTCATAAATACCAAAAGAGAATAGCAGAGTTCTGTTACAAAACTATTCTCAGGGTTTCAAGAACTAATTTTTTTTTTTGCTTTGGGACATACTCCAACATTAACTGAAGTCAGATGAAAATTTGAGACCATCATAGAATGTAGCAAGGTTTGTGAAAAAGTGACGTAACAAAGTCTCTACGGCTTATCTGGAAAAATCAAAGACTAAACACAAGTAAGGATACTCCCAAGTTGAAATGTATACTTTTTTGTGATTATAAATATACTTCTTCTTCTCTAAGCATTTGTATTTGTTTTAGAAAGGCAATACTATCATATTTATAACTAGGCTATGAAGTAAAGTAATGATGTTACTTTCAATAGATGGTGTTATGTATTTTCAAACCTTAAAAAATGTGAATTTTTCATTTGGATTATTCTCAAGACATAGCACCTTTTTGTGCTATCTTGTTTAGCATTTGGTTGTTTTATTACTAAGAATTATGCAGCAAGGTAAGTAACCTTCGTCTTAGCCTTTAATTTTCTTCCTCATAGAAAAAACAAAATAAATTCACCTTGCCCTTCTTGTAGGCTGAATAGCAGCAAATTAAAATGGGAGTATTTCACTTGACAAATTTAATCCATCCATCTGTTCTAAACTTTTCTGTCAAAATCCCCAAATATACCTGATGCTTTCCTAATAACTAAGCGTATAGTAAAATCTGTGATGTGGAAATGAGCAGAATATGACATTTTCCTGCTAGTCTAATGTGTATTAGGTTTTGACACTTGTCTATCTTACTTGTCAGCTTGGAAGTTATCTGGATTTGTTCAAAGATATTGCCATATTCACAAACAGACGACATGTTTCTCTCTTTATCATATCTGACACACAGTGTAAGGCAATAATATGAAGAAAAATACTGCTGCTATTTTAAAATCTACTTAAATATCACTTCCTGCATTTCTGCCCAAAGGGATGACAAGGTGAATTAATTTACTGGGGTTTAGAAGCCGAGTGTCCTCTGATACTTAACTCAAGTATCATATATAATATTTTATACAGAATTTTACAGTAGTCTAAGTACACCACGTGTGTCAGAAGCAAAAGACCGAATGGATATCATAGTCCAGCAACTTGTCTAACACCACGCCTGGTTCTTCACAGAATATTTACAATATGTGCTAAATGTCATTGCACTGAGCTTTCTTCAGATTAAGTAATTTAGAAATGAAAGGGGACCCCAACTATTGTTCTTCAGATTTCAAAGACAAACCAACTGCCTGCTGCCATCCAAACCACCGGACGCTCTCCTCAGACACTGATGCATACACCACTGCAGAGTGAACAGTAGATTTGCCACATTGACAGAAGAAAAATAAAGCTTTAACTTCAAAGGGTATGAATACCTTATCTACAGGCCTCACAGCCCTACTCATGTCACCTTTCACTCCCAATGTATTTTTGTTATTCACATGGCTATTTCCTATTGACTCTATGAAACATGGTACTAAAAAATAAAAGATATTGGGTGAGATACAGAAATCACTTTCCAAGGGGAATTGAGCTTCTATCTGCCATTTACACTGTCACAGTTTCTTCTGCATGCCCTCCTTCCATTTCTGCTTGATTTCATGATTTAACTCTGTGGATGCTGAGAGCAAGTCACACTAGCATGCAGTTTTGGTTTGTAGAAATCATAAGAGAATAAACATCACAACTCCTTATTAAAAAACGAGTATTTTTCTGAGGTCACACTTGTTTGGTACGTTCTTGCCTTTTAAATAATAATAAAAAAAAAGGCCTGATTAAAAAAAATAAAATAAATGGCAAGTCCCAATCTTCACACAAGCAAAGCCTTGTCAGCTGAGTGAAATAATAATAATAATAAATCCACAAGAAAACAAAGAAAACATTGAAACCATCTGCTCCAGGGGAAGTAGAGGAAGGAATTCTATCCTGAACAATGTATGTAGGACCTGCGCCATTCAATAAGATAACATGTAATTCTTGGACCCCTGGAGGTCCTTAGAAAGGCTTTATTGGGAAACCTTTCTCTATTGCTTATAATGTCACAGTCTTTTCTTATATATATATATATATATATATAAATAGTGTTGTTCTTTTCCATTGTCCTAAAGCTCAAAAAGCAACAAAACTTTTTTTTAATGTTTACAAAAATCATGAGCAACTCAGCCTGCCATAATTCAGTATAACTGTTTTTCTGGTAAAATAAAACTAATGTAAATGTGGTGGCAATGGAAAGCACTAGATAACTGAAACAATAGCAATTGGTGATACGTCAGTATGATTATTATATGCAGGTTCAGCCTGCTTTGATAGCAGAGGTTCCTGGTTTGATATTATTAAAATAACATTAGCTATCCCTGCCTGGGTATATTTCACACTTCACACACATTTACTGTGGAATCTGAGTACCTCACTATCATTTATAATTTATCTTCACTGTGAGACATAAAACCCCTATTAGCTCCATTCCACATATACAGGACTGAGGTACAATGAGAGTAAGTCACTTTCCAATGTCACATGCAAAATTTTTTCTGAGAAGAGATGTAGAAGTGGCAATCACAAGCCTTAGGTTAGTTCCATACTCGCCAGACCATCCTTTCTCCCAGACCCCTGCTATTGAGATTATGAATATCTGCAACATGCTACAAAATACACTGTCAGATTTTCAGAGGTCTTACATAAGACTGACTTCATCTTCTGGCAAGGTAATAAGTGCACAGAGGCTGTATAGTCCTGGTCCTTATACCTTTGGATATTTTTTATTTGCATTAGTTTAGTAATACAGTAATATTTTGAGGACCATAATAAAATGTCTGAATGTGTAATCTGTCCACTGATGTTTTTGAGGTATAGCTATACCTCAGTATTTTAGCAAACAGACATTGCAATAATGAAGAGTTTTAATAGCAGTGCCTGGTTTTCTCTTTATGACTTCAGTGTTTTTTCTCGGTTCTCCACTTTTAACCAAGCTCTAGATGTAAAACTGGAGACTCGTATCTGAAACGAACTTACTGCAAAACAACTTTGGGGTTTGACCTCAGGTCTCCAGTTGTAATTTAAACAGGGGATGGGGAAAAAAAAGTACATATGCATATGAAAAGGTTTTAATAGTAAATATATTTACAAAGGAGCTTTGAAGAAAACAGAAAATTTGTGCCAAATGCTTGCGGAACAGAAGTGTAGACATTTAGTGATTTTAAAACCTGGAATCCCAAGGAACTCTGCATTTTTCTCATTGCCATGGAACAAGAGAGACAAACCTTCAGGATGTAATCCTTTCCCTTTGCCCTCTCTGATAACTTATTCAGAATGATGGGTGATCTGTCTTCTCCTTTCCCAAGTAATATTCATATCATAATCATATTCTGTTCTCCAAGATGATCTGTGAGCATTGCTTGTCAAATGGGCATATATTATTCAATAGCAGCGGTAGTAGAGTGGGTACCCCACCTTTCTCTCATTTGCAGTTAGTCTTTACCTGCAAAGCTTTGACAGAAACAGAGGTTATCCTACGGAAAAATGCATTTTATTTAAATTCATCTCCAAATTTATAAGGTTTGACAAATTCCCCAAAACAATTCATGTTCAAAATAGACTTACATCCATTTCTCCTGCAGAATTTTTGGCTTGGTCACTGAACTGAAAGTCTGCCAGTTGCCCTGCTTCACTGTTTACTTGTGGATTTTAAGGACAAGAGGCATCTGGTATGACCTGCTATAGAACACAGGTAAAAAAATTGTTACCCATTTGCTCCTTGGTGAACCCAATATATTTTCTTTGACTAAAACATATTGAATAGCTAAGGATACAACACTCCAGATTAAAAACAAATATTTCAGTAGATATGGCTGAGAATATATAAGAAGCCAACAGAACTCTCCTCCAAAAGTCTCACTAAAATTGTCTGTTACGGACAAGTAGAATGAGGGTATATAATTCAGGGAGTATAAATAGTCCTTCTGCTCTTATATAAATATTTTATGCTATTCATGGGGAATCAGTAAGGTATTATTAATTGCTTCTAGCAACACAGGTAAAGGCTGATCTATTAACAACATTAAAACTTAAATATTAATTCCTAGAACCCACAAAATGTACTAATGTCAAAGCCGAAAATGGAAATCTTACAAAAAAGAAAAAAGGTGTTTGCTTGTTTAGAAGCAAGGGCTTCATTGTGGTTTTAGGCACAGCCTTGAACAAAAGATACTATATAAACCTTACCAGCCCAGAAATAGCTTTGGGAGACATTGTGCCTGAGGCAAGTTCTACGCTAAAAAGTTCTGGCAGAGCTGTGTAATGAAATGTGATTTGTGACTAAAGTAACCGTGCTCTTGGTGTAGGTAGTCATGGCAAACACTGCATTCTTGCTGGCATGGCTTGCTGGGCCTTGTGGGAAGGGAAACTAAGCAGGGCACTGGAATGAGCCGTATTTGTATAAGCATGGTTTTAACTTGTATTAGCTGCTGTCATACCAGGAATACCTTGCCAGCACAGTATACAGATGTAGCTGGACCAACGACTTTATAATGTGAACCAGGCTTCAAAGATGGCTAAACAATTATCAGTAAAGAAATGGACTGGTTTACAGTTCTCCCCTATCACCAGGAAAATAATGAAATACTTTCCAGTAACCTCGCCTTCCAGACCAGAGTCCTGGTACTACTTTTTCCCCTCAGCCTTGTCAATAGTTCTGGGTGAACTCAAGGGTACAACCTCATATTTGGATATTCTAAGACTACGTTTCAATGTCTATTGTTTGGTATCTATTGATTTTTCAGCTATGTCTTCAGCAAAATGTGAATGTAAGCTATGATTCAGTTAATTTCATAGAACATTTTAGAGACTGCTTGGAAATGGAGTTATAAACCCAGTAGGAAATGAAGCACAGCCAAACTAATTCTCTTTGCTTTTTCAACGACCCATGGTATGGCAGATGTAGCTTGACAATTCAATAGCATTGTTTGCAACAGTTTAAAATAATAATTAAAAAAATGAAACAATTGGCAGATAAGAATTATTAAATACAGTCATAAAGCTCTGTGACTCTCCCGTAATGTCTGCCATAGATATATCTGAGTGCTAAATACACATTTTTAGAAACAGTCTTAGGTAGAATTATATTGTACTTGAAACTGTTGAACAGCTGATGACATATCAATATGCTAATGGTATCACTAGAACTTCTGCATTTTAACAGAACAGAGGTCAGTGTGCATATTTTACTTTCATATAAGAAACAGCTGTACATCTAATTCATATTACATGTTTCTGGATAAAACTATTTGCATCTCCAAGAAGTACCAGCAACACTTCACATCTAGGCCAGATTTTGCCACCTATCCTTAAGACAAACAGGTTTACTCTGAAAATGAGTGTGCTTATTTCTATGGAAATCCTGAACCAGAAGAATTCTTAAATATGATTAAAGGTCCAGCCCTCACTCCTTAGTAGTGTAAAATGTACCTTCATGCAAGAGTGTTCCTAATGACCATTAAAAGGTAAGTGCTGTCCTGGTTTCAGCTGGGATAGAGTTAATTGTCTTCCTTGTAGCTGCTATAGTGCTATGTTTTGAGTTCGGTATGAGAAGAATGTTGATAACACACTGACGTTTTCAGTTGATGCTGAGGAGTGTTTGGACTAAGTCCAGGATTTTTCAGCTTCTCGTGCCCAGCCAGCGAGAAGGCTGGAGGGGCACAAGGAGTTGGGAGGGGACACAGCCAGGACAGCTGACCCCAACTGGCCAAAGGGGTATTCCATGCCATGTGACGTCATGCCCAGTATATAAACTGGGGGGAGTGGGGCTGGCGGGGGGTGGATCGCTGCTCGGGAACTAACTGAACATAGGTCAGCGAGTGGTGAGCAATTGCATAGTGCATCACTTGTTTTGTGTATTCCAATCCTTTTATTATTATTGTAATTTTATTATTGTTCTTATTATTAGTTTCTTCCTTTCTGTCCCATTAAATTGTTCTTATCTCAACCCACGAGTTTTACCTTTTTCCTTCCGATCCTCTCCCCCATCCCACTGGGTGGGGGGAGCGAGTGAGCGGCTGCGTGGTGCCTAGGTGCTGGCTGGGGTTAAACCACGACAAGCGCCTACTAAGTACTGCTGCCTAAGTACTACTTAACAACAGGAAGAATGACAGAAACCAAAGACGACTTAAACAGTTAAAAATTAGCTACTGCTATTTCTAATTTGTAGTTACACAGCCTTTGGCATAGAACCAAGCCACTGACAGCGAGACACCTAGAATTCCAAAAAAGCACAAAAGGGTCTAATGAGAACCAAAATAGCCACAATCCTGCAGGGGAATGCACTTACAAATGAGCATCAAAGAGTGAGTTAACAGGAAAAACTGAGGACAAGCCTAATATTAAAATCTGCTACTCCCACTGGAACACTATACCCAAAAGAAACATTTGACCAGTTTTACTAAACAAACAGAAGGAAAAAGTAGACTGATGTTCGGAAGGAAAGGTTGAAGCGTTACATGATTCAAACGTTCTCCATAGTATCCACCTCCCATTCAAACAATGTAGCTTGGAGATTGGACACCGGGACTTAGTACAGGCAACACTGATGACCAGGCTAGAATTATTCAACGAAGTGTCAAGGTACAAAAACAATGTATGAATTGAAAGGTGGTATGATATGTGCCACAGATATTACATATACACAGGCACAGTGGTTCATTTGAAAAAATAGTTACGAATAACACAGGAGTTTATATATGGAAAGCTCACCTATGTGTGCATATATCTACTTTGAAATGAATATTTTGTTTCATATTAAAAAGTATTAATAACTGATGGAATCCTGATTTTTGTTAATATACAAATATCTTTTGAATCATACATGGTAAATATGTTATGTTAGATTAAGTTTTATTTTGTAGAGGAGGGGATCTGTATAAATAATTATTATTCATGGATACATGCATACTGTGGAGCTAACCACAAGAAAATAAGCACTGAGCCAGATCCCATACACATGGATTTTATCACAAACTTCAGCAGTGTTCCATGAACATTATTCAAAATAGAGAGACATGTTTTACGGTGGCCTTCAAAGCATTCCAGAAGAAAAGACAAACATGTGCTTCATGGAAAGATTTGTGGGGCCTCTTCCAGGTTTTCTGCATATACGTATCTCTGAGAGCTGCTGATCAAAGTTAATGACAGATTAATCATATGCTCTCCAAGATACGTTTCCAAGTGAAAAATGACTGGCCCTTCATTCCCAGCTAGTTAAAACGAGGTATCGACTTGATATTCCAGCACAGCAACCTCTAGAACAGCAACTAATAGGAGATATATCAGAGTAAGTAAAAAGACAAGGAGAAAAAATTTGATCCCTGTCCAAAGCAAATAAGAGCAAAAGGCCTATTGCAACATGGGGGAAAATAAATCAGATGGACATCTTATAGTGAAGTCCAATTTTCTCATAATATGTCTTTTTAAGCTAAAGCTATGACAAAACTGAAATGTTTAGATGAAATCATGCAACTGTCACCAAGCTGTTCGTTTTGATGAAAAGAACTTACAATGCCTTTCATTCTAAATTTTTCTAAATAAAATATTTCTATTTTTCAACTTAAACCTTTTTTCCACTGCCAAATTTCCCATCAGACTGTAATAGATTTTTTTTTTTTAAAACACTTAAAAAGCTGTCAATTTTAATTGCAACACACTTTTGCCCTCTTCTTTTTTTGTACTCCCTTGATTTCTGTCTTAATGAAGCAATTAGTCCCCGCTGAGGTCAGTTATATTTGCTCACAAATAGTTTTCTAGTATGTTCTCAGGCAAGTACACAGAGAGGGTCATTGTCAGATAAAGTGATGTTGAAATAAAGAAATATCTTCTCCTACTGGTGTCAGAGGAATCACTACACACAACAAGCAAAGATCCTGCATAACCAGTAGCTTTTACAAAGCTATTTTTCAAACTTTTTAGAGAGGCAATTAGACAGCATCTTCACTCGCTTGTCCAGTATCATATCTAAGTATACCTCAAAAAACCTGCTTGTATTATCAAAGTGTTCTAAATTAACTACATTACTTTTTAATCCCTCAATTTACTTGCAGATTATTTTATTCAAATATGTTCTGTCACACTAAAACAAAAGATGCTGCAGAAAAGCAACTTCTCAAAGACAAACGTAAAACCACCAGAACCATGTTGGATAAGGGAAATAAGTGTTTGGAAGCTTTAACAAATTAATTGGTTGGGGTAAATTTATGTAATTTGTAACAATACACAAATCAATTATGACGCACAATCTTCACTAAGGTCTAAGAGATTTTACAGGAGAGTAAGCATGACAGCAAAGAAAATTAATGACAAATTTTATGGAAGAAACACTGATAAACTGGTTCCATTTGCTACATTTCGATATTGGAGTAATATGAAATATTTTAGTGTTGACTGCAGAGACAAAGAAATGTTTGAATTTATTAGTATGCAGTTTATGTTTTTCTGCTTCGGCAATTCCTGCTGAGATACCCACAAAATAACCACAAGTTATCCACCAAAACTGTTCTTCCAGTCCATACGCTATCGTATTTGTATAGCCAGATAGGGCAAATAGAAACAAAACTGTTACATTTCAAACTGTTTACTTTTTTGATGACTGAAACTACTGTAAAATAAGTTTCAAAACTGGTCATCTTTGGTGTGAAATATGAAGCTTAAGTACATCCAAATGTAGTCCTCAAAACCATCCTTTGATTTTGCAGAAATGTACTATTTCAGTAATTTCCATTATTTCTTCCATAATACAAGATAGCCTACTAAGCAATAGTAGTTTCTGTCAATGATGCTGTACTTCAGAATACCAAATTCAGACCACACTCATACCACAGTGATGAGATCAACATAAAATCCCAATAGCTTAGATATATGTACATGGATATCCCTATAAATTACTTCTAATTATAGCAGTAGACAATCTTATTTAGGGGCTTTTCTTACATCAGAGGGATTCCAGCAATTTCTGGTACTGCCGTAATTTAGGGAGATAGGGCCTGTCAGAAGCAGACAGCTAATACAAGTTATATTAGAAAAGAGAAATATATATATGTATTTTTTTCCCTTCTTGCTGATATTTTTGCATGTATGTTTGCTTTCCTATGTCTCTGTTGTAATTTAAACATCATCCGACAATGTTGTTACTTGTAATTCTCTATTGTTCTAACCAATAGGCTAAGTGACAACAGTAAACACCTGTGATAACCATTTTTTTTATCTCAACATTTTCAAGCACCAAGAGAGATTATGGAAAACAACTTTTTGTTGAAGTAAAGGTTCACATAGTCTTGGGCAATGTTTTCAAGTAATTGCCTTAACATTGAAACATCTGTTGTCAGTAAATATTGACGACTAATGTTAGCTCTGAAAAAGAGATCCAAGGCTTAGCTCTTCATAGCTACCAAGAACTTTTCTTTTTTCCTTTTCTTTTTTTTTTTTTACACCACTTTCTGTCCATTTTTCGTCATCTAAAAAGTATTGTTGTCAGCTGAGGTAAGGTCAAAAAGTTGATCCAGCTCTTTCTGACAATCAATTGAATACCATCACCCCTGCCAGTCCTGGGAGATATACCTTTGCTTCGGGTCTGACAAACTGCTCCTCAGTTTCCAGCTTGCCTCCTCCAGGCTAGATTTCTATCTTTCTAACATTTTCTGTATTAAAAACCCCGAGGTAACTTGCTTCCTGTCTAATGACTACTTGAGAGGATTCATAGTTACAGAAAATCAATGTTTTAAATGGTATTGAACAATGCGCTCAGAATCTCAAGGTGACTGGTTCAATCTTCACTGATTAAACATGACACAGTATCATCAAAGTAAGCTGCAAAGTTGTTCTTTGCCTGTTTTCTTATGCCTTTTCAGACAGAGCATCACATCATTTCAACCAGGAACCTATCCTGAGCTACAAGACAACAATGGGAGATTTGCAATATCTTTTAAATGAGTGGGGAACAACCAAATTTGCAGAGGATCTAAGGATTAACTATGCGGGGTGTAATAATTCCAAAGCAGTGAAAAGGCATTAATTTTGGAAGAAATTTATCTGAAAGCATTATACGCATTGTAAGAGATAGATAATATCCATCTAGTAACCTACAAAGCTATGTGATATTTTTCTGCAATCTACTTACTACAGCTAAAACAGAAAGTCTTAAGACAGGAGCCAGGACTCCCTCTATTAGGGAGCGCTGTTGCCATTAGCCTTCAGAGTCATGCTGCTTCTTGCTCTGTCTTGCTGTCTATCTGGCCCAATATTTTTACCTCTCCTGTGCAGTGAATACTTTCACGCAGTTTTTGCAGGCTGCTAGGATGCTTTTTAGAAGCTGTGAGTAGAAAATGTCAACCCTTTCTGCTAGAGTAAGGATTACCACAGGTTTTCCAGATCCTGGCCATTAAAGAATAGCATGTGATGACATGATCTTCACTGTCATTTCTGGTTGTTACTCAGAAGACAGCAGTAAACCTCAATCAATCATTTCACAGAAATTATATTAGTGCATCTTTTCAAGAAAGAGTGTTGATCTCCAGATACCAAGCAGATGCCAAGTGTCTTCATATACCTTTCCCTGCATTTGATAGTTTGACTATCATTCTGAAGCACTACTTATCACTGGCCAGTTGACAGAGGATTCCACATTTCTCTCCAAGGGTATAAATACTAAGGACTCAAGAACCTAGACATTTTATTTTATCTACTTCTCCTAGTCTGAAGCATCAAAATCTTAGTTTCTAGGCAACTTTCCCAAGGAAATATGGCTGCTTTTAAGTTATTATGGTTTCAGTGATTGTAGTGATTACTTAAATGTAAAAATACTTCTTCAAATAAAAATGACAGGCTGTCAAGTTCACTGGTAATAAACGGTATTTTGAAAATCCAACATAAAAGCAATTACAATTATAGGACACACTTTTTGTACTCATACTTCTGAATTTTGCAGTTACAACAACAGGCCTCAAATGCCTCAGGTAAATAGGAATTCAGCTTGCCAGCATAGAGAACTTGTGTGATGCACTGAAGAAAGCTTAAGTTATGTCCTACAGCTTTATTGAAAGCAATGTCTATAACCTTCAAAAGCTCTGAGCATGTGTTGTACATCTCCAGCTTTGAAAAGGTCAAACTTCTTTTTCATTTTTCTCTCTTATTTGCCATTGCTTTCTTTTCAGTAGGTAAACATAATGCTCATAAAAGAGAATGTAACAGAAGAAGCTCCAGCAAGACACAACGTTGAACTTCTGAACCTTGTGCTCTTACGACCAGAAGTCAGGATTGGGGCAAGTTTACTCAAGCTACTCTACCTGTCTAATTAATGAACTTCAATCCTGAAAGCTGCCTATTTCTCACAGAAAGGTTGGCAAGGGTAGAAGGTCGGGAGACAAAGTGTTCTTTCACTCATACTCACATGTAAAAACTTAGTCAGATGCTTTCAACACAGTTGAGAGCTGCTGTGTTTACCTTTTCTAAAGGTCTTAGAAGGCAGCCTGAAAAACAACTTGAGTGATGAAGGATATCTCCTATTTGAGGATATTTGCTTCTGTCTTCCACCTCTGCCAGGTAAAGCACCTGTCAGTTGGTTTTGCTCTTCATAACCACTCCATCCCACTTCTGGGGGAGGCAGGAGTGTGCTTAATCAACTAGTTGTGGAAAGGAATCATCCAAAAGACCCTGCCAAATAGCGCAAACCGCTCTGAGGACATCACAGTGTAACAGTGACTTTTGAAAGGAAAGGTGACATTAGATCAAATACATCCCTTCTATTAACATGCATTCTTCCAGTAGAGCTAAAGATCTATGCCCTAATGTATTAGACAAATATGTTCCATTAACCCAGACCAAAGTTCCTGGATATCTCTACAAGAGAAAAAAAAAAAGAAAAAAAAAAGTCTTTTCTCTGCAAACAGATAGCTGTAGATGGCATCATTTAACAAAACAAAATAACCCCCATCTTAATTAAAACAATCAAGTGCCCAGTTTCACTTCAAAAGATGACGACTTTGAGGTCTTCAGATTACAAGTTAAAGAGAACAAAGAAACAAAAAAAACCTCACAAAACCCTGAGGTCAGGCAAGTCCACAGAGTATTGTGAATTACTTTCATCAATGTTTGCAAATTCATTTTTACATAAATGTAGCCAGAGAAAAAGGCAAGGGTGTTGCAAACATGAAACAAATTTTTAGAGATTTATTAGTTTAAAAAAAAAAAATGGACAAAGAGTGAAACTCTGCCTCATCAGCCACAGATGGAAGAACTTGTTTGAATAGAATTAGAATGCAGGGGAATAGACACATTACCAAGATCAAAACTCAAAGAGAAATTTTGAACAGTTCAAATGAAAGATGTGTTTACCTTATATTCTGTAAACTCAATACTTCCTTCTCTTTGCCTTCTGTAGGACCTGAGAAGAAAGGCAGAGAATGAGAATTGTATGTAACATTTATAGGTACAAATCTAAGATCAGTCAAGGCCATCAGAATAAGAGCTGTGGCTGACTTCAATTTGCAAGAAGCTGCATTGCTTCCTCTGGGGATCTTCCAATAGCTAGGGAATATGATAGAGCAGCAAAGGCTGTTTGTGGTCTTTTTACTCACCGTTCCAGCTCACTATTCCAGTAATAGGCTAGACATGAACCATTTATACTGACCCTACAGAATTTTCTTGAAGAAGAAAATTCAGACTAGAACACTTGGAATCTCAAAATGTTTTGTGACAAAGCAGGAGAGGAGCAGAAGGAGAGAGATGAAATACTCTAAGGATGTTTTACCATTATAACACAATCCCAAAATAAAAAAAAAATCTAAATACATTTTATTTAGCATTGCAACATCCTATAACTCACTTATGAGCATCTTATACCTTCTTCTCTTATTGATTTGAACTCAAGCTTCAGATATAAAAAGCTTAGGAAACTAATCGCACCAAATTTATCCCTGATGCAATCCTATTATCTGCAGATGAATTTAGGCTATTTTGTTAATCTCATTCCTACCTCTGCCATTTTTCCCTAAATAAATTCTAAAATAATCAGTTTTACTGTTCCTTATTACATCATGCAATAGAAACTTTTTAGGTCTTATTCTGATGACAGAAATGACTGCAAAAGATTTTAAAATAGTATGCAATTCTTTAAGTCTTAATTCCATGTATGCATAGAATAAAATGTATCAATTTTATATTCTAAACTCTCATTCTGTGACAGGCTTCTGTGATAAGATCTGTAAAGTCTTGTAGCAAATCAGAAGGAATATTTTTTCTACTTTGATTTCATACTTATATCCAGAATGTAGCTTCTCTTTCCTTTCCATCTGGAATACAAACTTCATCATCAATTTCAACAGTTTTCCTTAAGGCAACAGATGACTTCTGCCATTTTTCTAGGTGCTCATTTTCCACTAGATGAATGTAACGTAGCTAAGTTCTTTATAATGACCATTTAGCTTGATAAGAGTAGATACTTTCTATATTTGCACCTTTTTTGTCACAGTCTCCTTTACTAAATGTGATAGCCTTATTATAGGTGGTCTCCCATGTACTTTTACCAACAGTATTTTGTATCTAAAGCATTTTCTATCTCATCAAATTGGCATGTTATCAAGCATGTTCATTGCTTAAGACTTCAGGCAAAGGAGTTTGAAGAGTTTTATAAAGATGAGTACAGAAATGGAATAAAACAAATTATTCCATTAGCCATCTATTTCAGATCCACACAAGTGACAGTCTTCAATAATGACTAATATTTCCGACTTATGTATATATACACATATATGTATACCTACACACAAATGTATACACACTCAATCCTTTTCTCTACATAGAAGTATTATTTATAAGGCATCTAGCACAAAAAGTATAGTCTATGTAAAGTAAGAAAAGCTTCCAGGCACTACAGTAATACAAATAAATAGTAGCCCACACATGCTAAAGCCAGTAAATATGAATTCTTACAAACCCTCAGTAAATGAAAAAAACTTAGATAACCTTCTCTGCTTAAAAATCTCTTTCAGCTGTCATTTATTATAACAATATACTGATTGGCACACAACAGGCCATGTTAAGTTCCTTATTTTGACATAGTAAGCACCACGGGAACTATGTGTAATGTTTGGCAGAATGCAGAGGCTTTCCACATCCTATACGTGTACCAAACAAAGAACTTCTTTTATATTATTTGCACCACTATTTACAACTATAGTACTCCAGACTCCAAGGAAGTTTAAATGATTAGTACATTCTGATTGCTTTTTCCTTTTTTTTTTTCCTCCACACCTTCCATTATGAATTGTCCTAGTAAGAAACTGGGTTAGATCTAAATTATAAAGTGCGCCCTAAAAGTTTTTTTCACCTCAACAAGGTGATTGTCTCACAGCACTGCAATGCTGAGAACTCCAAGTGGATTCCTCCTCCTTTGCAAGGCTGAGCCATCCTGGACCTTTATTAATAACTCTCTGAAAAACTATTCGTTTAGTAGACATTATGAATTCACTAAATCCAGAAAAGACAATGCTGTAAAAAAGTACTTGCTAAAACATCCTCTATAACAAAGATGATTGAAATTTAATAGTTTAAAACATTTTATCTGTTTTTGCCATGTTATAACATTACTGACTCTCTTACTGCAAGCTAAACATTGAGCAAAGAAAAAAGCTTTTCTCCCTTCTATCTTTAATCATTCCAGGACACTGACCATTCATTCCAAGTAAAAGAACAAAGAATTGGTTGCAGTATGCAGGTACCAGTAACTAGATTGATGAAAGGCCAGACCTATTGCTTCAAAGCAAAGAAACATTGAAACCAAAGGTGAACTGCACTTATTTGTCCTTGGTTACAGTATGAAAACAGAAAAGGTCATAAGCATGTGATGGTATTTGCCTACCATACACTGGAGTTTGAGCACTGGCCTTAAAAAAGGCTGAAGTCACATGGCCAAAAATCAGGCTACAAGTTTCTCGTAGCATAGCCTTGATGGTATGCATCAACAAGATAAAATAGTATTTGTGAGCAGTTTGAATTTGATTTGTCATTATAACAATGTAGGTCAACATTATAATTGTCTCATCTGGTTATACAAACAGGCATGGGAATACAGTATGGATATAGTCTTTGAGAAACAGAGCTTTATAATAGAGTTCCTTTAAGCAAAGAACAGAAAGAAAATGCTGAGAAACAGTTTATTATACTTAATTATAACAGGTTAAAATGTTATTATTTTTATGAAATAGCTTTTGTGCTATCGTTTTGATTTTACTGTAGATCTAGCATGTCACTGTCATAGGTAATCCTCTGTCAACTGAAGAAATTATTTCCCTGTTCAATATTTACGTTACTGCATACGATATGCAACTACCCGTTAAAAGTGTGGTGTGAATGATGACTAGTTCTGAATTCACACCACAAGTAAAAATTTTACTTTGGACCAAACACAAAACTGACATTTCAAGCAATCTTCCCCACTGATCTGAACAAACAGGATGAAAGTAATGAACAACACTTGGGAAAACCAGTCCAGAAATGGAGAGAGATAATATAAATGTCTAACAACTTCCAGCTGGAATTTCTCAGTCCTTTAATGGTTAGATTTGTTTATAATTTGATGACTAATCTCTTGCAGGCTTGAAAACTGTGTCTTTTAGTGTTGTAGTTTCCTCTGATTTTACTAACAGCATCATGCAAATTTGTAATAAGTGAAGAAATTTTATTCATTATTTTTAAGTGTTTAATGGATAGTCACACTCTTCTGTATTTAACCTTTTTGAAGACTTGCCTAATAAGTTTTTGCCCCAAAGATACTGAACTTTATTTATGATTAAATAGCAAAGAAGCCATTAAAGCAAGGAAACCATTTTCCTTTAGATAAATGTTTATCTTAATTTCTCTTTTTTTTCCAGCTCACTGAAACCTTACTAAGGAATTCTGCTATTAGACTGCTCTAAGTTACTGAAAAATCTTTCTTTCCTATTAACAAACCCAAACATATATATGTTTATAGCGAGACATATACATGCTTGTATATTATTGCTGTCTAACTAATATAAGTCAGGAAGGCTGATATCAAATTGTGTTCCAGCATAAGAGCAGTACCCGCTTAAATTCTAACATAAGAACTTAACAGCATATTATCCTTGAATTAGTCCTCTTCACTAATACAAATTTAACCCAGCACTGGAGGATGCACAAGGAAACCAATTAAGCATTTCCATTACACATGCAGCTCTCCCTTACAGGAGGACACCAGTGGATTGATGATCCTCCAATACTTCCCAATGAACAACTACAGTAAGATATCAAGGGTCAAACATTTGAGTTCTATGCAGCAGAACAATGGAAAATACAGTCCCCTTCTGCACGACCCCCACAGCAAAATAAAAGAAGTATAGTATTTTTATCCTGACTATAGCAATACCGCAGTCAGTAGTTATCTGGAGCTAAAACCAGCAAGAGCGAGTTTAGAATGGGGACCTGCTAAAGCAGGAGAATTGTAATTTTTTTTCCTGAATGTTAAATATCTTTACTGTTCAGAGGTAAATATAGCATCCCAGGAGATAAGCAATCTATGGACAATACAGCCTCTAATTTTGATATGATACGGCTGTGTGACTCCTTGCTGGTAGGCCTCCCAGGACTAACTGCCATCGCCTTTCCAAGGGGTTAGCAGAGCAGAGTGCTGGTGCTGCAGTTTCGTCATTGCAGAAGTTCAGACTCCCTATAAACATTCTTGCAGTTGTTTGCAAGAGCTGCCACCCCTTTATTCAGTACATCTTCCTGGGGGAGAACCCAAAGGATTTAAATGAGATTCTATATAACAGAAAGCAGGCTATGTGCCTAAGAGTGAAGAATCATCCAGACGTATTATTGATTAACACCTAGCAGACACACTATAAATGAGGTATAATTTATCAGGACACAGTGACAGAGTCTTTGCTTTCTTAAAGCTCATCTTCTATTCACTCTTCTAACTTCCTTTTGGCTAAAGCAATTTCTTGAGTTCGTCTTCAGTCAAGTGTCATCTGTTCTCTCCCATAATCGTTACCCTTCTCACTAATTAGTAAGGTTTAGCTTCCTCCTGTTACACACTTAATTAACTTCTCCACCTTTGGAAAAGCAATTTCCCCTGAACGAATTACTATCATGGCCGTTTCATACAATGAACTAGTTCTAAGTATAGTCTTCAAATGAAGCAATGCCGTTCAGATAGACAGCGAGAGGTGCAGAGGACTGCCTGAAAGTGAACTGACCCTATAGGGATGGCAAAGATAACCATGTAGAGAAAAACCTCAATATGAAAAAACTTATTCAATGTACCACCATTAGGTAGTACAGGAGGTACAGACTGGCTAATGTAAGTAAGAGACGAAGAATAGCTATTGTGTATGGCAGATGCTATTCTCCAACATTCATACCATCCCTTTGTAGTCTTTTAAAGTTTTCAGCTGCATAATTACAGTGAGCGTAACTGAACTCCAAGCTCCATTTGTCACCCTGCTTCCTTTGAACAGATATGTAGCAATGAAAACACTTCTGCTGAAAGGTTGTACTTGATAGGCAAGACAGAAAGAATGAGATGGCAACACAGCAATAAATAGAGGTAAATCAAGTAGTCACAGTTTAAATGAATGGCAAATCACTAGTACAGAACAGAATATAAATCTCTGGATTTCCTCTCCAATCTCTTACCCCCCAAAAATGCTGCCTGTCAGGACATTACTAAGTTCTTGATAACAGTAATCACATGAGAAGGACAAATAACAAGTTACAAGGAATGAGTAATAGGAAGAAATAAGTGGTAAAACAAAGGAAAATCAAGTGTGTTTTATTGATACAAATTTATGCAACTGCTTATGGACTCACGATGCCTAGCCTAGATTCACTGTGGTGTTTTGAAACTCCTACTTAAATGTATCTCTTTTTTCCCATTTATGTGAGTTTCCTTTGTAGGACTATGCCCAGTTTCCCTATCTCATCATTGGCACCAAAAGCAGGAAGTTACCGAAATCAGGGGATATAAAGATCACAAATGCCATAACTTCAACATTAGCTTGCCAGAAAGACATCAAATACCCCTGTTAGTTGTGCTATAAGGAAAACACTCATTTTGGTAAAAGAAACAATAGCAGGTTTTTAGATGTTGGCTTAATTCTGAAAACTAATGGCCTATTTGAAAGGATGCATATAAATAAATCTTTGTCTTTGATTTCATCCCAGATAGGACTATGGATTTGGTTGGTATCACGCTCACCAGCCTCTTGCCTGTGGCCTATTTAACAGTTTAGAGTAAATGGAGAAATATGAATGGCATAATATCCTAATAACATTTATCTTCTCGACAGAGACTAGGAGCAAATAATGCATGCAAGACCTCCTCAGATGCACACATTAGATCATTATTATGTTTATTTTTCATTGTTAGCACTTGTCATTCAGATAAGTTAGAAAATGATTGCTTCATAGAATTTAAATGTTCATTGCCAGTAGAGTATCAAAATGTTAAGTGCCTGAAAAAGATTTTTTTTATTAGCAGTAATCTGTTCCTTACTTCCTTTTCTTACAATTTAACATTTCTGGCCTGCTATGTTGCTCCAATATTCATTGTTCTCTGGCTACTTGTGAAAAACGAGTTGTGCAGTGAGTGACGCACATAGGCATAAGGTATTATGCAGACGGGTCCTGCCTTCTGGTACTTGGTCTTTTACATAGTGTAATTACAACAGAGGAAATTTATGAAAAGGAAAATAGCAATTATTTCACTCCTTTCTTGGTCCTGCTACCTCTTTTCTCAACATTCACCAAAGAGTCATCTAAATGCCTTCTCCCTGCTTTCTGTCTGGGAAAACTGTTGTATCTGTGATTTTTTATCTACTCTCCTAATCTCCTCAGAAGACTCAAGAATCAAGCTTTTCTTGGCTTCATATAACAAAAAAGAAGGGCCATGTAGCATTTTCAGATGCTACGGTATTAAGATTTTTAATAACTGGGGTCTGAAAATGTTCAAACATCAAAACCAGTACCTATTCTATATCACGATTGATTCATACAGGAACTAAGGCATTTATTTAAACACCAGAGAGACTAATAATGCCTGGGGAGACCAGACAAAACCCCTGAAGTTCATACGTACCACAAATTCCCATTTGGTTTAGGAAATTCCCAAACTTTAAATACATAAAATCCATGAAAGTACTGGGGATGTATGGTATGATGCTCTTGTACTTATAATCTCCCTGGCCACTGTCAGAGGCAGGATACTGGGAAAGTGGGATGGAGCATTGGCTATTCTGTTCTTACTGGAGCAACATATCAAGAGATGCAGTGGATTCCCTATCCCGTGAATTCTTCAAAATAAAAATTAGAAGTCTTTCCAGCAGAAGTACTCTGGTACAACAACAAATGGTGAATTTGACAGTTGCTAAATAGTATAAATTTAACAGTTTAGACTAAACAAGCACAGAAGCTGTTACTTAAACTGTGGGAAGAGGTATACACTGTACATTTACACTATGAACACTAGAAACTGGGGGATGTAACTGGTGCTCATAGTGTCCGCTCCCCCCTCCACCTCCTACCTGCAGAATAAGGTTTTCTTTGGGTGGAAATCACAGTATATGGGGGTAACTGTGCACATCCAGAACAGGAGCTAGGCAGTTAGATTACTGAATATCTCTATTGCATTTGTCCCTTTTCCCTTAAAAACTATGGCCTGATAAATGCTCCGTGACCTCTCATATGACACAAAAAACCCCCAAGAAAGACACTACCTTCAGATTGTCAGTCTCAATGTAACTATGAATGCCACAATTTGAGATACTCATCAGAAAATTAGTTAGGATGTTTCAGGAAAGGAATCATTATAGTGAACATCACAATAATAATTTCTCTATTCCTTCTCCTATGGTACAATACTCTGATAGCCTGTAGGAATCAAGCAGGGAATAAGAGGTTGAGTCAGGGAGAGAGATTAAGAAGATAACAGGAATATTTTGCATGGCAGTTGAATGCAAGGTACTGGCTAGGTTGGCTGCAAATAATTATATTCTCACAAATTTAATTAAGACAATTAAAATGTACAGATTTCAACAAATAGTTATTTTTAATTAATAATAAAAAAAAAAAACAAAAAAAAAACAAACAAAAAAAACCACAAACTTTTTTCCCCTCTACAGCCTTTTCCTCCTGTTCATGCTTTGGTTCATCCCTAACATTACTAATTAGCTAAATCACAAGCAGGTAGAAATTACCTTGGTAAAACCCTAACCCTGGCATAGTTTTTCTGTTGGCAGTGCCAGCCAGTATATTTGACCATTAACAATCCATGTATTTAGTGAAAATAGGAGGTAGGAGTTCTTCTGTTAAAAGTAAAGGTAAAAAAATTAGTAAACACGAATGCTCTATTATTCTATTCTAGCTACCTTATATCTAGCTACCAAGGAAGAGGAAAAAAAGTGCCACTTATGAAGATCACATATTTCTTAAAAAAATTATCAGAATTCAAGTAACCTTTTTTTCCTTTTAATTAACAAGACACATTAGGACACTAAAGCTAGGAATCTGAAGTTTTAATTAATCACATTGAGTTTAGCTAATGATCTTTTACAGCTCACCTCAATTCCCAGAGTGCCCCATAGCAAGCAGGAAGACTATAATAGGATCCATATGGATCTTAAGATCACCACTGAAGTTGTTCCAGAATATTATCAGAAACACAGATGGGATTTCTAGAAGATGTTACAAAATTCTTTCATTCTGCAAACATCCTGTAGGGAATTTCCTCGCTGCAAAGTGTATTCACTAGAATGTCAACTAGAGTTGGTCAAATATTAAATGCATTGATTTGTGAATTATCTCCTTCCCCTTCCACTCCCCCAAGTAAAAATTGAAATTGATGTTCTCTAACTCATGGGGTCATTTTACTTGTTGGTGACAAACATCCATACAACTATTGGTCATTAAAGAAGATTTTCATATATGCCAAAGGTTTCATGATTTTTTAGCAGGAACTCCATATTAGAATTGGCTGTGTACGATTTTTCCTGTTTGTTATTCCAGTACTTAATAAATTTAATTTCTCTAATCATGAAATATAAGCAGTACAGTGCAATAGATCTGATGGCAGCTGTAGAGCACAAAAATAGATCCAATAGAAAGGAAAACTCATAGAGCTACCCACTGACAGAGTACTATTTATCTGGTAAATATTTGGTAATACTCTGTATATATCATAGCAAGCCAAAGAGTTCATTTGTCAAGCTGCTGGAAAGTCCTCCATCTAACATAAAAGAAAACAAACAATTATTCAAGAACAACTTGCTAATAGCTCCTTCCTTTCCACTTAACAGGAAAGTCACACTACTGAAAATTTAGATCCTCTTCTTGTATACTAATTGCACAACTATATGTTTTTTAAAAATCATTTCGTATAACAGAACACAATGAGAAAAGCGTATCTAATCAGGTGCAACACATAGAAAGAGGGAAGAAGAAGAAAAAATAATCCCCAAACAGATACTTATGTGAATTGACTGAAAAACAGAGCTGCATCTTCAAATTTATTACATTTTGCTTTGAGGACTGTTACTTGTAGGTCCCCTCTTCTTTGCTGCATGACTGAACATTCAAGAATGAGACCTTTAGACTCAAACATGACTTAACCTGATAAATTTCTAACTCAATTTACAGCAACGTCATGCATATGCTAAAACCCATCTAACATAAATATTTAATGAAGAAATAAACCTGCCAGAAGAATAAATTTACAGCACATTTAGCGTACAGCATTTTAGAGGTGTCTGCCGAGTAGGTTTTGCTGTCGAGACAAGGTTTTAAACTGCCAATAGTTTAAAAGTAGTAATTTTTCATTGCATTTCATTCGTAAGCTCTGCTCCTTTTAAGAGACTCCAGGCTGTCAAGGTTAATTGAACCCTCAGGGCCCTCAGAATGACTGTACTCATTGGGGCTCTGCAGGCTCCGGGCTCAGCTCCCTGATTCTTTTGCTCTAAATCTTGTCTTGAATGATCTTTTTCATAAATACAATTTCAACTTTTATCTCCACGATGATGATCTGCTGAGCTAATTCTCTGTTTCAGACCTGTATCTATCTGCCCAGACCAAAATGTCTGTCTTTCTGGCATTTCATGATCAGCTTAAAACACCACATTCAAATAATAAGGAGCAGAAGAATAGAAAGCTAGAATTTTTTTTTTGTCTCAACAGCATGACCTGCACTTGTGGATGACACACTCACTTGAATTCCACATCCAAACTTTTTGAACTACACTGCTTTCTGCCATCAAAAATTTTTTAAGACTTGGTCCTTGCAAGAGCCTCAAAGGCATTTCACAGAGCTATCAGCACATCTGCCTCACTTCCACCAGTCGCTGGGTACACTCGTGACCATTGTCTGGCTGCTGCTTTCTTCCCAGTACTTGTGTGGGGGCAGATCAGCAAAATCACTGTATTTTTAGTTCAGGATTTAAGGATGCTGCTCTTCCATCAGCCAATCACAGAGGGATTTTTCCCTATTTGGAAGCCTGTGATCATGCAACTCTGTTACTAAAGCCAAGTGCTTTTCTTCAAAGGTTGGAATCAGTATCAAGGAAAAAAGATCATAAGAAACAAATGAGGTGTGTTTGTGTTTAGTCTCATCTAATTTTACACTTCACTACAATCAAAATTAGCTAAATTTCCTTGCTAAATTAGCCTAACACCTCTAAAACAGTTTTATTCTCCTAGCAAGTGCAGGTGCTTCACTGTGTTTAGGGGACTTTCTTTCCCTTAGGGAAACTGACTTTAAGAGAACTTTAGCTTTCCTTCTGAAGCAGAGCTTTTAAAAATTTAACTTTGGCAAGTTTTCTGTTGGAAATGTAGTTCTAGTGAAATGAACAAATGTCTATTTGGCTTTCGTCAGTCAGAAAGAAACAAATACTCCAGTACTGGACTATTTTGCAGAATAAATTCCACTAGCTGACAAATTATGTCCAATGGCTTCTTGGTTTTCAGGTCTAAAGGTATTCAGTCTCCTAAGAAAGGATGACTGCTGACGTCCTTAAAAAGGACACATTTTCTCCCAAAATAAAATTTTGTACAAATAAGATCAAATAAATTCAACTTTCGAAAGAGTCATAGCCAGAAAATTATATATAGCTTGAAAGTTAAACTGAAAAAGTGAAAAATAGAATGATACAGTCATTAGGAATCTTTCTATTGACATTAAATGAGCTCAAGTGGGAGTCTAAAGTAGCACTTTAAAACTTAAATTAGCCACTCACTATTATTCCCATGAAATTAAAATATTAAGAGCAGCTTCTCAATTCAGAAATAGTCAAGACAAGTGCTTTACCAAATTGTATTAAAAATCATTGAAACCACCCCAGAGGAGAAATCTCCAGGTCCACTTTCCTTGCGTTTACATATTTATGTTTTTCAACAGTCTACAGAAGATTTTAATTTATGTGGTATTTGAAACTCAGGTAATGGTATAATTGATGGATTGATAAAGTGAGAAAGCCATAGATTTGCCAGTTTGGTAATAAAGAAAACCCCCATACTAAAAATCTATGCAACTCAGGCTACATAATGAATGATGCCAGGCTGTACCCATCACATCCGTATGTTGTGTGTGCTGTAAGATGATGTGGCTGATGAAACCTGACACAGTACAACATATTGCATCAAGAATAGAAACGTAAATTAAACCCTTCCAGACAAGTTAACACATGACCAAGTAGCATCTTTGTACCATTTTTTATTACAAATGGGAGATGTGCTACCACCAATTTGCTTTAATGCTTTTAATCATGATCATATTATTAAAGCTGTATCACCCTTGCAGAAGTGATTGAGTCCTTTAATTGTATACAAATAATTTTCTGATTTCTTAGAATATCCATTGCCTTGGGTGCACTTTTCCCTCAGGTAGTCCTTGCCTCCTAAGAGATTAGATATGTTTTTAGAGACATCATCCATACAAAGTGTCCCAGTTTCAGTATTTCCTCAGCTTGTTCAAATGCACGCATTCTTTTAATCTTTTTCTTACACTGAGAACCATTCTGACTAGTGCTGACAGAAATGTATTTTGCTCTGCTTCAACTTATCCTGATGAAAGTAGTCCTTTCCTTTTCCCTGAGGAAGTAGTCACTGGAACTAAGTAGGATATTTATTTTAATGCAGGGTGCAGGAAGGTATCAGCATTTCTGTTTACAAAGCAGTATCTTCCACTCTGCTCTGTGTCAGGATGGGAATGCTAAACTGCTTCTCAATTACTAAGCCTCACTTTGGAAGATTCATGCAGCCTTCTGCACCCAGAAAGGCTATAATAATTAACTTCTCAATAAAGCTGTAATTAATTATTGACAATTTAAGGTCCCTACTTTTAACCTTAAATAACAGGCAGGAATTACTGGCTGTCATCTCTTCTTTAGCACTGCCAGGTGCAGCACATGTTTTCAATCTGGTCATCCCAACTACATCAGCCACTTACACTTATCCATTCACACTGTAGCTGCATCTTTCCCTGCAGAATAGTGACAGATTCTTCATTTGAATAATTTATGTCCAAGTTTTATAATAGACACTCATCATTTAGTAAAATAAGCTACTGAATGGACCTTAGAAGTGGATCATCTCTAGCATTTTCCACAAAAACATGTTTCTCTGCTACTTAGAAAAAACAGAACCATGCTATCTGATATTAAGTAGTAGCCACTAAATTGGATGCTCATCTATGTCCTCTTCTAAGCTTTTCCTCTACAGCCACTTTGTGTTTTGAGCATGACTATTAATTTATAAGGTGTCTGCTGTTGTAGATAGCTGTTAAATAGTTAATAGGGATCTATCGCACTTTGTCCAGCAGCATAACTGCATTCTGCCTAATAAAATCCTCCTGCAGTAAGTAATGATTCTCTCTTCTTTCACACCTCTCACACCGAATTCACTGTTGTATAGTTATATATTTCACAGTGTACAGAAGGAAAAATCTGTATAGCTTCTCCATATAAATTACTTTTATATGACAAGGCTTTAGAAACTCTCCAAACTGAGCAACAGTACTACCTGGGTATATATTTGTAAATATATAAAGTTTAACTTACTGAAATAATAATAAAGAAAGAATTAAATTACCAAATCCAAAGGTACTGTATTGGTTAAGTTAAAAAAAAAATCTTGCCTAAGCACAGGATCTCTTACTATGGATGTGCAGCCTAATGCCCAAGGAAGGTCTTAAATTGGTCCAGCTTTAATTGGTACCTGGAAGTTTCCTCAAAGACAAATATTTTCATTGTGAAAAGTTGATATAGGAGTTACTACTCCTAGGGCAGTGGAGAGAAACTTAATGTGAAAAGGTTTCTCTTATTGCTACAATGGCCTTAGGAATTACTGAGAGCAAACTTAATTATAAGAACACTAATTCTGCTGAACATCAGAGAAGAACCCAGGAGATCCAAAAGCCACAGAAGTAAAGAGTCAACTCAAGGCACCTTCAGCTGTGTGATGTCCATTTCTGCCACCACAAAGCATATCGGTCTACACTTCCCCATACCAAAACCACTAAGAACTATTTTCAAAAGTTGTCTCAGAGCAGAAACACAGATTTATAATTGGGGTGTAATGAGAGTTTTCATCAGCCAAACCCTACTCTTTTCATAAACTATTCCTTATTTTATTGCTTTTAGGACACACTGTACCAGTTTTAAAATTTGAACTACCTTCAAAAGAATACAATTATCAATAAGTAAAACAGGCAAAATTTATCAGAAGTACGGGCAATGACTGAGCATTTAAGAATCTTCCTTGCTCCTTACAACAGGGAAAGCTAGTAAGGAACCAAAAATTATATTTGGCTGAAAAGCCTCTGCACTGTTTATCTATCATTGCAGAAAAATTAACAGAAATTACTATTTTCACATTCTAAATATATATTAATGACCAAATTATTTTATTTAAGAAGTACTCACTCAGTGGATGTCATGTGTCTACATCTAAGAGTCAAATTTTTAAGTTATAATTCCTAGGTGTATCACTAGATGGCATGTGCCCAACTCGTTGGTGAACTTCTGGTTAGAATTTTATGCAGAAAAGATATATGCAAAGACTATTCTGCAGCTAAGGACTACTAGGAAAGTTA
Source organism: Haliaeetus leucocephalus (assembly GCF_000737465.1). Lineage (NCBI taxonomy): Eukaryota > Metazoa > Chordata > Aves > Accipitriformes > Accipitridae > Haliaeetus > Haliaeetus leucocephalus. The sequence continues at coordinate 4,614,894 of NW_010972776.1, forward strand.
AGACACAGCTTTGAAATCCTCTAATTATTAGCCTATTCAATTTCACATTTAGGAAAAATGCTTTCAAAACAGACATGAAAACAATGATGTCCAAAAAAAGGAAGAGCTCTTATTACTTAAATGCTGCTGGGGAAAAAAAAAAATTATAGGATGTCTCGAAGAGCTGCAATTTACTTATAATTTCCAAGCCAGCTTTCTTGTCCTGATTGTGTACGTGTGTTTGAAGTATATTAAGTGGTGAAATACAGAATGATTCAAGGCTTCACAAACTAACATTCTGTTTTATCTTTATTTTGGGAAATACATTTGGTCTGTTGAAAGCCTTGGTTAGATATAAAGGGTTATACTGACTTTTTTTTTTTTTTAATATATATTCTGGTTTTCAAATGGAAGGAGAAGTAAGCAAGTGAAGACTTTCATTTAGTCAGATCTAGGTCTGGAACAGATAAAAGCATTTGGGGCTGAGTATAACCCCATTATTACAGATCTTCTATGCTCAGAATCCCTTGAGCAGCCCTAATGTTTTTGCTTACCAAACAAGCCTTTTAAATATAAGATATATTTTGTGATGAATCTCTAGTAATAGACACAAACTCTTTTGAAATGAGTGTTCAATTGCTTGTTTCCAGCTATTTTTCTATAAATGTTTACAGCTGATTTAAATGATTGCCTACATCAGCTGGTACAGAGAGGCAGGCTGACTCTCATGTCCAAAAAAACTATACATGACATACAGCTCCCCCACCCCAGTGCAGTCTTTTAGCATTAGTCTATCCACATCAGCCTTATCAAACAACAGTGAGCCCTCAGGTTTTCCACCAGACTTAAACTTTGCTATTCAGCATGGAGCTTTTACATTAACCTTCATACAATGTGCATCAGTGCATGAAAGCTTCCCATGTGGTGAGCTGACAGCTACACATGCCAAAAATCTCTCTTTCCATGCAATCTAACACCAGCAGCACTGCAAGACAGAATTTTTGTTTTTCTCATGCACAGTTTGAGCCAACAGCAGTGCAAGTACAATAACCATACAGTGGTCATACTAATAAAAAAAATCTGGTTTGAGAGCTATTTGTGAATTCAGCACATTGCATGTTTTGGTCATAGGGAGATCACAGGTAGAAAGATTTTTTCCATCTTGAATGCTTACATGTGACTGTTGTACAGCACATTGTATGGCATGCCTCTGCTGAAGCAATGTGATGGTATAAATCTTTTGAGAAGCTGTTATAGATTCCTCAGAGGGCATGTTGCTGAGATTTCTTTATTGAAGTCACAAGTTTCCTTTTGCTTGCACATATTCCCTAACACTTCCTGAAGTTTGTCACCTTCAGGCTTTCAGTGAACTCTTATTAAAATGAATTTGGCATCTTGTGCCTTTGATTTAATTCTGTTTTTTTCTCATGGGCATGTAGAATTAAACAGTGTGACATGCAAAAAAAAAAAAAAAAAAAAAGGAAAAAAAAAAACCAGTTTCTTCTTTACAATCCACGCACTCCCCACCTAAAATCTAACATGCAACACCAGAGCAGCTTTTCAGTGTTTTCAGAACACCCTGCACCCTCTGAAATTCAAAAAATTAGAGGCTGTTTCTAGGACAAACCTGTATTTTTTTTAAGTAAACTTAACCTTTCTGCATAGCAAACAGACAATTTTCTTAGGGCTACAAACCTTAAATCTCTGAAATGTAGCTTAATGAGAGCATTTTAGAGCTGTTAGTAAAAAGTTCCAAAAGGGAATTAAAAAATAAATAAATAAAAATCAGATGAGCCTGAAGTTCTCACCTCTAATTACACCTTCATTTGCAAAGAACAAAGAGCTTTATAAATACATATGAAGAAATTCATAGATTGTGAACTGTTCAGGTAAGGTTACACAGTACCTTGGATTAGAATTCCTCAGTGAGACATTCAGATACAAACAGTTCTTTCATTGATTCTTTCCATATTCAGCTCAGCATAAAAACATTTCCTCTCTTGCCAGTTTCTTCTTTTTCCGTAATTCTTGCTCATTTTTAAATGAAGCGCTTTTTTTCATTTATTTTGGACTCAAACAGCAGGTTCTTCCAGTCTTTTGTGCCTTCTTACATGACATGCAGTAGTTTTCTATATTAATCCCTCACACTACTCAAGGGTCTAGGTTAGTTTCTGTTACAAATAATATTTTTCCCTTCAAACAGAAGCTATAAAATTTCCACACTACTGCATTTCTAAGATGAACATATATATACAAGGACATTAATTCATATATTACTTTTGCTATACACATACATGCAAGCAGACCATACCAAGTTCCAGCTTTTTCACAAAAATTTTCAGATGTAGATTTTAATTGCACTTTAAATATATACATGAATGCATCAAAATGTAATATTTGCCTTTAGATACCATTCTTCAGAACAGAATGGAATTGGCTTTATATGATATTAATCCAAACATTTTAAAACTATGTAAAAGTATTAAATGAAAGAAGTAAGATTTCTCCATACAGCGGGAAGTTACATGATGTTGGATAGTGCTGTACAAGACTCACGCAGAATTAAAGTAGATTGAGGACTACTAGTCTGCTACTACGGTGCAGGCAATAACAGTGTTTGACAAACTACATGAAATTAATTCCAGCACAAGTCAAAATAGTCTTACTTCTGCTTCATTTCCTTCCACAAGATTTTTTTTTTACCCTCTCTTGCAAAATTATTTTTGGTATTGGTAGCTTCTTTTACAGGGAGCTGGCGTGTTCCTGCCCATTGGCTATGCCCCTCCTCGCTTGCAGTTTCATGATGAGGATCACGAAAAGGGAGTGAATTATCCAGTGGGCATAGCTATGGAAAGCCTAGTTCAGTTTCTGCTCCATCAAGAAGGGTGTCTAACCAACAAAACACTGTCCTCACAGGTAGCCCTCAAACCTGAAGATGAAAGATTTGGAGTGATTGTACAGTGAAGAAACACCCTCCAAACCTTAACACACATACTAAATCAAACACCACTGATAAGATATGACTCCAAATAGAGCCAATGTCTAAGAAACACAATACAGCTTCTTTCAATATAAACTAAGATAAACATAGTTTTTACACGTTTATTGTAATGTAACAGAGATTATACAGTGTATAGAAGAGAAGTACTTTTCTATACATTACATACTGCATAATCCAGACTATATTGTTCATGGCCATAAAGAAGCCTTGTTACTGTGTTCTGACCATTGTGGAACCAGTAGAGTAGCGTAGGTTTTCGATGGTTTTTAATCTACGAAATTAGATTATTTGCTGATATTTTAGGGATTAAACAGAAGGGTCATCAAGTGTTTAATACATAATGCATCTATAAACAGCTTCAACTAATGTGCTGTTACCCAACAATGTTAAATCTGTAAAAGAAAATCCTATATCATTTAATCTCCTCTCAAATATTTACTTTTACAAAAAAGTAGTTACTTTCAAGTGAAACAGCACGTCTGCACTCACTCAACAGTGGCAATATTGTGAATTCAAGCAGAAATTTTATTATCAAGCAATGAATTCATGAGCAGTTTGGTGCAATTAATGCATGAAGAAAATCAGGCAATCATGGAGATCCAATATAAGGTAAAGATTATACATACAGAGATTGTAGGGAGTTAGACAGAGGTGCCTGCACACCTCTGTGTGACTTATGAAGAGTTTTTGCCTTTCCCATATTAAATGAATGGGGGAAGGTAGAGATCAGGCACAGAATGGTGGCCAGACATGCATTTTATCACATTTGATAGCTTCAGGACTTCATAACCTACTGCAGAAGGACTGCAGCTAGCTATTTGATCTATCAAGCATTAGAAAACACTCACTAATCCTCAGTTATAAGGGTTCACTGGCACTTTCCACAGTCCCTTTGGAACCCCTTGAAATCCAGCCCAGTCACTTAGCTATGTGCTACTGGAAAGGATTTTGGTTGTGAGCCACACACATGGCTGTATAACCTTTTCTGATTTAAAAAAAAAAAAAAAAAAAAAGAAAAAGTAAATTTCTCAAGTGGGAGCAAAATTCATAATCAAGCTTCTATGAGGAGAGGTGAACTGATCTAGTCACACAAAATAGTTGGTGTGTGGTAGACAGAAAGAGAGAATGCACAACCTGACTGGCTAATTAGACTTATGCTGTACTGTTTTTCTTCTGAGAAAATTCACCCTTAGGCAAATCATCCACTTTAGTCTTTTATTGTAAGAATCAGCTGGCAAGGGTGGACACAAATGTAGTTGTGAATGATTAGTAACAGGGAAAAAAAGCATTTTGGATAGGTTGGGATTATTTTTAATTAGAGCCATATATAACAGATCACTGGGGATATAAACACTGACAAATCATCCTGTTTCTGGCTGGGATGGTTCTGCTTGATCAACGACCAGAATGGTAGGCCTGGACCCATCAGGAGATTTAGGACAGCAAATTCTCTTAATCTTTGTTTTGGCATCTACTGCCAGCTAAATATTTAGTTTTGAAGGACTCCAGGGAATAGCAATGTAATGTTGTTACTCTCTCTCCAAACTATTTGTACATCCACAAAACACCCCTTAATTATCACACAGCTGCCAGTCTGCTAATACCCCCAGCAGAGGTCAATGTTTTAATAGCAGCAATACATTAAACATCAAAGGTAAAAATATAGTAAATGCAATTAAATTAAGACAGTTTTGAACTAATTCTTTGAGCAGGCTCGTTACACAGAGGAAATTAATGAAAAGTTAAAGGCCAAAACAAAAAGCTACAGAAAAGATTTGCTATTTTCATTAATAAGTAAAATAAATACTCTGAGAATGCCTTTCTTACTTCTCACTTCTCTGATGCACAAAAGCTCCAACAGCACTAAATGCTCAAAAAACCTGTATTCATTTTGTGCAAACCTACAGAATGACATATTTGCATTCATGTTAGAGGATGCATGCAAAGAAAACCTCAATTCCAGCAACTTCAGATGCAAAATCTAAAGGCCAATCTCTCCCCATGCCAAGAAACATGATTCCAAGAGAGATGATACATTAAAGCAAGGTAAATATGGCTTTTATTTCAGTAGTGCAGATGAATCAGAGTCTACTTTAGTCTCTTCTAAAAAGTCATTATTATAGGTAAAACACCTGCATATACATCCTCTGAACTCCTGTCTCCATTATTTTAGTGAGTCAGAAGGACTAGCATTTCATACAAGGAACTGTTTTTCAAAATTAGGCTCATTCATGGATGTCAAAATGCTGTTCTACATTCATGATATGTCATACACATCCTGTGGAGTTCAATTTTAGCTTGGGCTACCCGCACAATATAAAACCTGCTGGTATTATTTTCTGGACTTCACTGAGGGAATCTAGGTAATGAGGAGAAAACCATAAAAAAGGTATAGAGGAAATAGATATCAGGAGATGTATTCATGACCATCATGAATAGAGCTGCACATCAATTTGTTCCTGTGACTGAGCTATGAGTGAAATCCAATTTGCCCAGGTTTCATTGTGTAAACCAGGTGAAAAGAAAATAAATTTGTTCTACAATAAATCAATTTTTCCATACTGGAGGAAAATCAAATTCAGAGTCAAAATCAAGATTCAAAAAGCCTATACAGAACTAATGAAAACTAGGCAGACATAATCAAAATAAAGCATTGACTTATTTTGTTGCCACAGCTTTAATGACATCTTTTAAAGCTTGTCCTCTTCTGCAATTCACGAAAAAGAATGGTGCTGTCCTTTGCACGCTACCAGTAACTTGTTTTTTCTTAAGTGTTTGTTGTGCCTTGCAAACTCAGCGAATTAGGTTTATAAAGGTTAATTAGCTTTGTCCTATAATTCTACTTGCATGCAGAAGTATTGGTTCTCAAACAAATAGGGAGATATCCCTCCAATTATTATTGAAAAAGCAAGTCAGTGAAATATTCCAAATATCTCTGTTCTTTTTCCTTGGCATGCAGGCAGGCTAGAACATTGTAACCACTTATTGCAGAACTGCTCCAATGCCAGGGTTATGTCCAGACACACTCTACACAAGACAGAAAATCTGATTTACAGAATGGACTAATCAGCTAGGCTCTGTGCTGCTTGAAAAAGCGACAAAAAGCCTCACATGCTACATTTTGTACAAGGTCAAAGAAATGTAAATCCCCTACACTGACATAGTCAATATAAAACATAAAAAATAAACTAAGACCTACAGAATTATTCCTTATTTAAACTGAGTGACTATGAGTAGAAACAGTTCTTGCAACCCAATATAGACCAGTCACAGGGTAGTATAAGAAGAATTAGATAATGGTAGAATAAACTTTTCTGAAGGAAAGCCACAACACAATAATATTACCAAGATTAGAGTTCAAGTTAATAACATTACTTGATAGCATTAGCCACTCATGAAATGTTGAATTATCATAGTAATGTCTATTTTGGAGAATGGTATTTTCTGTCTTAATAGAAGAGCATGGGAAGTCCCTTTTGTTGTTGTTACTTTCATGGAGTAATTTTCTTTTTTAACACTGTAAATGTTACTTTTCCATGACTGGGTATATTTTCTAGAGATGTCAGTGATATGCAGAAGTGTAGAAAGAATAGAGAAAAAAATTGCTTGATGTAGTGGACAAATTGCGTGATTGATTTTTTTGCATGTCTAAATATAAACATAACCAAGCCAAGCACTTTCAAAAAAAGAATTCTTTAAAATGTTAATTTTGTTTACCAGCAGAGACATGTTTCTTTGAAAGAGATGATATCTCTTAAATAGGTATCTTTATCTCTCATACCATAGTAGCTTTCTATTCAGTTGTGCAGATAATATTTTTAGTGCAGTTATACTTGCTGCATATACCTTCCCCTTAAACACTAGGGTAAACTGTATTCTCCCCAAGACATACATGTATTACTCCAGCTGATGTGAATAGGACATGTTTTTTATCAAGGAAAGACCTTGCAGAAATGAAGGTTAAAAGATTAGAAATATGAATACCAAGCTAGAGAAAAATGGAAAATACACTTGGCAGACGTGAGACGTTACTTAGAAATCATCTGCAAGATGAACAGCAGAAAGAGACATTTTTTCATTAATACATTTTCTTGAAGGGAAAGTTGAAAAAAGGAAATAACAATTCAGTTTCTTTGCTGGTTTAGTTCCGTGATCTAAGCATACTGTGTCTGTTTACAGAAATGGAGAATATTCATCTGAAGCTACAGCTGCTGTGTTAGTTGCCCTTTTTAAGGAAATGCCAAGATGGAAAAGCAGCTGCCTCCCCTGTTTCTTAGTATTGCTTAACATTCTATTCATATTTCCATCCACACACCCCCTAAAATTGAAAGGTAGTATCAAACAAGTCAGGGTAAATAATACAGAGTTCTATTGTGTATCAATAGAGTTTTTACATCATAACACATATGCTGCAAGTAAGCATTATCAGTTACTTGGCTTGGCATAACATGCAAATAATCTGTTCCATTACTGTAGAAATATCTTAAGTAAGACTGCAAAAGTAATGCAATGATTCAGAAAACACATTACTGTTCAAACAAAAATATTAGGCATCTGTGTTTTCTAAATATGATTTCCTAATTTATCAGGAAGAGTTTCTTTCCCAGAGGCTCATGGTATACAAATCTTCATGTTGTTTTTGGTCTCTGATATGAAGTCACCCTCTTGATTTGCACAGTACTGCAATTTTTCTCTTACATTCTTAAATTGTCATAATAAGACCTAAAATGATGCATACAGTTTTCAACCAGCTTACAAGTCAGTGGAAAATGCATGTTCTTACATGTATAGCCTGTGTTCTAGATTTTCCAGTATTTTATACCATCACAATTTAAAGAAAAATTAATACAATATTTATCACAAAATGCCTCATTTATAAAATCATTTATTTGGATATTGCATGAAATTCCTGCAGATTCTATCCTTTTATATTCTGCTATGTTTGAACAGATGCAAAACATACACATTACTAAATTTTCATTAAGGAAAACAAATAAATCAATCAAGAGGTGATTGGGGCTTACCTAAGAGTTTTGCTCTATGGTCCTTCTCTTTCAGTGCCATAATCCATAAAAAAAGAAAAAAAATAATCAAGTAACAAATGCTAATTTTAGTGCATTGTGTTGTATGTCCTCATGACTTACAGAAATATGAGAAGCAGCTGCGTTCCACACTGCTTTCAGAGTTTCAGTATATAAAAGCTGTAGTCACATCACTATTTTTATTACAAGTTTTACAGTTATATTTACGAAATGAAATTCCATCCACTACCACCACTGATTTGCATGGTATTACTGCTAACATGGAATTTAGCTTTCACTGGAATGACCATAAATGAAAGTCTGGGGCTGTAAGGTTTACTTCTGAAAAAGCACAGGAAAAAAAAAAAGAAAACCGAATATCTCAAGACACTGAACTGAAGTATGGATTGTAAGAGATAATGCTAAAAATAAAGCCTATCATGATAGCAAAGTTAGTAATAACCCTGGTTGTTTAGTCAAGAAGGCCATTTTAAATCATTCACTGCAGGTTCCAGTATTTAATATAATTTCCAACCCCAAAAAGCTCAAGCTCACTAAACCTGTAAAGGGACTTTGATGGTAATGTGGTTTATGTTTTGTTGAAAAAGAAGAATCACTGTCTAGTTGGCAGCCCTGCCTTATGCAGGGTTGGCTATACGTACTTGTATCAGTACACTCCATCAATATGGGCAGAGTACAATCAAACACCAAAATGTACATGTTGCCATCTGAGATCCAGTTTTGCCTCAGCCGTGAATGGTTGTTTTTTGCTATCAGGCCATGGGAATATAGGTATATCAGAATTGTAGTTATACTGAACAATATAAGCATACTTCTGCAAAACCCTGAGTTAAAGGCTCACGTACTAATTTAATGTTAATTCTAATCTTTACAGAATTTCTCACAAATACTCTCCTTTGTTTTCTTCCATACTTTTATTTACAGTGGGGTGCAATCAAAAACCACGGTGTATAAGTTTACATTTGGTCTTCATCACAGAAAAGTATATAAAATTGCAGGCTGTACGATTAGTTCACATGCGCGTTTCAGCTCCTTTCCACCTTTTCTGGCCATTTAATAGCTTGGAAGAATGCTGATTGGGATTTGTATGTTATTTCAGTGTGATGATAGATTTGTTTTTCTAATTCTCTATTGACAGTATATTGACAAGACACTCTGCTACAGTACCCATGATCATATAATATACTATAATATAATGTGTAATTGGATTCACTGTACTTAGAACCAATAGCAATTTAGTCATGGATTTGAGTTTTAATTGCTTTCTTTGAGTAATTTTCATCATATTGACAATTTGAGCTGTCTTAGTCTACTCATGTTATTCTGTAATATAATTTTATTCTTTATTGACATAAATACCCTATAACCAATTTAGCTAGCCATTAGGTATATTTAAACCTTATTCAAATTTAATGATCTAAAAAAAATGCAAAATCTTGAATCAGTAACTAAACAATAAACACAGCAGACAAAACATCTTGGTATGGTGACATGTTGTGCAATTTTCATGTTTTTTAAAGCCATAAGCTATATTCATTGTCATATGAACTATGGCAGCATGGATTTCCATGACGGAAAACCAGGGAAAATACTACTCATTCTAGGGGCTGTAACCTTTCAGTAGAGGATATAGAGTTCCCCAACTCACCATGAAAAAATTAATATATAAGGTATGAGATAGGCACTGCAAGTCCTCACTCTTCCTTGGTCACCTGTTATTGCCATGGATGGAGACAGGATACTAGGGACTAGACAACTCTTTAGGTTTGCCCAGTACAGTTGCTCTTATATTACTGCGCTCAGAGGAAGTGTCTTTAATGACTAGCAAATACATTCATCGATTATAGAAAGAATCTGAGAAAAAAAAAAAAAAAAAGGAAAATAAATTCTGGGGACATCCTGAAATTATCACAGAGATCGTCTCTTTCAGGATGACCTGAGAGCTAGCAATACAGGGGAACCTGGTTTCTTTACTTTTTCAGCTCCTATGTCTGCTTGAGACTCCAAAGATCACCATTAGTATGTCTTCCAGTGTTGCAACTAACATGACCTGTAGCAAAGTATCTCCATTGCTTTCTATGTCCTATGAAGTCTGCTAACTTACTGCATTTTAATACATTCTTCAAACATATTCCTAGGGGGCACAAAGAGATATACCTGGTGGGAATCTCAGCACTTTATTCCATGGACGCAGTAAGCATCAGATTTGCACACAGTTCCTATAAGAGGAAAAATAACACATTCCTTTACATCTTATTTTCACAAACTGACTGCCTGAGAAAACCTATGGTTAACCAAATCTGTTTCTGAAGTTTTTCTGCTTTATTTTCAGGGATATTGTTCAAGAGAAGCCGTTCTTCGCTTTCTATGGGTGGTGACAGCAAAGAGAATGAAGTGTTGGGAATTCCTAGCTCATATCATTCAGCACCTAAATATAATGAGATTGGAAAACAAGACTGAAGTGTTAAGACAAATGTGTTGTGGTAGTTTAATTAATAAAAAAAAAAAAAAAGGTATTTTTTCTGTATGCGTACGAGAAAGCAATCGAGGGAGCAAGCGGGCAGGCAGAAGTAGGCAATAGTTCCACAAATAATGTAGGTTCAAGTACCATTAAATTTTCTGAAAGATATTTTCTCAGAAAAATCCAGAGTAGGCTGATGGGAGTCATTCTTCTAGCCTCAAATATTCATAAAACAGCCTAGCTGGTACTTTAATAAGTGTTTTATAAAGATATAAACATTTACAGAAGTTATGTATTTTTATATACTTATGAATAAAATTTTATCAAATTCTAGTCCTCTATATTTCATAAACATAGAAAAAAATCTCTGCTTAAAGAATTAATTAACAAGACCATCTTTAATTTAATTTACAGAGCACATGGGATATTTTCAAATACTTGGATTTTATTTATTTTTTTAAAGACATCTCTGTCTAGTGGCTGGGGTTATTAAATGAACAACTGTGATCATTACAATTTATGCAAAGTAGAATACAGCTTCATTTATATTCTTAAAAAACAAAGTAATGGGAGTTTTATAATCTAAATAGATCTCTCTATTTTTACAGGTTCAGTTTTTAATGTATCTCCATTTAAGGGAAAATAACATTTTTCTGTGAAATAAAACTGTTTGTGTTTTGATTTCTAAGACAACGTGGTAATCTGTAAGGAGATAAGGAATACCCTCTTACCTAATTAGGTTCTACCTGTCAAAAGACAGTTGTTTAAACTATGGTATATAAACACCAACCACATTAGAATAGCTAGTGCAGTGTAATTTAGGCACCAAATTCCAGCTGTAATCCAACTATCTAGCGTGCCAGAAACTTGACTTGAACGTAGACTTCCATCACTCTGCAAGAGCATCTTTCATCATTTCCTATCATCCACCTCATTAGATTCGTACTGACCAATAGAACATGAGAATAAAAACCTTTACAACGGAAGCTAAAAATATACAAGAAAATTATCATTTTACTTACCCACTTTTTCTCAACACTTTCCATCTTTCTGACTCTATTAGCAAGTTCTTTTACCACTGCCAGCATAACATTAACGTATGCATATTAATGCCCTCCACAACTATATTTGCTAGACATTCACAGAAACATATGATAGTATTACCATATCTGGTGCATGCAATAAGCAAACTAGTAGTAACCTACTTAAGTTGAAAGTACGGACACAAAAAAACCCAACCCCACAACATAAGTGTTCCAAATGCATTCTTTTTTCTCCTTAAAATGCATCAAAATACAACTTTTCTTCTTTTTTAACTAGCTCTGACACTTCCCCTGTCAGCATGCACTTCTTGCCATGAAAAAATCTTCTCATTTTTCCAGCCATGTGACAAAGTCTTTGCAGCATTATCTAATCAAGATAAACAAACACCTGCCATGAGTTAGCACCCATCTGATAACAAACTTGCAATGATAAGGCTACAATCAATTCTCATCAAATCTCGCTCTAGGGCGATTTCCAGATGCTGTGACATATCATCACAGAGTGCAACCATGCCGACTTTGAAAACTTGGTTTAAACTGCCGGTCACTAACCATTATGTTCTGAAGTTATTAAACACTCTAATTTTGATTGTGTATTTTTTTCCCTGTTATCCTCTATTCAAAATTAAATTACTTTCTTTCTCAGTTCAGTAGTTTTCTATACACCACAGAAATATTCTCTACAATAATTTTCCGAGTAATGTTCTATAAGGAAGAACTTTTATAGAGAAAAGCATAAATCCCTGATTTTTTCAGATGGACGCTAATACCACAATACTTTGAGTTTCTGCAGTTCTCTGTGCTTTCACAGAGGGTCTTTTACAAGTTGCCTTATGTTCAAGCAAAGTCAAGCAGACTGGCAGTGCTAAGTTTCATCCAGTATCCTGAGCCCTGCATGATTACCAGTTCACCAAGTAGCCCTTGTGCACAGGTAGCCACTTGTCCCAAATAACATTTCCCAACAGCATCACCCTAATTTGCCATTTGTTTCCCTCCTGGTGTCTTACATGTTTCTTTCATATACATGGGAGAATCTCTGACTTCACGGATACTGCAGGGCCCTTTCACGAAAAGGTGCTGCAATAAACTTCTCAGAAATAAGTAAACAAATGAACCTGTGACAATGCCACTTTGATATTCCCTTTGAGATGCTTCCCTTACAGACCATTTACTGTGTAGAACACTAAACATTAGACAGACATCTTCAAGGCAAAATGCAAGCTCAAAAGATGATTTAACCACAGTCATATGATTTGGAATTATTTAGTACAGAGAGAAGAAAAGCTGTTCATACTAGAAACTAGAGTGAAAGACTTGTTTCATTACAACACTGCTGTCGTGGTTTACCCCCAGCTGGCAACTAAGCCCCACGCAGCCGCTCCTCACCTCTCTCACAGTGGGATGGGGGAGAGAATCAGAAGGGTAAAAGCAAGAAAACTCATGGGCTGAGACAAAGGCAGTTTAATAGGGAAAGCAAAAGCCGTGCACGCGAGCAAAGCAAACCAAGGAATTAATTCACGGCTTCCCATGAGCAGGCGGCTGTTCAGCCATCCGCAGGAAAGCAGGGCTCCAGCACATGTAATGGTTAATTGGGAAGACAAACAGCATCACTCCGAATGTCCCCCTTCTTTCCCCAGCTTTATATGCTGGGTGTGACATCATATGGTGTGGGATATCCCTTGGGTCAGTCGGGGTCAGCTGTCCCGGCTGTGTCCCCTCCCAACTCCTTGTGCCCCCCCAGCCTCCTCGCTGGTGGGGTAGGGTGAGAAGCAGAAAAGCCCTTGGCTCTGCGTAAGCACTGCTCAGTGGCAACAAAAACATCCCTGTGTTATCAACACTGTTTTCAACACAATCCAGAACATAGCCCCATACTAGCTACTGTGAAGAAAATTAACTCCATCGCAGCCAAAAACAGCACAACTGCCCCAATACTTATGAAGAATACCCCCTGCCATCACAAAGGTCCAGCAACAGAAATAAAATTTGCATATGATTTAAACCTAAATTAAAAAGCACAATAGGTACTGAAACTCCCATATGTATATAATTTTCTTATTCATTAAAGGATAACCAAACTTTACTATGCAATTTAGAAATAATCAGCATTTCGGTGACAGAAGTTTGATTAAGAGATATTACTGAAACTAAAGCACGTTGTTTCAGCTTCTGGTCTCAGATATAATGCAACTACAATGTACAGGCATAATTTTATCCCTATGAAGAAGAAAGCTTCCTTAGAGCAAGATACTGCAACTATTCATTGTGGGACAAGCCTGTATTCCTTTTAGGTAGGGCAGCAACTCTGGACATAAAGAGAAACCTGAATTTTCTGACCAGGTGGACTATTCAGAGTCTGCTACAAGGAGGTAAGTTCTAAAGAACAAGTAGCTTCGTTTAGCAATATACCATTTGTCCTGACAAGAGACATACTAACCTCAGCTACATCAGTATGCAAGTTTAACTATTTGACTTGGACAACCCTTTAAAAACAAAACCATATTTATTAACAAAACACCATTGGTATGTAAGCATAAGTCCATAGTAGTGAAGTAAGAAAGAACTCACTTTTTGAGTTGAAAACATTCACAGCTATTAAGAAAGAATCACGTATGTAATCATATCTGTGTACCTAAATAACTTCAGAATATAATATAGGTTCCTCTCACCAATAAATACAGTTACTGATGCTGTAAATCAGACACAAACGTCAAGCGTGGATCGCCTCGTCCTCCACTGCCTTAAACCACCAAACCAGAGGCTGTTTGAAGAGCTCCCACCTACACTGCCTAATGACAATTGGTGAATGAGCTTCTATTGTTGAAAGGAAACACATGTTTTACCACCTGACCTGAGGGAAATTACTAAACAAGAGGATAACATACATGACTGACAACTTAAGACTATGTTATGAGGGCTGTTTAAAAGACAGTGTGGAAGATGAAATGTGCATATTATTCAGGACTTTAAACACTTAAAAGTAAGAAAAAAAGAGGACACCTGGAGTATACAGGAAAAAACAGTTAAGCCTAATTTAACCCATTAATCACAGGCAGCCCGCTCCTACAGAGGTCAATGTTAGCTTTGCATCAATTTCTATAGCAATTCATGGGACTAGGTTACCTTTACAGTTTTGCAGTTCAGGAAAATGACTTACTGCAAAAAATTTCCCTTACTATGTGAATTAAATCATGGTTCTGAATCACTCACTTGATTATTCCTTACATACTATACTGATGAATAAAGAGGAATCTGATAGTTTACTTAACATGTTAAGAACATAATGACACCTAATGAAATCTAAGTGGCTTTTGCATTCTGAGTACAGCCCTAGTACATTGACAGAACCTTAAGACATGATAAATAAGCACATACTGTTTTACAAACCCACAGTTTAAGACATTAATTTCTAAAATAGAACAGGATAACTTAAACTGGGATATCTCAGAAAAAAAGAGAAAGAAAAACTAAAAAAAATTGTAAGTTCCCATTCATGATTACTCACAAAAATCTCTGGTTTGTGAGCAATTTCCCTTGTATTCTCAAATATATGGACCAGATTTGTCATTCACTCTGAAATCCAGACAGAATTCTAAGTTTCACAACTCAGCTTCTCTTCAGTCACTGAAAATATTCATTCTGAAAAAGACCCACTAAGACATTGTGTTGTGGTTGACTAAACAGGAAATAAAAGACCTGGACCAGAATACTCACCTTGTTTCTTGACAGCAGGGAACAATAACAAGCCAAAAGCCATGAACTCTGTTCTCTCTGCAATACATGTATCCTCTTCCCACCGAATTAATGGAAATTATACGGTCACATACAGGGAAAAATTGCAGTCCCAAGCAGCTAATCAGGAAGACAACATCATCATTGAAACCGTAGCATCAAGAATAATCTGCATCCAAAAAGACAATGAAAAGTAACTCACTCCTTAGCCCATATTATGTTCTAAAAAATGAAAATCTCTGCATATGTGACTATCAGTTAAAATCAGAATGACTTTATTGATAAGAATCTGGCTTTCTGATTTGCGACTTCACAGGCCTCATAATCTGAATGTTTCAGCAGTCTTTAGGAGAGGACAGAGTCAGCAGGTCTCCAGCCTCATCCAATATACATTCTGGCAGGCTAAAATCAATACACTAAGATTTGTCTGCCAGCTTCTTTATCCTCATTCCCATTTGCTGCTGACTCTGGCCTCTCCCTGAAGTCTACTGCACCTGTTACTGTCTGAAAAATTTGTACTCCTCCAGTTTACAAATTACTTAAACCACTCCAGTAAAATGAAGGGAAGAAGTTCTCCTTTCTGGCCATCCTAGAACCAAGGCCTCGTATGCAAGTAGCACCTTGGCAAAAGCGCTTGGAGTGGTTTTACAGCTACATCTGCTCCATCTGTTCTTACTACGCTGACAGTACCCTCAGCCAAAAAGACTATAGTTCAGTGTCCAACTTGCCAGCGCAACTACACGATTAGTCTGACCAGGCTTGTAATAAGTAAATTCTGGAAGTTTTACATTGCAATTTTTCTATAATCATTTCTCGTATCTCCCTCTGCCCCAAGGAAATATACACATATATACACATATGTATAATTAGATAGAAGTGTGTCTTCATACATTTTTCACCCCCACAGATTTTTAAGAAGCCTAGAAATGACCTGACACTGAGTTTACTGATGATATGATGCAGAACACCTCTAGAGATCGTAACATTTTGTTTCACACACACACACACACAAAAATAATAATAATTCAAGCAGAAAAAATTTGCTTAGGACTTTTTACTAATTTGGATCATTTGTTACTAACAATAACTGAATGGTGCTTTATAGGCACCAGCCAATACAAAGGGTGTGCCCTACACTGTCTCATATGAAGCTAGAGAATTGTTTCCTGAATCTTTTCCATGGATACAGGAAATTCTACACTGCCTTTAAGGGATTTATCTATTTATTCTCCACTTCTCCCATAGGCTAAAGGAAAGAACTAAATGAGCAATCCTTGTTCTCCTAGGATTTTGGGGTCTGTAACTACATCCAACCATGAGACTAAGTTAGCCATCATTTGAAACTTCTTACTGTGCACCAAAACAAAGGTCAGACATAAACCTGGTCTTAAATCACCATTTTATACCATTATTTTTCAAGACACTCCCTATGGTTTCTACTTTTTATGACCTTACCAGTACTGCCTTTTCATCTGAGTAAATTCTACTCATTTCTACTGGCAATGTTGATCTAGTCTGAAATAATCCTAATTATCTCATTGCATGCGACCCCTAGCTCTAGAGGCATTAGGCATATGGAAACAAGGATTCTGTAAGGCATTCAAAGTTGCAACTATTTTTACCTCTGGAGAGGCTTCAAAACAGAAATATTGCAAACTGATGGCATTTCAGTATGTTCATGGCTGTGCTCAATTCTAACAAGATTTAGCAAACGCTCTTTCAGTTAGGAAACTCAGCTGAAAAACTCTGTAACGGTTTTTCAGATAGTTGAATAATTCCATAATTCCTCTGTGTAACTCAGGTAACAAACAAAAAGGTTGCAGCAGCATGAAACTTTAAAGCTTATAATCATGGCATATACAAATAACAGTATTATATTAGACATCTTGTATTTCTGTCACTAGATTTCTTAGGCATAAACTGACAATAAATTATATTTTTATTATTATTTTGGGGTCCTGTTGCAGTTTGTCGTTTCCAAAACCTAATTAAGCTTATGCATCATACACCACTCAAAATTGTTTTATCTAGCCTGGAGTTAGTCTGATTTGTTCCATATCTAGGGCAAGTATTTTTCTCCTAATACTTCTCCTGGGAATCTTTAAGCAAGACAGACATCATTTCCATTATGATTGCCTCACTATACTACCAACACCAAATATTGTCGATTCTTGCTACACATTCTGAAAAAATGAAAAATAATAACAATAAAACCCCATTACCACTGGAAAAAATATAGGGTTTTTTCCAACTAATGTATTAGTTCTGACACTTTTGTTATTTATAAACAAGTTCAAATCATTTATATCAAAAGTGAGACAAATTAAATCAAGATCTGAAAAAAAAAAAAGCAGAGTGTGCTTAGTTATTAAAAAAACCCAAGCATCAAGTATTTGTGTCAGGTACTCCTTTATGAATTATAACTCCTTCAGGGTCTGTTTGGAACATTTTAGAAAACACATCTGACAACCAAGAGTAGTTTGCTTTGGATTAGCAATTCATTGGCTTGGGCTTGTTTCCGCGTGTTTTTTTTTAAGCAGAAATCCTCCATCTGTGTGTTGCTTACTCAGGTAAGAGAATATGTTGGTGCACCTTACTTCCTATTTCATGCATATGGTAAGGTTGCAGCTTTACTGCTTCGCTTTTCCATGATATAGAAGGTAGAAACCAAAAATCCAAAGAAGTTGTTTGCTGGGAGGGAAGAGGGAAGCAGGGAGCAAAAAAAGTTATTTTAGAGTTTTTCAGAAACACTTTAGGAAACATTTTGATTCTTTTTCATAAAGAAGCTTCTCTAGGAGGCACCCTGGAGAATGGAGTCATGATAACTATCCTTTCCATATGAACTCCATAAACTTCAGCCCCTGGAATGAATAAAAATACAAATGATCTCAGACACTCAAACAGACAGATCACCTGGGGTTGTTTCCCTCTGCAGTGTTATTTGGCAGGCAGCTGGGCAGTTCTCTTCCCCGCAGCTTGCTACATCTGCAGGTCTTCTGCCCTTTTTCTCTTTTGGCTGCCAGGTCAGCTCTCTTTCTCTCTCAGCTGACAAGCTGATTCTCCCTCTCGTCTCCTTGTGCCAAGCTCGCTCTGCCTGTGCCAGAGCTGGCAGATCATTTCTGTCTTCCAGTTACAAGCCCTGTGCCCCACTTCCAGGGTCTCCTTTCCTCTCACAGTGGTCTTTGTTCTCCTTTCTGTCTGCATGTTTTCAGTCCCCAGTGTTTTAGTAAGTGAACTGGCAGACTGTAAAGCGATTATGCTAATGCACAAGGCAGGGACACACACTTTCCCTCGTTCTGCAGATAGTCTCTCCATGTCTCAGCTCCCTGGGTGATGCACCCAATGTTACTGAATGATGGGGTAGCAAGGAATCAAACTGAGCTTCCTCCGGACCTGGATAGCAAACTTCACTGTCTGGGACATCCTAGGCATCTTTAGAGATTCCTAGGAACCCATTTAGCACTGTCAGTCTTACCATCTGTATTAACTCTGTCACCCACTGTCGGATTAGGTCATATCCTAAAAGTTTCACATCAGTAGCAGCAGAGACTGCATTTCTAAGAGCACTGCATAGCTTACAAATCCATCAGCTGGATGAAGGGTAGTGTAGATATATGAGGAGTGGAGTGGTGGGTTTTGATCAGAAACTTGAAGTGAAAAATGCAGATGCAGTGATTAAAACAGTCTGCTAAAACATTGCAGTAAGAAAACCAGGCAAAATAATTCTGAAAAGGTTAAAACATTTCATTTTGACATAAAAAGAAGTGCTTTGATTTTTTAAATTCAAAACATGTTATAATTTTTATTATTTCCAAACACAATATTGTATTCCCCAATCATCTTTCTAATTCTGTAGAATGCAAAAGAGATTTCAACTGGGTTTATACTTATGTAAACTTTTTTTTCAAACAGGAACTGACAGCAATTGCTGTTTTTTAAAAAATTGCACTGAATAGTTTCAATAGCTGTCCAAGCCCTTCAATTTTTTTATAGACCAATGAAAATCCTCTGCTAGAAAAAGATAGGCCAAATACTTTCTAGTGCTCTTTAAACTCCAGTCACATAGCTCTGTTGAACCTCATTTAAAGTAAAAGAAAGGGGCTAAGAGATTTCACAGTTACCCAGCACGTATTCACAGTTTGTTTTCCTTGGATACGATATAGCTAATGCCTCAAAAGGTATGCAATTCTAGCATTTTAATTTTTTTTTTTTTGCCATGTTATTAAGAGCACCCTGGATCACTGAAAGAAAATGCATGTGTGGAATGACCATGGGCCAAATAATTTCACAGACTGGGAATGATTTTTGGTAACACTTGCTGTGGCCAGACATTAATAATTCTTCTGATGTTAACTGTAATGATGCAATAATGAAGAACTAATGTGTTATTAACGAGGTGGTAATGCTGTATAAATTTCACAGGAATTCCATTATAATTGGCCAATCAATGTACCATTGTTTTAAATTGTTAATTTGTTTTTAAAAGAAAGTGTAACATAAGTCAACAAATGTAGTTTTAAGTAAGGCTGAGGCAAGCTCTTTTCCAATGACCTTCCATGCTCTTTTGAAAAGCTTTGCCAACTTATTCAATTACAAAGTGAGAAGGCAGAGTGGTTTCAAAACAATTACAAAAGCTGCCAATAAATTTCATTCAACTCTTCTTACTTAAGAACAAGGTCAGCAATGAGAGAAAAAGAGTGCCTTTGAAGCCTAGTATGCCAGATTTTAACTTAAAGGGTGCAGTTCCAAATCATAAAAACAAGCTTTGGATTAATGTAGGCACCTTGACAGCTCCCCAAAAGGCTTGATTTTTGAAGCAATTGTGCTTTTTACTAAAATGCAGGTCTTCTAAAGGAGTCTAAAATTGGGCACCCAAATTCAGTGGCATTTCAATATCCGTATTTATTATTATTACCATTACTACTACTACTACGCAATTGTCCTGTTCATTTTAACTAACCACTAAACTTTTCACATTAGGAAACCAGAAAAGTAGAATGTAAGGAATCACAGGCTAAATATCAAGAAAATTCATGGCAATTCCTCTCCTTAGAGCATTTAAGCTTAAAAGAATGTGTTGAAAAAAGCCTCTGGTTTAGCAAATTAATTTAATATCGGGCGGGGAGAGCTTTCCAAGTTAAGGATGTCATTTCCCATATGCTAGCTTTGATTTGATATCAAAGTTAATATTTCTGCAGTCATTCATACTGCAAACACCCACAGTACCTACCCGCTGCAGCACTGTCCAGATTTGAACAGCAAAGTTCATTTGCTGTACTATGTTTAAATTAGGTTGAACTTTCTCAGAAGGAATACGTTTTATGACCAGAGTCACTTTTAGACCGCCATCTTAAGTCTGCATTGTGATTGCCTGAATCTCGCTACTCAAGATGTAAAGCAACGATGTCCATTGAAGACATCAAACTCATTAAATGTATGAGTTTATGCCTAGGAAAATATCTGTTGCTCAGTATCCCACCCAGTATATTTATGCTGCAAAGTACTAGCTGCACTGACTCACTTCTTGTACTTCCCTATGCTCTTGCTCTTATCTGTGGCCAAGAGATGTACTTACAGCTTGTCTGCTCAACCCACTTCCTTTCCTCACGCCTTTAGCCAGGGGACAGATTGATTCAGAGCGCTAAGGCTGACCTCAGGTGTTATTATACAGCCATTCTATCATTTCAGCAGAATTATATTGGTTTAGGAAAATTTTTCAAAAATTTAAGTCAATAAGTCCAGACACGCTAACACAGCCAGACATACTTTAAGACAATTCTGTTTCCATGAAAACAGAAGATTCTGGGTCCATTCCAAGCAGAGAACGAAAATACTTCTCAAAAGTGGGTGTACAGAGATTTTCTCTTTCATTTCGTTCTACTTCTGAATTACTTAGATGCTTTCAAAATGTTATCTCATCTTATGATAAATTCTCCAGGACTCCTCCATAGGAAATGTTGGTGGGCCAAACACGTCTACTTCTATTAATGCATAAAGCTTCACTGGGTATAGTAGTGTCATTCTGAACAGAGACTTTAGTTCAATGTCTACCAAGTGGCATGTGAAAACTAATCCTATATAACATTCATACAGGTATTTTGAGCTTTAAAATACTAAGGGGCCAATCAAACTGTTCCTAAAATGTTTGCAAGTTGGGCTTTGGTATTCTTACAAGGGAAGCAAGAGGAAGGATTCAGTGTTTATTTTAATTTCTCAGGTTTTTAATATCTGAATGTAGGATTTTTAGCTTTGTTTCATCTCCACTTAAGTAATGAATTTTAAAAAGAATAGGTTTAAACTGCTTGAACACTTTAGAGGGAGGTTTTTGTACTAAATTTAGCTAGTTTTAAGATTTTTTTTTTTTATAATGTAGTGATCTGAAGCATCTCTCAAAAGAAAACTACAGTCTTTTAAGTTTGATTTTCTAACAAATCTTATAAGCATTCTACATGATACTATGCTGCTTAAGAAACAGACATTTAGTCTTTCTCATAAAGCAGTTATCTTAGATGTAAGATTTTACCACTACACTAAAATCCTTCCTTATTACCCTATACTAAGGCTGCCCAAATAACACTTTGAAATTTGGTGTTCAAAAAACATAGACAGATCTTTCAATGGAAGTAATGGGTGGTATAAATTTAAGTTCTCAACCTTACAAAAAATTCCATTTACACATTTCTGTTAACCAACTCAGTATGTAAAGTCAGTCCAGCAAAAAAAAAAAAAAAATTGGACTTTTTACACTCACATTTCAGTGTAAAATGAGCCAATTTACTCGTTTCCTATATTCCTGAGAAATATTTGCATATTATATAGGTAGAAAAATGTTTCTAATGAAATCACTAAGCATGGCAAAACTTTTTCTAGTGCTAATTTGTTATTCTGATATTCATCTGCAGGAAAAAACCAATGTATATAAAACATAAAATATGCAGTCCCTTTAAAATGACTTCACTTAAAAATGGTGCAAGTAAAAAATAATTTTGTTTGAGAACATGCAAGCATTGATTTCAGTCTTCAGGCAATACACTTCTCTATGTATTTGTCACAATTCAATTTACATCCACCACTAACACAGTATCAGCACAGCATCTTGAGTCAGCTGGTACTACATACTAAATAACTAACAGGAGAAACCCCAATCTGACTTATACCACTACTGCAGGGCATCGCTTGGCAGGAAGATTTGGTTCCTAGTGAGTGGAAAAGCACACAAGTGGACTGAGGCTGATGCTGGCAGCAAAGGGGCACTAAAATTGTCCCTCACCCCACTCCCAATCAGAGCTGTAGAGAGGGACTTGTTCCAGCTTTCCTTATGAAATTAAAATTCTAATGTTCTTGGAATAAATGCATCTGCTTTCTTTGTTGAGTAATATTCTTGTCCTACCTACACTAGCAAAAACCCCCAAGAAATAAAGAGTCAAAAGAAGCAGATGAGAAGGATCTCAAGCTGTTCTCAAAAAAAACCCAAATTGTGCAGAGTATTATATCTCATGTCATGCACGTTCCCAATCTACAAAATCCATTGTACACCACTCTAAGCACTTTTTGTCAGAAAGTTGCTGTTTCCATAATCCAAAGTGTCTTCACTTTTGCGAATCAAATCATAATGCTATTTTAAGGGCTCTCTAGTCTTTAATTTCCTTTGTGTTTTAGTGGTCACGTAACTTCATAAGGGCCCAAATACTGCTCTTATCTCATAAGATGCAGAAGCAGCCACAGTGCTACTACAATACTGTATTATTTTGTTTTTCCCACTAAGCAAAAATCCATTGAAACCAACAGTGCAGGCATCCTATAAATTCTAAACGGACTTTGCATCATAAAAATAATACATAATGAACTCTTTCCCAAGCAGTTCACAGAGCAGTGCTCTAATCACATAAAGCACATGAGTAGCCATTTCTTTCTGACACTACAGAGCGTTTAGACACGCTCTCTAATGTAAAGCAATTCTATCTCATCGTATTCTGACTGAGTTTAGCTGTTTGGTCCCAGCCATTTTTGGTCTGCTGGAGGTTTTGCTGGAAGATGGGAACACAGAAGAAGATTTTCTATTCGCCTCCCTTGCCGAAATACTGGGAGCAGATAGAGGTAGCTGAGCAGAAAAGAGGTAAAGAAGAACCCGGACCCCCTGCCCATGTTCGACCATGTTGACAGTGCAGTACCCCAGCTCTGAGAAACTGCCCCATTATTTCCAGTACATTTGTACAAGTGAAAGCAAGCGCAAAGGGACCATGAAAAATGAAAACAAAATATATAGTTAATTTGCAAAAAGTGGTCAAATGAATATTCATAGTTATGGTTTTCATTCTACTTCTAGAAGCATAATCCAGCACTTCTGGACTAGAACCATGATGCAATTTTTTCAAAATATAAAGTTGGCCAGATTCCCTAAAAGAACTTCTGCCTTTAAAATTGCTACAGGACTAATAGAAAATGATCAGTATTCTCAACATCAGATAGTTTTAAAAGCATTAATTTCAATATTTCTGAACTTTTAAAAAAACTCAGGGGCTTGTGTAATTTCCTGTTCCTATTGGATAAAGCTGTATTGAATCCCTGGAGCTGCTTACCTACTCCAAACTTTCTGCATTAGCTATGTAACTATTCCAAGAATAAAAGGATCTTTTTTTTTTTCTTTCCTCCCTATTTCTCTTCTGCCTCCAGATATCTGCAGTCCTGGTTTCTTCACTCACAGAGTTGATTTTTATTTAATTTTTAGTGTTTCAGTGAGATGACACATTGTCAGATCTGCCTTCGAAATTATATTCTTCAATTTACCAGCTAGCAGAAGCTTTAAAGTCCCCCCACATCATTGTGTCAGTGTGCCCCAGCCCAATGGAAAGGAAACATTTCTGAAGGGTGAATGGGATGGGAGTGAGGGATGGGGGGTAGCGGAGGGGGAAGAGAGAAAAAAAAGACAAGGTCAAGGTGAGTGACACCAATATATGGTGCTTGCTAGCTAGACATCTGTTACTTACATCTTCTAATAGATTTTGTAGCAGCCATCAAATAAATACATAAAACTCTCAGCCTATGCCCACCTAGAAAATTATTCCAGCATTTTAGAGAGAATAGGGCCTAAACCTACCATTTTGCTATGGTAGCTCTGGTCATTTTTTATACTTACTTTGCATTCAAACAGACTGCTATAAAAAGGAATACAGAATGGAAGTCAGGCCCATTACATACATTTTAAACACTAAATCTGACTTTAAGGCAATGAAGGTTATGGTTTTCTTCATATGTAAAAATCTTACTGCATTAAAAAGCTCTCTAGGTTTCAGCAACAACAAAATTACTACTAATTTATGAAAACTGTGTTAGTGTCTGCAAACCTTTGCCATAAATTATGCATGTGAGCATGGAAATGCTAATGAAAAGAGGATTTCATTTACAAATGATTAGTACAAATTCAGCAGTCACTATAGTTATGCCAGTCTAATTTATTTTCTTGTAGAACATGCTGTTTGCCAGGTTTTGGCCATTTATTTCTATACTGTTGAACATCAACTTCTCAGACTTTAATGTCACATTATCTTTTTATCCAAAGAAATGTTCATTTTCTTTTCAGAAGGTCTTAGTTAAATGAAGTCCTTGGGCTCAAAGTTAACTTTTTTGATTAAAGCATTTGTAGGAGGGCCGCAATAAAAATGACGCCCTTTTATACAGAAGGAATTGCTGAAATTACTGTGGTTTCTAAGACTTCTGCTAACGTGTTGAAGAATACACATACAATCACCTTCACCAGAGCTTATCACAGATTTTTTCACTCAGCACACAGTTTTTAAGATTTTTTTTTTTTTTCCTCACTACATAAGGCTTTTGCTAGGGATTAGACCTCCCTGGAAAAAACTTAGTAAGTCAGCATTCCAAAAGCATTCTACAGGTCTCTAAAAAAAGATGGGAAGAATCCATAGTGCAAGCCTTTATCATGATTTTTTTTATTTTTGCCCGAAGATCCATGCTTGCTAGAAAATCAATAATGCCTTATATGAAATAGATCCAAACAGAAATGAAAACATGGGGTTCTAGGGAGTTATAAAAACATATCGTTGAAATCACTTCAAGGTTTCTTATAAAATAGAGAACGTGGATCTTCCATGTATTTGTTAGTGGCAGTGACGTTTTGTGGATTTTCTTGGCAGTAGCTGAAGTAGAAACAAAATTTTCTACTACACATGAATTTGCTACTTTATGTTAAATCCTATAAACTATTCCAGGCTGGGAAGCTTCAGCACTGAGATTCACCATTTAGATGCAAAAGGAGACTTTGTCCTTTTGTCTGGTTTTTTAGAAGTTAAGTAGAAGGCTTATATCTGAAGTTTGGTCTAGTTGATAAAAATATTTGCAAGCCTGGAAAGCCTGAACAATTAGATCATTGGTTCTATAATTCTGGCCTGAAAAACAGGCCACACAATGTTCCAGATGCCTACAAAATCAGACTGTGAACAGACTATTAAAAAATAGTAAAGCTCTAAGTTGTGGAAAACAGACTTCCTTTAAGCCTAGATCAGACAATGATTCTAATTGCACAATCTACCCAAATCAAATACATACATAATGTGCAATGCACATTTGCCTTTGACAGCTTTATTTGTTCATTAAACATTTATGTTAGATGGCTTTTAGGATCCCGGTCCATGATATTCATCTAAACTTGGCTAGAAAATTAACAGCTTAAGTAGTCCCACATTTTATCATATTAACCTCTCTTTGGATTTTTAGTGAGTAGATGTGATAAAAAATGACCTAAATTGTGCATTTCAAAATTGAATTTTAAAAGTGCTTTTGCTAACATTAATTGTTTGGGGGTTTTCATATTATTATGTGGTATGGCTCCTTTCTCTGATAACTTGGTAACAGCAAATTGATTATAATCACTCAGCCTAAAATGGGATTTCTTTTATAAGCAAATCAGGTATATGACTATTGGGAAGGGTTTAGCTATCAAATTAACATTGTAACTTGCTTGGAAACTATTTCCTACCAAACAGTATATGGAAAGATTTCCAGGAAACTCATGCTATATATAGTACTTTAAATAGCATTTAAAAACAATTATTCATACACTTGTAATTTCTTGTTCTATTAGCTAAATGCATCTACTGCAAATCTGGCTAAGTGAAGGAGCAGAGATGAAGGGAGAGAGTGAAATACTTCGTACCATTTGATGATCAGAATAATCAGAAGTGACCCTAAAATAGGCCATAAGCTTTAAAAAGTATAACAATTAAAACCTCTACATTTTAAAATTATTTGCTATATGGAATAGTATCAAGGAGTTATTCAAATAGACATTTTGATGATGTACATGCAACATGTACACCTGAAAACTAAAAATCCAAAATGGAACTGCATGTTGTGCAAAAAGGATAAGGAACTGTAGAACCTGTGAGATCTTCTAGCAGCCTTATTCCAAGGGCATCTCTTTCTTAAGAAACTCCTAGTTTTCAATGACATTGTGAAGACTTGTCAAAGTGTTTAAAACAGAATGCTATTTGATGATCACTTTAAATATATTTAAGCTTAGCTTAGTGATAAATTTACATGCAAACAATGCACATCTAAAGAAAAGATGGGTATCAAACACAACAGTTTTAAAGGCACATTTTGCACACAACATGTTTTCTGAGGGATGAAAATTTATTTTAAAAGTGTCCTCTTATCTTCCCATCTATTTTTTATTTTTCAGTAGTGTTTATAAACATAGCTGCTTGTGAATTTGCTGTCTGTATAGGCACCAAAAACCAATATCTCACTGTACCGCAACGTAGCAAATACGTGTTTTTAAGGGAAATGGTTCTTTTCCCAGGCAGCTAACAAGGGAAGATAAGAGCAGGTGGATGCAGCAAGAAGCCTGCCGTACCTACCAAAGCCTAAACACCCTGCTGATTGGCCCGACACAAAACTTCACTATGTTCACAAGCTCCAGCTTGACGGCTCAGAAACTCCTCAGAGAAATATTAAGAAAACAAAACCAGGTATGCAACAAATTATCAGAAGGACAGATAAAGAAAATCTGAAAGCTTGAAAGCATGAATAATTTCCTCCCTAGGAAAGCATGACACTGGTCATCTGTCAGTCTTTCTTTCTTACTAGTCCTCCTTTCTCTGGAAATCTGCACCTTAATCTCAGCCATATATACCCATACAATCTTTTGTTGTTGCTTGCTAACAAAACAATCTAGTCTTATTCTTATGAAACAATGTACCAACTGATTTGTCTTCCAGAACAATTCACCTTCTTTGCTTCTTTGCAAATAGACTCCACTGAAGTTGTGAGGTTTCCCTAATGACATACAAAAGTTGAAAATTGTGTTGTGATGTTAATAATTTCACAAAAATTGACAGTAACTTGATAAGGCGCTGCCATTACTAGATGCTATTCCATCACTAACAGAAACTGGCTTTGAGACAAGTCCGCAATACATGTTGTACTCAAAGCTTTCCATTTGTACTCTTACCTGTTCAGCTGGCTCATCAGTCACACGTACTTTATTTTCTTCTTTTGGCAACTAGTTTAAACATTTTGATGCACAATGTCTGATTATGGACATATGAATATTATCTAAGGGCAAAATTTATTCCTGATGTGCACATTCTGTAAAGCAGCTATGATGGTGACCGTTGCCAGGACAGGCTGAGAAAGAGAGGAGCAGTACAGGAATAACTGCTCTGACATGTCAGATACTAGATGTGCTGATGGTCAGACAGATCATCACCATCCCAGTCTTGAGTTCTTAATTTAAATATACCTTACAGAAAGCAGAAATGGAGATTTGGGGGAATAGCAGCAATGGAAATGATGGATGTGCAACGCAAGCACTCCCTTGTTCATGCACCTGCAGGCTTCCTACAGTTACTTTGTAATCTGTCACATCTTTACCTACAAAGAAACTGTTTAAATCAAAGCTAGCAGAGAGAAGGATTTCACCCCTAGTTATATCCCATGTATGGCCAAATTTTGGATAAACTTAGCATCTCTAGCATGTTCACAAGTGCGTCTAATACAGAACTTAATTGCCTTATACTGGTGAAGTATTTATTAAATGCTCTTCTGAAGGGAAGTATCTAGAAGGGAATGAGACGTTAAAAGCCTTCAGGCAGTGCATCCTCGTGGATTGGTTTCTGGTTTGTCTGAGTTTCCAGCTAAGATTAGTGAGCATGACCTAACTGAACTGGGTAAGACTGAACAAGCTATCATACTTGCAGCTACAAGATTGACATAAAAGACGTTTTCCTCCTTTTCTTCTCCCCCAGCAATCACACACCTTTGCTGGAAAGTGGCCTCTATGGCACAATGCAGATGGACAATTAGCTGTGCAGAGTCCAAATACCAGGTTGGCATTTCAAAAAAATGGAGGGGCTTCTGGGAAAGCTTGTAAATCCTCACAAAAATACCAGTAAGTTTGCTCTTCACCTTATTCATATAAAAAAAAGGCATTCAGAATAACAGAACAGGATGATGAATGAAATGTAAACGTGCTAGTCAGGTATATTGGCCCAACATTTGCTGAATGTCTCATACTTCAACTCTCACATGTTTAATATTGCATTTCTCCAGTGGAGCTTAACTTTTTCAGCAGCAAGGTAGACAGAACAACGTTTATGATGGTATCTGATTTATTATCATAGAACTTGCTATTCAACATATGCAGTTAATTAATTTGAATTTCTGGTGCTGATGTGTGACTGCCTAAGAAAGCACCCTTCTATAGTTTTGCATGAGTTCCTGAGGTGCTGCTGCCTTCACTCCTATCATAGAAAACTTATGTGGAAGTACACGTTCAATGAATTATCTGGGGCAACAGTGCAGCTGCTCCTCCTGAATTCTTCCTCTGTATATGTGTTTCATCAACGTTAACAGCTGCAAATTGCACACAGAATTTAGGGGAAAAAAGAACCTTTTAGAAAAAGCTGATTTCATTTTTATCATTTTGCTAAGTAGGTCTGTGATAAAATCTCCACAGCCTATTGCAAGAATCAGAAGCAGCATGTTTTGCTTATATAACACAGCATGGCTTTATTAGTATTACATTGGGCTTGTAAAAAAAGACTTGGATGAGAGTTGTAATGTAATGTCTGATAAAAATTTCAATATCTATACCCATCTTTCAATAAATGCACAGGGAAAAACCATACAGCACTGTGTGTACTAATCTGATTATCACAAAACCCTCCATATTTTTTCCATCTGTTTTTTCTAGTGCCAGATTTTTCCACTAGGAAGGTCTTTAAAATTTATACCTCTTGGAAGAAAAAAAAACAAAACCAAAACATGAGAGGTACTGTCAGCCTTTTTTGCTGACTACCTAGGGCAAGGGTGATGATGGCTGGCAGTGGGGCTACAGTAGTATGTTTGAATTAAGGAACACTTAAAAAGTGCAAACTGCCTTTTACTGAGGACTTTACAAAGGGATCGAGCAGGATACTTATCAATTCCCTTCTGTTGACAGTCTCAGCAGAATCTATCTATCTATCTATCTAAAAGCTGTAAATCGTGAGCTTATTAGGGAGGAAAAATAAAAATTAAGATCACTTTAAGATTTTTCTCCTAAGAGAATTATTTTGCCTTCTGAACACCTGAGTTTAGTAGAATTGAGATGGGAAACTGACTACTACAAGAAGTTTCACAGCCTCTCTGCTCTATAAGAAAACCTAATGAACTTGGATTTTAATCTTACTTTTTTGTAAAAAGAAGTTATTTAATGTTTAATTTTTGCTTTTTCATACTAAATGGCTGAAAGAGCTTAGAAAAAAAAAATCCCTAACCTAAATTGGGAGCAATCATCACATTTTATTAACTGTGAGGATTATCTTCTGGAGAGCAATCACAAAACTATTGAATATTTTACTTTTCTCATCTGTGATCTTTTCTTCTGTCTCATTAGAAAACAACCCAGTGAATAAATCATTCAGTGCCCAATTCTGTATATTCAGCTCCTATTAAACACATTGTAAGAGAACTCAGCATCTCAAAGGGACAGACTTCTCATCAGCCTCATCTTTGCTGCAGTCTTCAACATCAAGTTTCTTCCAATCTACCTATTAAGATTCTAAATTTCTTTAGTTTGATGTGTATATGTGTTCTTTTACTGTGCTGCTACACATCACACAACAATATGTGAATGAATCATATAATTAAACTAAGCTAGCTGATTATCTGATATACAGGTTGATAGATATTTTCTAGAACTCCAAATTAAACACCAGGAGTAAACAACCAGGAAACAAAATTTCCTCAGGAAAAGAAGGGCAGTTGAAATCTTCCTCTGAAAATGCTCTGGGTTGTTCCTTTAATGGCTGAACTGCAGTTGCTGTTAGCAGGAAAAATTCACAGAGAAAGCTATTCTACCCTCCCTCTATTTTATTAGGGGAAGAATTTAGCTGTTATTCTACTAATGCTTATCACTAAGACAGCAGCACAAATCTTTTTGTTATTTTCTTTTTCCTCTCTCCCTAGTTTTTGCATGAGCTTGATGACTGATTAGCCCCTGGGCTCTTTTATAATTTCTGGTAGTGCAAGAAAGTATAGCTCCAGGAGATGTGTAAACTCATTGTCTGTACCACCCGAGTTAGGATTACATGTAATCCCATTTCCTCTGATCACAGCAGGTGCCAGTAGAGGTACACAACATTTTAAACAGAAAAGTGTGGCTACAGAAGGTGTACTCTGATAATACCTGATGAAGGTCTGAGTGGAACGGGAAGTGCTCTGTTTGATGTCAGGGCACTGCTCTTCGCAGTGCCCTCTGGTTTGGAGCAGCACGCTTCTGAGATTCAAAGGTCAGTTCCAAAAACCACATGTGTTTTTGATCAAGCTACAAATATCTTTAGTGAAGTTTCCTCATATCTTAAATCATTTACCACGGCTCCATCACCGTTTGCTGCCAACGACTCCTTTTGTCCTATACCTTGCCCCTCACAAATGGCAAAGAATACTGTATCATTCATTTCTGATCACATATCAGAAATTTCCAACTAGCAACCTGCGGAGGCACAAGGCAAGGCTACCTGGCCTGAAAGCATACTGCTGGTTATCACATTTCCACATGCCATGGAGGAAACAGAAGTTGAGCTCAGAGACTCCCCTCAGAGCTGCCAGTGTTCCTCAGATTAGGTACAACTACAGTTTTACTGGTCAAGCTAGAAACACCGGCTAGAAAAACATAAAACCCAATCTCTTAGATGAGGTAATTTGTTGTGTGGCAGGTCTGCTCATTTCACTTTTGAAATAGCCTGTGAAGCAACTCCAATGGTATACTATAACAAAAGAGGAATATGCCTTATTATTACTAAGATATAAAAACCATAAAAGTGAAAAATGTATTTCAGGCTGAAAAAAAAAAAAAATGAAGAAACATTAAGTTCTGAAGATTCCATTACTTAGGATTAGTTCAGGAGCTTGTTTAATTTTGTCTTTAGTTTTCTTCATGGGAACAAGTTCCATGGGAACATGAGAGAAATCACTGTTCTGACATCTAATGATGATGATTGATTCTCTTTTTGGTATGAAATAGTTGCCTGTAGCTTATCTAAATAGAAAACCATGCAGAAAATATCACAAACACAACGAACATTTGAAATACACTACTGTCATTTTAGTATGTTACTTGGCTTTTAACAGAGCTTTTTTAAAAGACAGTACATATCGTGTATTTTAGTTAAGTTTAAAGTAGATTTAGAGATGTAATTTGCAGATTGCCAAAGTCCATTAACCTGATGTCTAGTTAACATATGGAACTGTACCTTTGAGGTAGGATGAGCCATAAAAGAGGCTAGAAGCATTAAGCCAAAAGATCTGATTAGCTGCTTATTGTGTACAAATAAACCATCCAAAAACCTGTAACCTGACCTATTAAGAAAGTTACAGATTCCGGTAATAATAAAAAAAAAATTGAAAGAGGTGAGACATTACAGTTTCTTTTGAAAATAAATCTTTTTTTAATACGTTCACTGCAGTACTGCAGTGTTGGAAGCCTGGTTACTCAGCCTGATTCTCTTAGCTTTCAGGAGGAAAAGCAGCTGTGCAGAACCACAATGACTAACATACCTTCTAGTACAGTATGCACCAGCCTTACACTGCAGCACAACATAATTAAAGTCACTTTATTGTGTTATTACTGCTTCTACAATTCATTTCTAATGCTTTATGGCTTCTTTCTTTACAGATATCCTTAGCCCTGCCTTTCTTTTCAGCCTTAAAAAATTTGATTTTTATTTATACTTTAGTGCTAAGATGATATTTAGCCCTGTTTTAAGCAATCAATTTAGAACAGAATAAAGCTTGTGGAAAAAATTAACATACAGCTGTCCAGATACATAATTAAGGTTCCTTCACACTTGTTGACTAAAAGATTTTCCTGAATTTTGCTGTATCCCATGAGTTTTAGGATGAACAGATAGTATAACTCAACTCACATCTGCTCAATAGCACTAACGGTCTAAAGTTGACCAGCTCTCACACCCTCAAACCATCCTTTTCCTGTCCTTTCATTTTGCAGGTTCCTATTTTTAGCTTGAGATAACATAGCCTCGTTTATCTCTTGTCACTTTACCTGCTTCGTTTGCAGATGATTCTGCTTAGTCTAATTAGGCCTTTTCTCTTTCTAACCATAAAGGGGGAAATGGGAGTAACAGCAGAGTAACTTAAGGGGATGATAACCCATTAGCCTTTACAGTTATATACAGCTGATAGAAGACAGATACTTACAGGTAGACTCACATGTACCAGAATGATTTATAAAAATACACTACAGTGTCTGTATATACATTTTTACAAAACATATTTTTCGTGAGGAAGATGGGTGCACCATATATTCTTACGAAGAATTTTGCAGAAACAATTTTCATTAAAAGTTTTCATTAATAAGACATCATTGCATCTTGAAGAAAAGCTGTAGAGACAGACATTAGAACAGCTGAACTGATAAAAATAAGATATTCTGCCCCCCCCCAAGAATTTTAAAGTCTTGCTCTATGAAAATGAAATGGGATCCAGTATCCTGATGCCAAAGAACTTTTACAGTAATTGCAGATTGATAGCCTACATTTGTTTCCCAAGATCTCTTACACAGAAAATCATAGCAAGTAAATGTGGCAAACCACCTGTAAGATGATAGCTTACAAGATGGCAGGAAACTATATTTAGAAGTAACCTATCAACAGTCTAGATTTGACAAATCTTTTTATATTGATCTACACAATTTGATCATTGCTTTGAAAGTAAAATTGATCCAGTAGCAACAGTGTCACTTAAAAATAATGACAAGTGTTAATAGATAAAAAAAAATAAAATTAAAATTAAGAGGACACACTAATCCATATAGCTTTTTCATTGCATTGCCTTTTGTTAATCTTTGGGTTTAATGAACGGACAGCTACTATAATGGATGTAATACCCCTTGATATCCAATGTCTTGACAACAGGCATTTTCAACAGGACATTGAAATCTGGCATACATGATGATATCACAGTTCAGTAACACATGGCACAAGTATGTAAACCTGAAATTTTTCCTTTAAATTTAGACACAAAGCCCAGCAGCATTTTAATCTCTAGAATGGAATTTGCCATACCGATATAAAGCAGAGCTAATCAAGGCACCTCCAAAAATTTGTATTCTTTTATGTTACTTTGTATAAATAATAAAAACAGTAGAAAACAAATTGTGTAACAGTGGAAACAATATTATTTAGGTCATCTTACAGCCTCATGGCCTCTGATGCACACATTCATGAACTGAACAATAATATCCACCACTAACACAGAGTCTTCATCAGTAGGTTTCATAGCATCTTACAAAGGAGGCAGCTACTGTTCTTTCCAGCTTGTGATTAGGGAACAGAGATTTATAAAGGTGTCATGGTTTAACCCCAGAAGGCAGCTAAGCCTCATGCAGCTGCTCACTCACTCCATCCCAGTGGGATGGGGGAAAGAATCAGAAGGGTAAAAGTGAGAAAACTCGTGGACTGAGATAAAGATAGTTTAATAGGTAAAGCAAAAGCTGTACATGTAAGCAAAGCAAAATAAGAAACTCATTCACTTCTTCCCATCGGCAGGCAGGAGTTCAGCCATCTCCAGGAAAGTAGGGCTCCATCCCGCATAATGGTTACTTGGGAAGACAAATGCCCCCTGCTTCCTTCTTCGTTCTACCAGCTTTTATTGCTGAGCATGACATCATGTGGTCTGGGATATCCCTTGGGTCAGTCGGGGTCAGCTGGCCCAGCTGTGTCCCCTCCCAACTCCTTGTGCCCCCCCAGACTACTCACTGGTGGGGTGGGGTGAGAACCAGAACAGCCCTTGACTCTGTGCAAGCCCTGCTCAGCAGGAACGAAAACATCCCTGTGTTATCAACACTGTTTTCAGCACAAATCCAAAACACAGCCCCATATTAGCTACTAGGAAGAAATTTAACTCTATCACAGCCAAAACCAGTACAAAAGGCAAAGCAAGATGCCCAACTTCTGCAGGAATCTCAATGGGAGATGTTGTATGGAAATGAAAATAGTGGAAATGGCTGTTTCCTGGGGTATTTCAAGTTACTAGAGCCAGACTACCAAAACAAAGCAGCCTAATTTTTCTTCAGCATGAACATGACTTTGAAGGCCTAGTTCATCTTTTTCTTCTCCAAATTCCATGATTTTTTTTTCCTTCTTATGATGTTCTGAGATTGGGTTCGACAGATGTGAATTACAGCAACATCTCAGTTCTCAAATTACTGGAATTTACAGCTGTAGAGTCACAACTGGTCAAAACACATGCAGAACAGCACATCCATGTGAAGACAAAAAAAAGGAATTAACTAACTGTGCATTCAATTAAGTAACTATAGTAACTAATATAATATTAAAAAGTAGCAAGAATATACAAATATAAATAGAGTGCAGAGAGCAGACCAAGCAACAGTGGCAATATACCAAATAACCAGTAATGCACACAGTACCAAACTCTGCTTACCACTACAGAAATGTGTATGGTGTGGGAAGGGTGCTGGAGGGGAGGGGGTGGTGAACAGACCAGTTTGGAATCTGTTACTTGGTAGATAGGAATATCATGGTGAAGATATGTGTCTAACGAAGGCATCTGATCTGCCACCCAGTCCATGCCCTCTCCTTAGGAAAGCACACTGTGAGAACAACCTGAACTTAGTATTTATTATTCGTTAATAGGTAGCAAAAATTATTGCAGGTTTAAAAGAGTACAAAGATACAAGAAAAATAGAAAGTGAAGCAAAAGTAGCACAACTTAACATTTGTCAAAAGTGGCAGAATATTTATAGAATATTATAATGTAAATATGCACCCTAAAGTCACTTTTCATTGTTATAAATTGTCATGCTTTCCCCAGAGATACTATGCAACTGCAACTAGGAAGCAGCAAATCTTTATGATCCTGGATGACAGAGCTACAGGTATCACCCAATTAAGAATGGAAGGAAATCTCTCCATCAGGCAGTCTAGCTATTAAGATGCAGTTCACACTATGGATGTGTCTGAGAAGTTTGCAGTCTGTGAAAGCGAAGGTGAAGGTCAAGGAGTAAGCCACAGAAACCTTGGCTACCTGCAGAGTCTGCAATCAAGATGTGTGGAGTTGATATGTTCTCACATTATTCCCAGAAACGATGTCTTTTCTTCCCATAAATGTGGTCACTGCATTCCTGATCATCAGGGCTTTGTAGTAGTGTCGTGAGGTGATTTATAAAACTCATGTTTTCAAGGCAGTTCATCAGGGAATTGAAGCAGCTAAGATGTTGATAATCACTAGACCTGAAGCAGATCTGACAGGCAAAGCACCAGCCTTCCTCAAAAAACTTTTTGCTCAGAGGTATCTGCTATAAACAACTTTGGCTCATCTGTAGTCAAGAGCAGTCCTGATATATCTTGTCTAGGTTTCACATTCCCTTGCTAAGCCACCTTCCCATCATGCCCTTTCATCTTTCAGACAGTCTTGGGCTAAAAAAGATTCTTGCCTGCCCAATAAATTATCAACAATATTTTCCATTTAAAAGTTAGTCAGTCACAACATGATTTGTATGAACATTCAGCAAGTTTTTTTTCCTGCAAGAAGTACTTCATTATATAGCACATTGTTTTGGCACATAGACACCTTCACCCCCCCTCAAAATATCAAAAGTCTCAAATAATCATCTGAACACAACTTTTTTATTTGAGCAGAGCTTTGATCTTGAAGAACAGAATAACTCAGATGACTCAGAAGAGACTTTTGCATTCCAAATAGCCTGCTAATTTCAGCCACACAATAATAACAAAACCTTTGACAGTGAGGGCAAATGACACCTAGTTTTGAGAGGTCAGCTCGCCCCCATTGGTGGTCACATATACACAACTTGGATCATTACCAGAAGTGGTGCAAACAAAACTATCTCCCAGAAAAGACCAAACAATAGTCAATACTGAATAAACGCATGAATGAATAAATAAAAGAAACTATCTTCACGACTGGAGTCAGAACTGAGACTGGTAGGAGCTGACTGGAGAAGTGCGGCAGCTGCCATCCATTGGCAGCAAGAATTCAGTGCTCAGTGAGCGCAAGCTTGCAGCCCACAACCAACCACATTCAGTCGAACCTTGAGGCACTTGTTTTCTCTCCATTACCTTAATTTTAAGGACTCAGCCTTACATGCAGTGAAACTGCTAGGTAGCATTCCCATCCAAACTCCAGGACCAGGTCACCCAGTTTCTGCTCAGAACCTCTTTTTGATAAATAATTCCACTAATTTCAGCAAGCTCAGGGCAAAGCACAATAAACAAACCAGAAAAATCACCATGTAGAGAGTCCAGTTCTATACATCAAGTAAGCACTTCAGTCATAGCAATAACATTTATGCTCTGGACTTCTCACACAAAGGAAAAATCAGCTTCCATTAACGGTATTAACTGTCATTATTTTGCTCATTGGCTTATGCTATTGGTTTGAAATTCTGCAAGTCATAATGCTTTTGATACTGGTCCAGTTTCTTGTTTCACCATCTTCATTTTCAACCTGCCTCTTCACAGAAGAGTTGCAGGAGAGGACAGGAGGTTCTTTTTATTCTACATGCTACTGCTAGTCTTGTTACCACTAATGATCTTAAATACTTTTTACAGCATTTAATCAGGTATAACATTTAATCAGGTAATCACCTGCTGAAGTAAAAATAATGTTTCTAAGTAGTCCGTTTGCCTTTGCAGCACAGAAGGAAACAGCTTTGAGCAGGTATGCTGAAGTGTACATGCAGTGCTTCTACTTTGCTGATCAGCTTGTTTGAATGGGAGTTGAGCAAAGAGATCTACTTGAATATAAACCTTTTTTCCCCACCTCCCCTAAAGGTGCTACCTCTTCTGCTACAGAGCAGACAGGAAATTTTGGGAACTACCTCCAGAGAAAAAGATTATAAAAACTGTTTCATGATGTTTCCATTCCTTTGCTCCAGTGTGCAGCAATATCCAGTGCTGACTGTCAGAACATCTGGTGACTGTGTCCAGCACATTCTGATCTGCAGTTAACGTGGCAACATGATATCACTTGAACATGGCAAAGATGGTATCAGTTGTTTGAAAAGTTTCTAGTCAGAATGTGTAGAAATACTAATAAGTAAACGTGACTCCATACTGGCCAAAGTGGCTGAATATGTGAAAAAAATTACCTATGTGGCTGAACCTAACAGGCAAAAAGTCAGCCTGATTTTTGCAGACAGAAATCATACTTCTAAAACCTAAAAGCATTCTTCAGAGAAGTCAGTTACACCTTAAATAAAGTTCATGCACATGATAACATTTGGATTCCCCAAAAACTACTTTCTGCTTGAGAATAAAGACAGGTTTAGTGTGAGGTAAAGGGAAGTTTCCCTTGTATGCTAATAAGCTGGTAGAAGACAGGACAAACAAGCTAGGAATAAATGTGGATTAAAAATTGAGGGAGAAACTCAGTAATATGCCACAGAGTTCATGCTGAAGCCCCTGGTATTTAATATATTCATAAGCTACTTGAAAAGAATGAAGAAGAAGGTGACAAAACTTGCTTAAAGCGGAAAACAGCTGAGGCTTCTTCAACATGGATAAGAACACAGTTGAGGGAGCATAAGATGACTGAATACAGATTGATAATTCACCACACCTTGTAGCACAAGACCCATAGGGTGTGCAATGAAAGCATGTGGCAGCAGTGTTACAATAAAGAGCACAGACGTAAATCAAACTTTCCCCACGCAATTCAGAATTAAAATGATGGAATACATTCCAAAAGGACAGGTTGGATGTTAATATGTACAAAGATTAAAAACCTCTTAGACAAATGGAAGAGAACTCCCTCAAGAGCTATTAAGCAAAACGGTCTGAATATTCTGGTTAAGAAGTTCTTATACTGCAGAGAAAAATATGAAGAGCCATACCTACAGAAATATCAATATGCTTGCTCTGCTTTTACACTTTTTCTTCAAGCATTTGCTATTGCCTGTTGTCTTTGTTGATTTCTCCAGGGTCAGCTGGACTCTTGGTCTGATCTACTGCAGACACCCTTTTGCTCTTGGAGCTCTCTGCCCTTTGCATGCAGTTAAGACAGCTTCACCTAGGAATACACAGACATTGAACGCTGCAGTTTTCCATTTTCCCTTGCAAGCACTCTACTCAGAAAGTGAGCCTAAAGATACTCGTCTTCTGTTGTGCATGGAATGAAAATAAGACAAGAGAGAAGGAAGGAAGAGACTAACAATAGTCAAGGGATACTGTGTAAGCCAGCCTTTTCAAAAGGTATAGAATAAGCAACAAGTATCACAAAAATAAAGACCCAAACCCCTCAAAAAAAAACCAAACAAAACCAACCCACTCCACCCCCAAAACACTTATCTATTTTGTATAATGAAAACTATTACTAGATGAAGGATTTTAAAAGAAGCTTAAATATAATTTAAATTTTCTGGGCTCTGTTCACACCATTACTTGATTAAGAGTAGCACTCAGAGATAACAAGTAGGCTTGTGTTGTACATGGCCTTGTGAATAAAGTATGAGGGAGATAAACTAACTTTTACAACTTTTCCAGGAAAGATGGGAAATTAATGGAAACCACCTTAGCCCTAAGATAGTTTCTTCCAAATAGCAGAGTAAATTAACTTACATAAAACATCCACATTGCTATTGTTAGCCTACTTCCAGAACTCATGCTTCCTCATTTAAAGTTAGCTTGCATATCTAAACCACAGCACAATTTCTATATAGGGCATCTTTCCTCACTGTACAACACCATTAAGACCCTCCAGGATGTGTTTTACCAGCCTGCTAATCCAAACCTCACACAGCACGCAACCAGCAGCCTCATACATCATACCACACCTTGAGGCATGTGTTAATTGACCAATAAAACACACCTGTAGAATATTAATGTTATAATAAAACACTCTATATATTCAGTAAATTTTGTATTATCAGTTCTCCATCAATTATTTATTAAGAACTAACATAATAAATAATCTGCTGAGCAAGGTGCAATAACATGAGGACAAACCAGTACAAAATACATTTTATCACCTTCTCTCTACTGTTCCAGTCTTTGTAGGATACTGCATATTTATAAGTGCTTGAAGTAAGGTAAGATTGAACTCTTCAGCTCTAAATCTTCATAGTCTATTCACCAAGAGATTGCTTTGTTGAAATTAACAAAAGAACAGGCTTTCTTATATGTACTTACTTGCATCAGGTTCTCTAAATCCTAATATTAGTAATTCCCTTCTGCATAGAATCGGTAGTTTCATCCTTTGTGAGTATTCGTTAGCTGACTCAGTATTAGCATTAGCTAACAGAAATATTTCCACTAAAAAGACACTGTAAGCTTCTTCAGGACTAAAATGGATTTTTAAATTTCAGTAGATAATATTTACAGTATCTCCAAATAAAATTCGCACATAACTAAAATGAGGGAGTTCCATCACCACAAAAAGCAAAAATAAGAGCCAATGTGGATTTCATTGATCTTGTAATGCTGGACCTACCAGGGGCTCTCTCCTTCTCCCATTTGCTTAGATAGGAACAGTCCTGGAACTTCTAAAAGCTGTACTGAATGAGTAACTACC
Organism: Haliaeetus leucocephalus; assembly: GCF_000737465.1. Classification (NCBI taxonomy): domain Eukaryota; kingdom Metazoa; phylum Chordata; class Aves; order Accipitriformes; family Accipitridae; genus Haliaeetus; species Haliaeetus leucocephalus. The sequence goes on from NW_010972776.1 coordinate 4,655,226, forward strand.
ACAACTCTCAGCACTAAAATGCTGAAAAGCTTAAACACTAAATACAAGCCTATAATTTAAGTGAGGACTTTGGACATAATATTCTCAACTGGTTTAAGCTGCTGAGTCACCCCTAAAATCAACAATTACAATGATTTACACTTCAACTTCCAAAAATCTGATAGTAAAGAATTCGTAAAAAACCCAAGGTGATATTTACAGCATTCAACATCAACTCTGTTTGCAAGAACAGAAAGACGCCAGACTCTCCTTTAGAGTTTGTCACAACGAAGATGTTCAATGGGAAGACTGGTAAAGTAAGGCCATAAGAAGATACAGTCCTAAAGCAGAATAGCTTCTCCTTTGAACTAAGGGAGCACTGAATAGCTAGTGTGGATACCTGTAATACACATACGTAAGGGGAAAACAGGAACAACTCCTGATTGTTCAGGATAAGCTACCAGTCATTTACTACACAAGAGAAACAATGCAATAATCCTAGACTGCATTAAAATGAGTATTATTAAAATCATTACAGTAGAGCACCTCAACTAAATGACAACAGGAAAAGATGTGGGAAGGTGTATTTTTCGGTTGTACTTCATAGCAGTTACTGTTCAATAAATAACAGGGCAATCATGGTATACTTTTGCTATGAACCAAGACTGTCAATGGACAGATAACTTCTCTTATTTTCACTCTCATTTACTTTTTAATTAAGACACTGCTGAAGAACAGCTGAATTTAGAAAATAAGCTCGGATCCATATTAGGTTTGGGACAAATTCATGTCTAGTAACAGAATTTAAATTTATTGTAGCAGAGGTAAATTAGATGGACCAAGGATCTGTAAAGCAAAACAAAACAACAATGAAACCAAAGGAAATTAAGTCGTGACAGAAAACTGAAGGGATATAAAGCTATTTTCACTAATAATGCTTTTGTTGTATCTCATACGTTTACCACAAAATGGTTAAACAGACCAAAGGTCTAGTCTTGTATGCAACTCCTATGTTTGAAAGTTAAGAGTATGTTAAAATGTTGCTTAGCAATCAGTGCATTCACAAAATTTATGGGGGGCAGGGGGGGGAGTTGATGGCAGATAAGTAAATGATGATCTAAAGAAATCCAGACATATCTACAAAACACAGAATCATCTCCTGTCTAATAAGACTTCTCTTTCAGTGTCTTCATGATGATGTATAATTTAAAAAAAAAAAATTACTCTCCTTTTAATGGTATTTTTTTCCCTTATGGAACACAATAAGGAGTTTTACTGCTATTCAAACTTTTTCAGTGTTTTTCTGTTTCTATACCTTTATTACTGCATCTCAATAGCACCTCTTAGTAGCAGCCTCAATTCTGTCTTCATCATGTAAATTGTGCAATTGTACTGTTGCACACCAGCATGGGGGAGATGACTTTTATTTAAATGCATTGATATATATATCTATATTTTCTGATCAAAGTCCACCAATTTACCCTTCCAATCATCCCTGAATTTGGTTCAACTTACTAAAATACCTTTCAAAACTACCACTTTACATAGATGATTCTGGGCCCAGGACCCCTGCTAGTCCTGAAATAATGCTTTTTTGAAAAATGTATTTATGCAAGCACAAGATATTGAATATCATTTTATTTGTTTCTCTCAGATTTGTTAGTGAATTTAGTCACAAATTTCCATGCAGGTGAGGAGGTATCCCAAGAAAGAAGCACTGTTGATATGTTTTAAGCCAGCTGCTGTCAGTTTTCAAGTGCTGGCCTATTTGGGTTGAAAACACTTTGCTTGTTTGAATTCTTAATAAATATTATAGTTAAATCCAGATATAGTAACAGTCATGTAGAAAACAAATAAAGGCTGGGAATAATCAATAAAACATAACTCCTAAACAATTCCTGATTATTTTCTCAAAGGGGAAGTTAAAATTCATATTTCTACAGATTGCAGGCTTAGACAATTAAAACACCTGTTTTATAAAAAGCTATAACATACCCCATTTTTTTCTCAGTGTTCTTATCCATTGCTGTCTTTACAAGATAAATGTTTCATGAAGTTGAAAAGAATTACAATCAAAACGTACTGAAGTTACTAAAATGAAAGAGGAAGAAGAGTCAGGAAATGCAGGAGTATAAGTTTGAAGATTATTCAGTTGCCTCTCATTACAGGAACAGTTCTTATGTCTATAGCAAATGGAGGATACATGGAAAAGGAAAGAGATAGAGGCAAGCAGAAGTTAAAGAGGGGAAGAGCACAACATTATCATCACCATTATTATTATCAATTCAGTATGGACATACAACTGAAAGCTCTCGGTAACTATACGAGTAGGTGAAAATCATGGTATTATTCATAACTCTGCATGGAAAAAAGAACATACATCTTCCATCACCTTCCATCCACCACCACCGCGCATTGTTCATGCCACTAAAGTGTGGCTTAAAATAAAATATAGGAATGGCTGTGTTACAAATATGAGAGAAATAAAAGCTTTCGTTTCCTAGTGGTTATTTGAAATGCATCTTTAGGGTCTAATTTTTAGCTGTGATTTACTCATGCTTCAGTTTTGTGTGATGGAAATTACTGTTGTTGAAATTTTGCATCTGCAAACATTTGCCTTAGTCATGCAGATCACTTGGACCCAAGAAACCTAAAGTGAAGAGATAAAGTTACACTCACAGCATCACGCACACAGAAGTCATCCTTGGCCTCTTTATATGCAACAGATTGAGGTAATTTTATCTGACAGTAGAAATTGCATTATATCGAGAAGTACTAAACAAACTGTTTCTTCTTGCAAAAAAGAGGTTATAAACTATATTCTCTGTCTAAATATTAATCAGTTTGAAGTTGTATATGTAAATTATCCACCGAGATGTCCCCAGGAAGTAGAGGCGTTTTAGAAGGCAATGCTTCCTCATGTAGAAGTAAGAAGGAATAAGATGATCTGTAAAAACTCAGAGATATTTTAATTTGGTGTTGGTGCAAATGCTCAAATAAGCATGCAAAACCTTTCACAATGAGACTATTCAGAGTGTTTTTTTGAAATGTCAGAAACAAACATTAAATATATGAACAATATTTCAATGTAACTTTGCAAAACTGGCAGAGCATTCAAAGAATGCCTCGAGAACAAGGAAACCAAATGTTTTACTTCCATCAAAACAAGACAATAACTCATTTCAAAAGTGTAATTTCAAGGAGACACAGCAAATGCTCAAAAAACAATATTATGGTTTTTGTACAATATGTGAGATATTTGCTGCAAAATCTAAAAATTATAATTTCCTCAGTGAAGGAAATTACCATTCTCATTCAGAGTAATAACGAACTTCAATATTACATGTCAAAACAAACTTCCTTCCACATTCATCCTTATTTTATTTCCCTGTTTGTTTGGGGTTTTTCCCTAATACTGAAAATGCACCTATGAAACTTGTCAGTTTTGTATACTACATACAAAAGTAAAGACTTCAAAACAAATACTGTCCCACTGCGAGTCACTTATGGCATTGTGTACTGGGTCTGGCTGGGATGGAGTTAATCTTCTTCATAGCCATCCCTATGGTGCTGTATTTGGGATTTCTGATTAAAACAGTGTTAATAACATGCCAGTGTTTTGGCTATTGCTGAGCAACACTTGCACAGCTGGAGACCTGTGTCGCCCACTGTGTCCCCGCAGCGAATACGCTGGGGTGGGCAAGAGGCGGGAGGGGGCACAGCCTGACCCAAGCTGATTGAAGGGATGTTCCAGGCCATATAACATCATGCTCAGTGGTAAAACTGGGGGGTAGTCTTTCCAAAGTAAGTTGCTGCTCAGAGACTGGCTGGGCATCAGTCTGCTTGTGGGAGGTGGTGAGTGGTTGCCTTTGCATTGCTTGGTTGTGGGTTTTTTTCCTCTTTCCTTCACTTATTAAATGGTCTTTATCTCCACCCATGAGTTTTTCTCACTTATGCTCTTCTGATTCTCTCCTCCATCCAGCTGGGGAGGAGAGACAGCGAGCAGCTGATGGGTGCTTAGTGGCCAGCCGGGATCAACCTACCATACGTTGGTACAAGATTTCTATGATATGTGTATTTGTGTCAAAGGGTAAAATAATGTAGCAAGGGAAAGAACTGTTCTAGTAAATACCAACACTTTTAAGTACCTGAAGAGGTGGCACAGGGACATTCAGGTTAGTATTTCAGCAAAACTTAGTATCATACTAAAATAATGAGTAATTGTTAACAACAGTAATAATATTAATGATATTATTTAATAATATTTAAGTAATATTATCTAGGAGGTTATGTTAGAGAGGTTTTTTGTGAAAAATAATCCTGCAGAACAGCCTATGGCTACTAATTGAATTCTGAAAGTCACTTGAAAGGAAAAAAATATTTCCTTATATCCTCATGATTTGCTATTTTTCTGTAACTTTAATTCAAACTGGAAAAAAATAGTTTTTAATTAGTTTTGCAACTTGTGAGTAATGCAGGATTATATGGAAAAGGGAACTGTGCAAACTAGAACTGCCTGGTTTGTGACACTTCAGTCCTTTCTAAAAAAACAAAGAGAATCCTTTTAAGTGTGACATAATTTGTAGGAACCTTACCCATTAAAGCATTTATTTTGACGTTAATGGTTTTAGCTTCGTACTGTCAATATGCCAAGAATAGCCATTTTAACTGAAAATAAGTATTGGCCTGAATCATAGGATTTGGGTTTCCAGACCCACAATTCAGGGCTAATAGCCCTATCAAACAGGCTACAATCACTCTGCAACTTAATTTATAGGTAAATTAAGTATGCTGCTTTCCATTTTTCACAAATGTCCTAATTCAAAGCATTTTATGTTTTCCTTCTCTAGAAGTAGTTATTTATGGATAATAGTTAAATAATTAACAATTCACAGTTGTATTTAGTAAATAGCTATTCAAATAGCATCTAAACCAGGATCAAAGTAAGGAAAATGAGGAAACAGAACTTTTAAGTCACCAACTGCAAAATAATAATTTGTTCATTTTCCTGTTATGAGAAAGATGAAGTATGGAAGCGCAAGATCTGTGTTGTATCTGTCCTTGCAATTTCCCAGTCAGTTTTCTGATATGCAAAGTCCAGCAAGTGTTACTTATTTACAGACATTTTTTCTCTCTCTCAAATGTAGATTTTACTTTTGTTCTTTCTTTTTTATTATATCTGTGTCATTCTTTTGGGAGTTGCTCATGTTGTCTGGATCAAATATTTCTTTTATTGACAGTGCTCCCCCTTTCCCCCCTTTCTTGCCTTAGAATGAGGGATTTTGGTACATTAGCAATAAAAAGCCCAGGATAGATTAACATGGAACAAGATAGTGATTTGCTCTGACTTGGCATAAAGTGAAGCATATCAAATTAAATCCTGTATTAACATAAGACCAATACATGCCCTCACCATAGATTTAAACAGCGTGGGTCTAGTATTTGTTTTGTTGCCAAATCCTTTTAAAAATGTATTTTAGGAGAGCAAATTTTAATAGGATAAAATGATACAAAGGCAACAACATCTAAAATAAGAACAATGAAACTCTAGGAAAAAACTCTACATGACACAAAGCTATTTGATTTATGACTAATATTTATCTATTATTTTGGTGGGGTGTATAAAGAACCAAGTTATAAATTAATAACTGAATGATTGCTTCCACATAAAACAGGTACAGGAAGCTGGGAAAGCACTAAACCTTTTTCACATTCTGCCTGAGTCAATATTCCCTTTCTTCAAACATTTCAAGACCATTTCAATGGTAATGAACATATGTACATACACAGGACTGAACACAAAAAATAGCCATGAGCAATGCCAAAACTCCTAGGAAAAACTGAACAGCAATATCAATTGAAATTCATCAGCAAATCTATTCCTATTGAAAACTTTTGAAATATTGATTATATCTTTTTGTTTGTTTTTTCATATACCAAAAATAGAGCTCTTTTCCCTTGACTCAGTATGCTGAGTTCCCATACTTTGCAGGTATAGAGCAATGCCTCTAGAAAGAATCCTTTGAACAGTAGTAGACTGTTTGAAAGTTACCTGGAAAACTTGAGTACCCCAGTGGGCAGGATGACAAGGAGTCCACGTTTTACAAAGCTGTGTATACATACATAACTACACACACATGTAAGTATAAAATGCATATATAAATCGAAATCAACATTGGGAACAGTGGCTATGAATCCTGTCACCTAACTGTAGCTACCTAGAAGTTAAGTATCTGTTCTGAGTTAGTCAAGATATTGGTATCCATGGAGAGAGAAAAGCACCTTCTGAAGATAAATGTCTAAGGTAAAATGAATGCCCTGCAGCAGGCAGCTATATCTCACACCGTATCATGAGGGGATCCAGATGACTAACCCAGGTAGACACCTAACCTTGAGATGGCTTAAGAATGTTCAACTGAAATGAAAGACAAAGCTGCTACCCCAAATAGCATTCCAAGATCAACATGTATCTTTTGATTAAACTCCAAGATTAACATGTATTTTTGGATTAAACCTCAGTTTAATACTCAGCAACTTTATTATTATACAATGACAAATCAGTTATTTTAGTGTTCGCTGCCAAGTCTACCTCACATCAAGTAACAAATCTTAGAACATGTGTTATTAGTACTGGTAAAACTCTGCTGCGATCTTGCCAGTTCTAACATTAACAGAGTACTTCCATGCAGGGCATGGTCTCAATAGGAGCTGAGAATGACAAATTAAATATCATGCTTTATAAAGTCAAAGGTTGTACTTGTATTTACAGCAAGTATGAAACAGATTAAAACATAGTACACTTAAAAATGAGAAGTGCACTGATAATCAGCTATTCGTTTTTCTGGAGAGGAAAAACAAATATGAAGAAAACAGCTGAACTATTAAAACAACCAAATAAGACTGTGTGAAAAAAAGATTAAAAATTGAGTGCAGGTGAAGTGCTTATGGTACAGTCATAATTCTGACTTCCTCATCACCTGAACCCTGAGGATGCTGGATGTATGAGAGTTCAGTCAGCCAGGTGCAGAGTTGCTAAAGATCTGGTCCACAGTGAAGTAAGGAGGCAGAGCAGAGCAGGACAGGCAGCACTTTGACTTACAAAACAAGCACAGCCTTCAGAATGCAGCAGACTATTCATCCATGTCAATGGAACAAACAAAAATGACGAGTTTCAAAGGCACAAGAGCAACAAACCACACAGAATTACAGAGAAAATAATCAGGCTTTTAGATGTCTCCACAAACGCTCAAATGGCCAGAAGACTGCTATGTTGCAGGTTTTTTGGTGGTTCTATTAAGTTATATTTACATTTACAGGTCACAGTCTATTGCTTGATATTTTTTCCTGGCTTGACAATGTTATGTCAAGTAAATATTGCTATGAATTATATTCCGTTCCAGTCTCAAAGTTTCAAAAAAATCTTATTAAATAATAATCCCACTCACTTCCCTTGACTGGATGCTATACCAGTCTACCAAATACATACACAGTCCTGTGTAAGACAATAGGACATCTATCCATGATGGGACTATCTTGTCTTGCCATCAAGATTTGGAACCAAATTCCATCTTTCCTCTATTAAGGTCTAAGGGAGAAAATAAAGCTAGCATTGACAATACTAAAACAGTATGACAGAGTACATGAGGCACATTTTCCTGTGCTGGCACCGTGACACACTACTTCAGAAAAGAAATACAACACACAGGCTGTGGAACAATTACCTTACTGCCTCATGAGAAAGAACCCAAAATTGTAAGAATCAGCCATGCTCTAATCTTTTCTATATTTCCTTCGTGTGAGCACATGGAAAGAGTGGGATTTTCTCACTGCATTCATGTATTGGCAAAATCCATAATTAAGACAGATTTTGAGGACTTCTACTTAGCTCCTCTCCACCAGCACAACGGGCTATATTTCAGCATACCCTTAAATCTAAGGCAACTTCTCCAGAGTTCTGTCAACAAAACCGCTCCTGGCTAGCAGCAAGAAACCTGCGTTCCCAGCTCAGTGAGCTGTCAGTAAGAAATGGAGGTTATTAGATGCCTCTGTTATTAGAGATTACGCAAGTGGCACAGAAAATGACATCCAATTCACGTTGCTCCTCAGCTGTGATATGCCCCTCCACACAGTTCTTGTGAACATGTACAGATAAAAATTCAGCTGGCTTGGAGGACAAAAACAAGGATTACATGTGACCAGTATTACTAAACCCTAAGCAAATAGTAAGGCAAGAAACCTATTTTACAAGACTTCAATATGTTTCTTTAATATGGTATCTAATTTTTAAAATAACACTTATGTTATTCTGAATCAGATTACTGCAGTGCATCTACATTTAAACCTTCCAAAAGCAAAAAAACTAGAAAAGCCATTTTTCCTGTGTGCTCTGCTTTTTGAGATGTAGAAGCACTAACTGAAAAAAAAAAAAAAAAATTTCTTCTTCATATTTCCTTGCAGTAAGACATCCAGAATGTTCTAAAGTCCTCAGCACGGTACACAGATGGGAACAATCCAGAGCTGATTGAAATAAGTAGGAAGATCCCCATGGATATATGCAAATCATTCTTCCACCACTTTTTTCCAAAAAAAAATCATACTGCTGAGTCTTTACAATCTTTATGTAGTAGTACTACTACAAGAACCTGCTATGTCATTTGCTGTTGTTTTGTTAGCAAAAGAATATTTATACTTCATTTTTCAGAAATAAGACATGATAGGCAGTCATGATCAAACTTGACATTATAGAATAGGAGAGATAGATAAATAACTGATTTTTTTTAAAGTCTCTTGCAGTGTCACATAAACGCGAGATTTCATTTAGGTGTAGCGAGTTTCATGACAGCTCTACAATATTTTATTTTCTAGTAATTATCTGAAGAATATTTTTGATACACACATTTAGTTCATATACTGCATGATCAGTGCATCATTTGTTGCCATGATGTATCTTACAAAGTAGAAAGGCTCTGCCAGGTTTAGAAATTGTTCTATACAGAAACACACACAAACATAAACATATGATGTTAATTAATCTGAGACTTGTATTACAGAAACTCACAAAACATTTTCAAAAGACAACTACTTTCAAAGAGAAAGAGTTTAATAATTTGAATTGTCAAAATAACTTAAAGCATATCGAACCTTGCAAAATTGACTATGGTTTGAGGATGCTCACTGCCAATGTATTGCAAAATATGATCTTATATTCATAGAAAAAAGTGAAGAGAGAGAAGAAAAAAGAGAAGAAAGTGGGTAAGATTTACTATCCTTGTAAATATAGTCATAAAATTTCATAAAAATACATTGCTACAAAAGAAAAAACAAGAATTGCTGAGCCTGCTGACCATTGCCTTTTTTCTGTCTTATTTTTCTGCATCATCATTCTTAAGAAACTGCTTCAAAACTTTATATACTACTTTAAAAAAGAGGCAAAAACCAGTGCAAAAAACACCTAGAACACTTACGAACTTTCTTCTGTGTTGGTTTATGCATAATTAACACATGGAATCCATTACTGCAGTGTATCTAGGCCATATGTTAAGTGGATTTTTAAAAGTGAGCATTTACACTGAGGGACAGATGTAATGTTGAAGGTTAAAAAGAACAATCCCAGGAAAACTTTCTTTGGGGACTTCTAAATTCAAAACCAGAACTCCTACTGATCATTCTGATGCAGGAACTTTCACCCAGATGTATCAGGCAGCATATAAACCTGCATGTAATTTCCCATGTTATAAGCTAAATTCAGGTGTGAGGGAGGAGAGAGGAAGGGAAATTTTCTCTTCAGACATACTACCTGATACATAACTTCAGCATTTCCTTCATCTTAATCTGAAACAGATGAGTTTGATTATGATAAAGTAAACTGCACTGAATATACTACAGCATTAATAATTTCTGTTTTCTAAAAAAACAGGATTCCTGGATGTAAATATTTATCAAAAAAAAGGAGCGGATGCTGCTATCAAAGAAGAATCATTTGCCAGTTTCACACAACATCGATCAGACTACTTTTTAATATATGTCAAAGGTAAACAATGCTCATACATTAAAAACTGATAACACAGTAATACATTGTGAACATTTAAAAGACAGTAAAGTTTGAGGGAAAGGATCAATCTTGGCCTTGTAAAGGAACAAAAATGCAGAAGTAATTGATGTACTCCATTGTATGAGTATGGGGGGGGCTAGTGCACACCCAGGTAGGAAGTAGAGGGACTATTTTTTCTCAATTTCTGCCTGGAGTGGGAGAGTGGGATGTAGAGTAGAGTAAGAGGGGAAGAAAAGCAGCTGGGTCAAGTTGTGTTCCTTTGTCTCTCTACCCCAGCCAGTGGGTTAGCCTGCTTGACAGTTTGACACAACTGTGAACGCTTTGGAATTGGAAGGAGCAAATAGACATGAAGCGTCATATAGGAAAAATAAAAATCTAATATAAAAGGAAATAAAATAAGTAACTAAATATGCCTGGGGCAAATTATTGAATTAACATACATATATGAAGAAGTCAAATCATGAAGAACAGTGTTTGTGGTTATTATTGGAACCTTCATCTTATTATAAACATGTTTATGCCTTATTAAGTTTGAAAACACTCTTACAAGAAAAAGACGTAAAAACTGTAGTTATTACCCATAATAAATTATTTTAGATGCCTGAAATCCTGTAGCACTGATACAAAATTATGGTATCAGAAATTTTTGAGAAATGATTTGCCTAGAGAAGGTGAAGATTTAGTATGGTAATAATCAGAAAACACTGAAAAGGGCATAATGTATGCAACAAAAATACATGAGAAATCTGTAGTTGTGGGAAGAAACATGAAAACTGAGAAAACAGACAGGAATGTGGGAGAAATATATTGTGGAAAGAGAATAAACTGAAAGACAATTTTATCTTTTCCAAGCTGAATATAATTATTTCTCTGAAAGAACAATATTAGAATAATGACATCGCTAGTTAGAGATCATCACCTTCATGCAGCTTGACTTTACCTAATATTAACATGACAAGTACATTCATTATAATCAAAATCCAGCAAAACTCTAAAATCCATTCTTCAGCCTCAGTGACAACAGTGACTCTCTAGACAAAGATACTTTGTTAGGGCTTATATATAAGCATTAAGAGTAGATGCACAATTAACTTAAGATGTTTTTGTCACCCAGAAAAAGGGTTAAATCTTCTTTCCTTAATCTACACATATGAAAAAAGGAGAGTAAAACAGTAAACCCCAATAAAAATGGTTTCAAATGAAGCAGGAACTTATTAATTAAATTATTGCAATTATTATTAATTATTTGTTATTAGTAACAGAAGCAATGAACTGGCAACAGATGGTGCGATATGGTGAAAAAGAGATTAATTTCATACATTCACTTTTGGCAGTCCTTCCGCCCAACCAGACCATCTGTGACACATTAGAAACGTTAGAAGCTGTACCATACATATTGCAAAGATGACACAAATTATTTGACTGTTTGCTTTTCCAGTCCAAAATCCATTCATTCTTCATGATCACAGAATTTTAAACAAAGTAGGGTTTATCATATACATTCTGACCCATGCTCCACTGCTGTTTCCATAGCATACTGCAGAGATTCTGCAGGATTTTGTCTGAACAATTTTGCAAACAGCAGAGCTGCACGTTCCAGTATGTGATCGAGCTAAAGTTCTTACTCACAGCACATTCTCCACAGATAACAATAGGAGTTTAAATCTGCACTTCGGGAATCATCCTTACTTTGCAATGAATTTCCAAGTGAAAACGTCTAATCTGTTTACAGAAAACTGATAGGGAGATTAATGCCATCCCCGCAATGGCTCTTATAATTTTGTTTCATGACAGCATTTAACATTTGGACATTTGTTTTTGGTTTTCTTCTGCTTTGGAATTTTTCCTGTCATATTTGTATACTGGATTTTGTAAAAACAGCCATTTCATCCAGCCAATGTATCTCCATAACACTCTTCAACTTTGCTACAAACATGTATATATACAGACATAGATGAAATTTTGCTTACCTTTACTTAATGTATTTTTAATGTTAGAAATTTAAGTTTAATGGGCACACATACCTGTATAATAAGATTTGGAATGCAGAAATATGATCAGAAATCTAAGAGATTTTCACAGATCAGATTTATTGATATACTGTGATCACTTTAGAGGAAATTTTAATTGACTGCGAAAAAGGCTAATGACATCTGTTTCCAGTTAAATAGTCTGCTTTTTTTAGTGCAAGTCTGTATTTTAAATTGTCCTAGATATTTTGTCCTACATAACTTAACATACCCAAATCCATCTGCTATGTGCATCAGATGACTTAAAATTGAAACTTGTAAAAGTAAGGAATGAGGATCAGGATTTCAGTGACCCAAAACGTGTGAGTCACAAATACATACTATGTAGAGGATATTCTTCTGCCCCTCATCATTGTTCTTTGTGTTTGGAAGGAAAAGAATGAATGGGCTAACAGAGCAAGGTATACGATCATTTTGTGACTCTGGAATTTACTGCTGCATTTATCACATGATTTTTAAAGATATTTTCACGGAAGTAAAGAGATACTGTACAAGCAACATTGCTAACTACTCTGCCAGCTAACTGCCTTAGTCTTTCTAAACAATAGATTAAATAAGCCTTATGCTACTTTTTACACCTTGTTCCTCAAGTCTCTTCTCTTTACACCATATTTTTCTTGTACAGTTTTCTACCCCTCCCTCTTCTCCGTCTAATTGTCACAGCTTAGCATGCCAGCTCTCACAAGACCTCCGTGAATTCCTTACCAGAAAGGCAATATAGGTTATTACTTTAAACAAGTTTGTTCTGCAACAAATTTTCCAGATCTCTGTAAGCCTGAAAAGACAGTGTGTTCCACCTATCTAACCACTGCAGTGGATGTAGGAAGTGGATTCAATACCTGAAACAGAAACTACTTTCATCTGCTTTGTTGTTTTCCCTCTTGCTTCCTGTACGTTTAGCTTGGCAGTAAAAGGCTTCAAATTAAACAAAGAAACTCCAGTCTTTCTCTTATTCTTCTAGTGTAACAGCAAATTTTACCACCTTTGCTACTGTCAAAATGGGACAAAGGAAGACAATCACGGAGTGTTTTGTATTTAGTCCATACAAAAGCTTGCCTTAGTTGAAGAAAGAGAGATGCTATTGAAGTGCAAATTTCAATACACGAGTCCTAATGTTTTAGCAGGTTTGGTTTTATGTATCTTTAATAAAATATTAAAGTATTTTAATTGCTATCTTTTGCCATGATAGTATACTGGTTAAAATACTTGTTTAATTGCTTAATATAATAGCAGAATATCTAGGTTTGTCTATTCTATTAGAATTGACAGATTTATCATAATTTTTTTTATTTTTTCTGGCTTGGTCAGTGTACACGCTCAGTTTATAAGAGAGCACATATAACTCAAATGTTATATTTATCTGTTTTCTTATTATTTTTACTGTTAAGGAAAATCTGAAGCTATAAGAGATCAAAAAAACCCGGTCCAAAGAAACAAAGATTTTAATTTTCTCCTTACTAGTTCTTGCTACTAATTAAGAAGCCAACACAAAAATGAAAGGATTTACCAAGGCATTAATTCAAAACATATTGGACAGTGACTTCCTCATTTAAAACAGCGAAATGGCTAAGTTAAACATCGGGGATAGATCAAGTCCTTTTCAATTGACATATGAGTTCTCAGGTAAACTCTGTCTGTCCCTTCCAGAAGGAAGCCCCCAAAAGCACTGTTTATAAGATGACTGCTCTGGCAGTTGATCAGACTAGGTGAAACAGACCCTTCACCAACAGAAGATACAATCAAAAAAGCTTTACGAATTGTAGCAAATGATGCCTACTCTGCTCTTAGCTCTATGTCAGGTGTTCAGACACTGGGGAGAAACTCTCTATAAATACTTGTAAAATCTTTATAAAAGCAAATAATTTCTTTAAGTCTGTGGTTTCCTCACAATTATGTGTATTTTCACCTAAAAAAAATTTCCCCCAATTCAAATCAATGACGATGCATCATACATGACTTGAAAAGTTATGTTAGCTTATGGAGAATAAACTGCAAATCATAATAGAAAATGCTATCTTTATTCCCAACATGTATGCAATTGACATCTCAAGCTAGAATAATTGAGAAAACAGAAAACAGGAAGAATTTTCAGTGATGTATGAACAGTCTGCACTCCTTTAAAGAAGATTCATTTTTTTATGAAGTTTAAAAGTTCAGTACAAAGACAGGATTAAAGTATTTCCTAGTACTTCCTAACTCTCAGAAACATGACCTATCTTCCATCTCTTTTTCACAATTTTAAGTATGTTATTGTACTGCAGAAGATTGAGAACAATACTAGATAACTATTACTGTACTCAGAATATTATATATGAGCATTTAGCACTCTTTGTACAATTCAGCACTCTGATCCTCCTTTTTCTTTTCAAAGTATTTCCCAGAAAAAGGCATTTTTCCTGAATTTCCTTTTCCTGAATTTTTTACTTTGACAGCCACAGGTACATACTGTACATATAAGCAACTACATGTTGAAGTTGAATATGAGAGCTGTGTCCAAGAAAAATAATTTGGGCATGAAACTGAAGTATTTTCCCCCCACTTCATTTCAGAGAAACAAAACAAAATCTCATACAGTGGAATTTCAGGGCCAACCCAGATTTTTCTTTTGATCTAAACCAAAACCTATAGTATTCGCTTTTGTTCTTTTTGTTAATCTTTGAAACCAAAATACTATTTTGCAGCTTAAAAAGTTAATTGCAAAACACTTTGAAACAAAACAGTTTAGCAGTACCAAACTAAACCCACAATTATTTCACAGTACGGTTTCAATTTCCTTCTTCCTTCATTTTTGACTGAAACCATGTCTTGAATTCAGTTTGAACTCACAGATTCTTTTGATTTCCTTGAAAGTTCCTTTTGTTTGCAAATGACTACTCAAGCAAAATATACGCTCCAACTATAAAGTGCATACACTTACAGACTGCATTTCTCACAAAGCAATTAACTCTTTGTTCAGGAAATCATAATGGCTTTCAGCTATTTCTGTATCGCTACCTTCTTTTTAACTGCTCATCTCAAGAGCCCACTAATTCCTGAAAGACAAAATGACATTATCTATCAGCTATTTCCACCTCCTTCTCCTTCCACTCTTCCTCCATGTATTCTTTCCATGCTTCAGAACATCTCTGATTCACACAATGTCTCCTTGTCATCTCTTGTCTTGTTTTCTCAATAAGCTTTCTCGGGTCATCTCATCTCTACTTTCTATGCTATGCAATGCCAGGATATACAAATGCTAATAGGATTTGAACCTATGAATCAAAAAAAAGAGTGCCTTGCCATCCTTTTTGTGAAATGAGAATATTTGTGAGCCCTCATTATGATCAAGGGCTGGTTGGTTTTGCACCAGAATTATGTAAGATGGTCAGACAGTTGTCCTTTAATGACTAAAAAAAGATGGAATATGTAACAAACATGTCAGGGATGGGCCCAAAGCATTCAGGACTCCAGAGTGCCTGGAAACAGCCAAAGTAAGGCCAAACAACATAACTTAATTCCCAGACGTACATATTACACAAATAGCCATGAAGACAATTTGCCTTCCCAGAGTCAAGAAGAAAAATGTCACATTAGTTATAGCTTCTTGGTCGCTAGTTCCAGCCCAAATACTTCAGCTTGCGTAAACCAGCAATATTTCAGTAACATAACAATAGTCAGCTCAGAAACAGCTCCAATAAGCTTCATTTCTGAAATCTTAATTTCTAACTGGCTGAAAGACTGCCATGCAAGCAACAAGCACTTACATTAATTCTTAGAATCAAAGAAATGAAGTAATGCAGCAACAAAAAACTTTTACTCCGTCAAAATCTGATAAGAGATCACAGAGTAAGGTGTAAAGTTTGGGAGACCTTCTTTTTACTTTCCCAGCCTAGCTGGTTCTCTCCACAGCACAAAATGGCCAGACCGTATCTATATCCCTGTCTTACCCGGCCATTGCCCTTTAACGTTCCTCGTATACTGGAAACAAGTAGATGATTTTTCATAGTGCTTTCCTATTTCCTGTGATAGCATCACTTTCTTTGTTTATAACCCCAAATGTCTGTTATATAAGTAATTCTAGAGTTGCAGGAAAATCCTAGCTGTCTGTAAGAATTTTTTCTAATTTCCAAATATCTTTAGTTCCTAAAAAAGGCATCAAGGTAGCCACTAAGCTACTAATAGGCCACTGTGTCAACTAGCCACAAAATAATCTTCTGGTGATTTATCAGTTTATTCCCTATATCAAAACCTATTTTCATTATCATATCAAGTTTCTGTTCCCTAATGATCTTACAGCCATCAAGGAAACTGCGTCTAACCTAAATGAGTAATCGAATTTGACACTGCTGTCCTAATCCATTATATTGACACTAGTATTTTAGGCAAGAGATACTTGTTAAGACAGCATGTGACCTAACCAGACTTCTCTTCTCTACAAAGATAAGCTAAATTTTGCCCATATAGACGATGTGAACCTGTGTAGGGTTTTTTCATGTTCCATCATAAGGCAGCTAAGTATTTTGGTTCCTATATTGTAACTATTATTCTTGCACAGATTAATAAGGAATTCATAATTCAGAAACATGTGACAGCAAGAATAACTACCAATCAGTATTCTTTTTATAATGGAGGAAATCAGTTTAATGTTAGAATACTAACTGGTGCTGTAGGATGTTATTCTTAAGGCAAGGCTGATAATTTTGGAGCACCATTGTACTTTGAAAAGTATATTTAATGTCTTACTTTAATGGTGATAAAAGGGCCAGAGAGAGCTCACCATCTCTTGGGGACCTTTCCTAATCTGCCTTCCTTTTTCCCCCCTGCAAGATTAGTACTGGCCTTACTGCTTAAGGTGACACAAAATGATATGTGAGCTAGAGGGAAAACAGTGACTGAGGTCTTTCTTAGTCAAAGCTTTCTATAAGCCGTTGTCCTTGGTGGACAGGGAGTTTGTGGGGCACTTAGTCGCTGCACACTGTGCAGGCTCTCTAGCTGATTAAGGATTTGGTTTTTGAGATGTTAGGAAGGTTTTTCATGAAGAAAATTTATTCAGTAAACTCTAACGCCCCCCTTGCAGAACTTGTTATGTTTTCCTCTTATTCTTAGCAGAAAGTTCATTGCCATACATTCTGCATACAATTCTTCCCATATGCTAGCATATACTCTTCATCTCACTTCAAATTCCACACTTTCTTTAAATTATTTCTTTATCACTCTAATTTCTACTCTAATTTTTAGAGCACAGACCTGGTTAGGCACATGGATATTCACATATCTTAAACCTAAAGAAATAAAAGTTCCAAAGGCATATATGGATTTTATTCCTATGGTTCTTCCATCTTTGATATAGCTTGTAAAAAAACCTTATAGCAATGATTAGAGAAATTACTATGAAAAAGGATTGCTAATTCAAGGGAAATCAAAATAGTTTTAAAAGAAAGACTACCCCAAGTGATTTATTTTATTTTGAGTGTAGAGCTCATTATTTGCCCTGTTGTACAACCCTGTTCTACAGTAGCTTAAATGTACTGTGGGATAGAAAATCAGGAATTCTGTTTCTATCTCTAGCATCAACTGTCTGCATGGTCCTGTACAAGCAGCATAACCTGTTTGAAACATGAAAGCAAAACTGTATATTATCTACAACTGAAAAGAAACATTGGCTTAGTAGGATCTTTGCTGTTTATCTAAGCATTTAAGAGAAAGAGGCAACACTCAGATTTTATTCCTTTCCTCATATATGCTGTTCTCCCTCATCAAACACTTCACAAAATTGGAACTCACTGTCTTCTACTACAAATGTCTCCTACTGGGAAGCTACTTTTTCTAAATGTGTTCAAAACAGATCATTAGCAAGTTTGCCAAAGGAAAACCTGTATAAAGCTTCAAGATTTTATTCCCCAAGAAAACACATTTTACTCCCTCATTCTCAACCAGCATAAAAGGAGAGACTTTTTTTTCTTCCCAAAAAGGCTAGAACAGGCAAGATCACAGAACAACCTTGTTCATATCCTGAACTCACACTAGAGATATCCTCCATTGACTTCTAGTATAAAGAAACAATAATTTAATTATTTTTTTTAAGGTTGGTAGAATAGAGCATCCCTCTTATGTAGAAGACCTGAGCCATGGACTCAACAACATTTTAACATCCATCTTACTTAATGCTGTACACGTGGCAGAGTCATTTTTGTAATAATCCTCAATCCCAAACACCTCTAATAAGGCTAAAGGTCATAACTCTCTCTCTCCCTTTGTTTGTTTATAGACATGTTTAGTGATGACAAGAGAGCTATTAACCCAGTTGTTTAAAATAATTCAATTAAATTATTAACTGAAACAACACGTAGCAGGTAGGATGTCATAATTTTATTTTGGTTTGGTTTGGTTTGGTTTCCTCTCTTCATATGCCTTTAAACTGCAAATGTAAAGCACTTGGACCTATCAGAAATAGTTAAGAAAGTTCAAACTATCAGGAATATTTAAGGAATTGTAATAGTGTGTGTTGTGGCATTTTTCCTTTTTAGACTGAAACTGGTTTTCCACGAAAAAAAAAAAAGAGAAAGAGATTACCAAGTATAATTATTCTAAGATTCTCCTGTTTTCAAACCACAACAAAATCAACAAGTCAGAACACATGCATCCAAGAAGCTGTCCTTGTGCTGTGTCTTCCTTGTATCCCTACTCCAACTGAGCCCTTTTTGCTTATTTCACTCAGTTTTAATCTACAATGTGAGATTGGTGGGGCAAGGACTCAGTAGTTTTTGGCTCCTTTCAGACTTTTAAAATAGAAATATTAAATTTTAATAATAATTAGATTTTAAATTGGCAATTCATAGAGCTTCAAAGTCACTCATGATGAGGTTTTTATTCTAAGGAACAGGACAGAAAACAATGTATGAAAAAGTAGATCATCTCTTTGTTATACCTTCTTGTTCTGGTACTGCACAAGTCCATGTAGCTTAAATGCATTTTACATAAGGTTTTCTTTTGCCATCTCTATAGAAATGTCTTTCTGTGCTAATTAGATGTGTGCTATTGTATGTGTAATGATACTTAATATATTCTAAGTGTTTTGAAATATGTCCTACTTCTATCAGGCCACCATAAGAACTGAAAATATCTCCACACAGAAGAAATGCAGCACTTTCCTCATCTGTTTTGGGAAAATAATCATAATTCAGAGCTAGAATGTGCCATTGCTTCTAACAGGATAGCGGTTTCATGGAGTTAAGTCTTAGACAGACTACACCACAACATACCTGAACTGGGCCATAATAACTGCAGGGGTTTGAACATTCTAAAGTTGTTTTATGGAAATGACCACGGGCATATATTGTAGAATAATAAACCTTTACATCTTTAGGCACCTTTCCTCCTCTCTCCTATTTAGCACCAGTTGACTTATCCTTTTGGTACATAAAAGGACTATTGTTCGTAGAACAAAAAATACTGCTTGCATATTTCATGCTGCTGGGCTTTTTTAAAAAAGGGAGAGTCTCATCTCAAATCAATCATAAATCAACCCATGAAGTGCAAAAGATGTCCCCTTTTCTTTCATTTCTGACTTTAGTCATATGAAGTTTAAAGGCTAGGGCTATTTTGATGAAGTTAGGGTGAAAAGTTATCCTAATCTTCTTTAAAGCACAAAAGAAATGAAGTTGCTACCAGTTTTTGAGTCCTATACAGACATTTATTTGATTCACACATCTCAGGTAGTCTTTCCTTGTGATGGATGGTTTCAAGCTCTAAACTTTCTATTATTCTGAGATGGCCCTTGGTGTTGTGCAGCAGGCTGCACTTACAGCATCTATTACCAGAACATGCCTTAAACAAAATACATCTGTCAAGAAAAAAGTGACAGATCTACACCAAAGGATTCCCAGATTGAATGTACAAGAGAGTCATCAGTATTCTAACAGTATTTGTTAGATTCCTTGAAATATTTCCCCCTTCTTAAATATCTGTTTTTCATAAAACAGGCCAACTTTGTATTTTAAAAGGTATGCGTACATTGCTTTGTAACCGTATGTCTTCAGATCTTACAATCATCTACAAGTGGCAGTTCATTTATATGATAACTTTACAGATATTCTAATTTTCTAACCCTTTCTTACAATGCAGGAACAAGACAGCAATACAGAGACTAAAGACTATATGGACTAAGTCTTCTGTTGTACCTTTGCCAATTGTGGTCTGCAAAGACGTTGACTGGTGAAGTATTTACCTCCTCAGTTAATCCTGTTTCTGTTGGGAATTTGTGTAGGAGTTGCGTGAGCTGGCAGTTATATAATCTGGCAGCTACATTTACAAGTAAATAAGATGCTAAACCCAGTGCAGAATAAGAAAAAGGTTTTCACTACCAAGTATCAAGACCATCAGCACTGATTTAGAGGAGGAATCAGCAGTGGTTTGAAAGCCCCAAAGTAAATCAAGAGAAGACTCAAAAGTAAGCTATCCTTAATGGTTTCTTTTATTTCACAATGAGTCACCTGCTTCTCCTGGTTTCTGATCATTTTGATTTCTTGCTTATTTTTATACCTGTAACAACATTCTTCATCTTGCATCTATTTTTGTCTGTCAAATGTCAAACCCCAAATTAGTGTCTTTCTTCAGTCATCTCCATCACAGAAGCTCACCTCCTAGATATGCAGCAAAGGAGGGGAAACAACATATTGTGTGACAACCTGGCATCTAGCATTACTCTCTTCAAAAGAAGCTTTTCAAGCTTGCTGTCTTTCCAGGTGACTGCTCAAACAAGATATAAAAATGCATAGTGAACTATTATATGAATATTAAAGGGACATAACCTTTACCTGGCTAATACCATTATTTATTAAACTGGTGACTTTGGCAGACAAATTGATGTCAGGGTTCACGGATTGCTTGGACTGATTTGAATGATCCTCAGAGGCTAACAGAATCAAACGAGGTTCAAGGTGCGCAGAGAAAATTAACGTCTGAGCATTCAGATGCACTGTTTGCTCCTGGGAGGACATAACGAAGTACTTTAGGTAAGGCTTATCAACATGGTAGCTCCCAAGAGCATTTTTCCTTTGTCTGCATAAGTCATCTTCACAGACAGAGGAAATGGGATACATTAGACGAGCCAGAAAAAGACCCAGTAACTGGACTTTGGTTAAGATCTGACTCTACCATGAAAAGCATGTGAAAGTCTATGCTATACCTAGCAAGAAGGAAAAATAAGTTTCTGGCTTTTCAGACCACAGTCCTCAAAGTTACAGTCAAGTCTTTCCCATGTTTTTGCCCATCTGTCTAATCAGCTATAAGCCTAGACAGCATTGGAATGGAGTCACTGTCATTATCCCCTTGCTGTAATTGGCATGGCAGGATGGAGCAGCATGTACAGCCCTCTCCTGGTGTGAGAGAAAGAGTGAAGAGAAACCAAAGCAAGTGAGCCAGATGTCACAGAGACCCTAAGAAGTGTGCTGGGATCCACAGGATGAGTGAACAAGCTGTCTGCTTTTACTACAGAGAAGCTCTGTTTCTTCCCATCCTCCATTTTCTTTGTTTTTTCCAGTGCTTATGACTTTGGTTTTGTTGGTTTTGTACCTCTGACCAAAGGTGCTGTATTTCAGTAACTGTGAGTATGAAACATTCCACTTTTGATGAGCCTTCCTCTTTTCATGTTGTTTCATGTAACATTGATGTTACCAGGAGACTGTGAGGGAACAAGATTGTTTAAATGACAATATAGGAGCATGAAAGAAAGAAAAGGACTTAATAAAAAGTGAACGACCATTTTATTTTGGCAGTTTTGTAATCTCTTTGGAATACTTTCTTTGGCTTATCTCTCTCTATAAGAAGGCCAGATCCCACTACAGCTATGACCAGAAACTATTCATACTTGGCCCTTAGACAAAGAGACTGGTCCGAGAAGCAAGAAGGAGGAGAATAATTTAATTTTGTGGTATGTGGTACAATAAGACCCTGATCTGTGCTAGAATTTTTAAGGTTGAATGCCCATCGTTGAATCAAACTGTTGCATAAGTTGGATAAATCTCGGGACTGCAGTATGCCTTGGTCTGTAACAACCTTCTAGGTCAATCCAGAACTCTATCAGACCTACTGTGCCTTTTTTTACCCTCCTTCTGCTCCTTGATGCTGACTATGCATTTCAGATTTTGTCTGGCAGCCTAGCCAGCACTGAGAGGTAAAACGGAACCACAGTACTACTGAACTGACTGTAAAAAACCCAACAAAACCCCAAACAAAACCAAAAGAGAAATTGTAGTTTAATTTCCTTGTTAGTTTTATATGAAACAGAGCTTTTGGTTTCATTCTTTTTCAGATTTCAGTTCTAGTGTGTAACATCCAGAGTTTGTTTCAGACCTCAGCAGAAGTCTATCATCCATAACTATTTAAATAATTCCAGAGTCCTCAGTTCAGAATGTACAGTGTTACCATACGCATTTCTCCAGAATCAAAGGTGAAAGAGAATTAAATTCGTTCCAGATGGAGTGGACTTTAGCTAAAGAGGAAAAGTCAGAAGCTTAACCATATGATAGACCTAGAGGCAACTCCAAAGCTGCCAGGAGCTGCTTTTGGAGTCTGCCAAGGAGACAGATGCTCATGCCAACAGTGCATAGATTGGCATCATTTATATCACATCAGGCCTCATGCTGTCACGACGCCACAGTGCAAAGTACTAAGTCGGACAGCTAATATTTAGAAAAGAGCAATCACACTGCATATATTTACATCATATATCCAGTAACAGTTTTCATATTATATTTACCCTTTAGGATCTTGACTTTTAAGACATGAAAGCATGTCTTTTCTTACTGTCTTCGTTTAACTCTTAATAAAAACTTCACAAGCACATCAAAGCATAAAGATAAACTAAACCTTTAATTTTTATATCAATGAAAAACCTTGCCATAAGTAGTGATCAAATACAGGATATTAATGTGGAAACTAGATCTTCCACTTATAAAATAATTTCCCATAAGATCCAGGGAATGGTTTGGGGTTTTTTTTCCTCCCTATTTTCACTTTAAAAAACCTGAATATGAAGTGCAAAGCTGCAAAGACACAAACACACAATACATATCTAAAAACTGTTTTTCTTTTAGTGGATTCACACATTGTTCCTAACTTTATGCTCTATCACTTGGAACATCTTTCTGTCTGAAAACAAATTATGCTCTGTATGGAGCAACAAGCCTAACCTTAGGCATCTAGCAGCATAGAACTGTACAGATGTATTACAGCAAATATCCATATTACATGCTGTGTCATGTCATTTGAACAAGTGCAAACTCTTGCATGCAATTTTGTACACAAACTGGTTCAAACATGCCTTGTTTAGAGATCACTGTGCTGAGACTTCAGGTTTGATTGCACCGTCTGTTAAAATCACAGTTTCATGGAGTTCTCTGAATATACCTAATAATCATCTAAATCCAACATTAGTACAAAAGTTCTGAACAAAGTAGGGTGCAAATGGATAGAAAGCACTATGTCAGCACACAGTAAATCAGTGACATCAGAAAGGAGCACTGCAGCTCTTAAATACATCCATAGCAGGAAGGATTAACTTTGTTCTCTATGGAGATCCCACCATAAAGTGTGTTAAAATCTACCTCTCCCTGATTGAGAGCCTGAATAAACATTGACAATTATTTAACAGCTGTTTAGGCAGCATGTTTACATATCCTGGGGACTGTGCAATCCAAATATTGTGATTTCATTAAGGAGCTTTGCCCTAAAGAAGCTGAGGGATTGAGACTTCTGAGAACCCTAGAGCAACATGGTAATTTTCCTACTGCACTACCTGGGCTTCACAAGGGGTTGATCTGGAAGCAACCTTGCAGATGGTTTACTACTACAGAAGTTCTCAACAGCATGGTAAAACAGTGTGGTCCTGGGAAAAAAACAAACCAAACCAAACCAAAACGCATCACCACTCCGTCAGACACTGCATAAACAACAACACAGTTTTGCTTATTTGAGGGCTTTCTGATGCATTTCCTTGGCTTTCTATTCCTAACCATCAAACACTCATTAAAAATCCTATGTTGTCTGTGCATCAGAAAAATAAACATCTTCATACCAATGCGTTCCTGCTGAATGCCAGTATCCCCCTCACGTGCCATAGAAAAGTACAGGTTTGCATCAGCTATTAAGTTCTTCATCTCTCCCAAACGAAATAACTGAATCTAACCTGCTAGCTTCCTAAAAAGCTATAGCTAAGCATCTCCATCCCACTTACTTCATGGCCAAACATTCTGCTCTCAAATCCCTGTACAATCTGGAGAGTCTTTTGATACCATTCAAAATATGCATTTCATTTGTGTAGGCCTATCAGCAAAAGCTCTCATGCTAAACTGTGACTGAGAGCTGCATGACTGTGGCAGCTGGAGCCCAGATAAGACCTTTGCTGGATTTATTGACATTTGGAAGAGGCGAAGGAGTAGTTTCAAGAACTAGTTTCAAGAACTGATGAGGTCAGATAATCTTGAGTGAGTAAGGTATGTTTGGGATTAGTATTTCTGGGACGAATAGCTCACCTTGTCTGCAAACTCAAATCATGCTTAGGACCCAATATATTGCTCACTTTATGTTAAAATATATATTGACCTAGTCTAAGCAGCCAGATTGTTTTTCTCCCACAAAATATTCTTTATTACTTGTGTGCCATTCTGAATACAAAAATATTTAAACCAAATATATATTTTGCAAACACTATAAAGGTAAAAGATCTGCTTTTAAATGATAAAGAGTATTTACATAACAGATGTTTAAAAAGAATATAACATTGTATTTGCTTAATCCAATTAATTTACATTCAGTACCTTTAATGTGGCAGAAGTTACAAATGAGTGGTTTTAATCTCTGCAGAGTTCAAATTTTCACTCTACAAATAGTACAGTCCTTAAAAAACACATTATTATTTCCAGTACTAAAAATGAAAGTAATAGTTCTCTAATATCTATTTTCTTCAGAAAAGCAAACTAAAAAGCTTATTTGTTTCAGGAATTACGTCTTTCTGCTCTCAGTCTGTTGTTTCATGGAAAGCATCTTTCTTATGTCTCATATTTAACTCTGTAAACTACACAGCTTTTAAAAAGAACAAGTAATACAAAAAAACCCTACCGTCCTGGTTTCACCTGGGATAGAGTTAATTTTCTTTCTTGTAGTAAGTATAGTGTTATGTTTTGGGTTCAGTATGAGAAGAATGTTGATAACACTGATGTTTTCAGTTGTTGCTAAGCAGTGTTTAGACTAAAGTCAAGGATTTTTCAGCTTCTCATGCCCAGCCAGCAAGAAGGCTGGAGGGGCACAAGAAGATGGGAGGGGACACAGCCAGGACACCTGACCCAAACTGGCCAATGGGGTATTCCATACCATGTGACATCATGTCCAGTATATAAACTGGGGGGGGAGCTGGCCTGGGGGAATCGCTGCTCAGGAACTAACTGGGCATCGGTCAGCGAGTGGTGAGCAATTGCACTGTGCAACACTTGTTTTGTATATTCCAATCCTTTTGTTATTATTGTCATTTTATTATTGTTATTATCATTATTATTGTCTTCCTTTCTGTTCTATTAAACTGTTCTTATCTCAACCCATGAGTTTTACTTTTTTTTTCCTGATTCTCTCCCCCATCCCACTGGGTGGGGGGAAGCAAGTGAGCATCTGCGTGGTGCTTGGTTGCTGGCTGGGTTTAAACCACGACAACCACCCAAACCTATGGAAAGCAGAAAGGATGCTATACGCAGGTGAATACATATGGCATTGAACAAATCAGTGTAATGGAAAAAAAAAATATCAAAAAGGCAGTTCAGGCAGTTCTGTTTCTTTTCTCTGATTGCAAGGCCAGGAAGACAGTAAATAGAACTGATTTAAATATCAAACAAAAGAATTTTTTTCATTCTATCTTACATCAATTTACCTGTGGAACTAATTGCCATATGAGCTGGTGTAAGATCAGCTAGAAAAAAGTCAATGTTATTCAAACTGGGTGGAAAACAATCATAATGGATTAATTACAAGTGTGTATATTAATACAGACTCCTGTTGAAAGATGTAAGCCATCCATTCACTGACTACAAGAGATTTCCATAAGTGCTATTTTCATGCTATATAGTATATTTATTCTGAAACACATAGTACTGGCCACTGCCAGACAAAGCACTGAAATAGATGCTTTGCTAGTAGATAATTAAGGTAACCCAGACTAATGTTTTGGGAAGAGGTGGGGGCAGGGGAGTCCAGAAGGAGAGATGCTGAAAGCCAGAACACGCTGGTTTTTCAGCCACTATGGAAACTCACAAATTATTTTCCTTTGGTCAGTAAGTGAAACACAGTCTTTTCAGTCTTAAAAAATAACATTTCAGTCTTGATGCATTTTTGACAGTTACAGTCAAAAGAGTGAGTTTAAGAGAGGGGTTTGGCCAGTTTCACTAAATATCCCTCTATCGGATCAGACTACTTACTCCAAAGTCAGCAGTCCATACGCAAAACTTTCCATTGCAATAGCAACAATGTGCATTGCTGGTAGCAAAAAAATATCTTCTGTGACATAGCCTCTCCTCTGCTAGAATATCTCCCAGCCAGCAACACAAAAGGACCCTGGGCAAGGCTGGCTTGACTGCAGGAACAGGGACCTCCTTGCTCTTATGCTAGTCTGTTTGAGCAGGTATTGAGCACTCTGGGGAAACAAACACTTTTAGAGAGTTCTTCCTTAATTAACACCCACACAGATAAGCCCCTGAAGTCACTAAAAATCCAAGAGCCAAACAAGTCCCAACAACTGAATTCAATTAAATATGACAACCATTTCTATCTTTCTTCTACTTCCTGTTATCACACAGATAAACAGGAGGACAGGATTACTGATTCAGAGCAAAGGTTCACTGAGCTTATTCTCCTTTCTCCATAAACAGCCACAAAGGACTGTCTTGTGATGAGTGTAAAGCCAGGCCAAGCATACACAGTCCTTTCCCTTCATGCACTCTCAGCCTCCAACCATTTTCAGCTCAGCAACCTGCTCAGCTCCACCTAGTCTCTTAATAACCCTCTCATGAATTCCTTGGCATGAACTTGTCTGGTCTCTTCTGAGCCACTCTGAACATAGCCAGAAAACAGAAATGATAGTTTTCATAGCTTCTGAGATTACATGGATAGAAAGCATTTAACTATGACTAAATCAGTACTGAAATCTACTCACTACATAAGTGACCAGAGTTAATAACATAGTTCCTGCTGGTTGGATAAGTGCCAAGTCCGATGCTACATTTCTTCACATACTATTACTCTTTGCATTGCCCCTAAATAACTGCATCCTCATGTAGACCAAGAGTCCTCTATTCTGGTATGTATAAATCAGAATAACCAGATTTGCCAGAACTGCTTTTGTGCAATTGCAATGCAGGACCTCTAAATTAGAGGCAATTTTCTTTAGTCTTAGATTGCTGCTGAGCAAGAAGAGGTTTAAACTGTGTAACAGTGTGCATGTAATATAAATAAACAAGTTAACATATTTATAAGACCAAAACCTTTAGAGGAGATAATATTTTAAAATACATATTTGAGTATAATATTCACTACAATGATAAAGAACTTGTAGCCTGCCAATACTGATGGGGAAAATAATTCAAATTGGCGGGTAGTTCTACTGTTATACTGAGGAAAGTAAATTCTACATAACTATAAAGTTGTAGTTGCCAAACTATTTGTACAAGAAGATCATTTTTTAGGAATTCCTAGGAGGTAGAAAAAGAAACTAAGGCTGTCTAATCAAAATATGAAACTCCCAGTAGGAGAAGAAAGCTTCAACCTTCCAGATATAAAACATATTACATAGCATTCACACTTGAGCAATTGATAGAATGGTTTAGAAAGACAGTCATGCAGTCAGCAGAATAGATAACCTTGGGGGAAAAAAGTATATGAAATTTCTGTCCCTCCAGGTATTATTCATTTGCTGAAACTGGAGGAGCAAAGATCCAGAACTTTAGACCATTAAGACTACAAAGAAAATGCGATTAGCTTATATGCAGAAAATTTAAGTTTAGTCTGTATTTCCTTATGAAACTTCAAAGGGAAAAATCTCATTTTTTACTACTAGAAAATACCGAGTTATCTTATTTTAATCAAGGTGTTACTGCAGTCAGTTAGAAATCGTGACTGTTCTTTTCATTTGAAAAGTACAATATGGTTTTTCAATAGATATTGGCAATTCTTTAGGGCCCAATCCTAAGACAAAAGCTTTTCCGTTGCCTCCCTAGGTTTTGCATTAGGCCTTTAGTAAACTGAAATGAAACAAAATCCCAGAACACTCACACATGTTGCCATTTATCAAACAGCCAACTAAAACTGCAACAGCATTCAGAGTCACAGGCTTTCTATCATTTCCAGTGAAGTATGGTCCAAGTGGAATGCAGGATCAAATTCATTCACTGTACAACAGAGAAAAGAAATATGCCATAGCACTAGGCATACTATGAGCAATAGGAATATTAAATGTGGTCATACAGGGAAAATATGTAGCCCTTATCCTATGTAAAACATTGAATGAACCAAAATACTTTCTGATGTCAGATGCTCGCCACTGTAAGGCTGAACTACAATTTTTTTAATCTTAAGATTAGCCGATACCTTTTAAAGAAATTTAGACAAAATTCTCTTTTGCCAAAAAGTTACATCTCCTTATTCTTCTTGTTGGAGATGTTATTCTTCCATGCTCAGTGAGATAATTTCCACTTTACTTCTACAGGCTACTTGTCACCCACCTTTGATGGAAGAAATGTTAGTAATGTAAGGATGTAAGAACACATGCAAACCACGATCAGGTCCCAGTGGAAAAGCCTGAACTCTTGAAGAAGAAGTACACAGAGACATGCACATTTTTTCCATTTGAACAAGAATTTAGGAATTAGGAATGAAGAACACATGCCACTCAGGATTCCTGTACTTGCATTAGGACCTGCTAGTCATACACTTGCTAGTTCAAAAAATCATGCCTGGGCTTCCACCAGCATTCCTCCTGACTGATATCTCTACTTGGCCTAAAGAGCACAAAACTCTTTTTGCAAAGTATCCAGGGGTCCCTTTACAAAACAACATATGAAAAATATGTGCTGTCCTGCAATAACATTTTTTTTTCTCTGTAAAGGTTATTTTGGTTATGTAATGACCGTCCCAGATTATTGTCCTGGACTGCCTTGGATTATTGCTATTGCACATTGGAGAGATTAAATCCAGAGAATATGTGGGCATTTGTAGCTGGATGTGTATCTTCAGAAAGTGTGATTGGTGTGGAGGGATAGAAAATTCATACAAGTTATTTCCCCAAGGTTATCAATTCTGCTGACGGCATGGCTGTCTCTCTAAAGAATTCTACCAATGGCTTTAAGTATGAATGCTATGTAATATGTTTTAAATCTGGAAGGTTGAAGCTTTTTCTACTGGGACTGCTGTGTTTTGATGAGACAGCCTGCTACCAGGCTTATTTACTCATCTTTTAACTCAGGTATTCAAAGTTTAGAAAGAATTTAGTCATCTTGAATATTTCTGGAGCTCCAGCTAGTTAAAACTTTGAAAAGCACTTCATTTCAGCTTTTAATTTGGAATGGTTCCACTGCTCACCTGTATCTGAATCTCATTAGATAAAATATTTCATACAGCACAAAGACAGAAATTAAAAGGGAGATGATTAACATTACAACCTGCTAATTGGCACATAAAAAGCCATATAAATACCCACATCAGTCACTCTGTATACAAGTCAAATCACTGAAGTTCTACTTACTATTATTAGGAAGCATGTAATAGAATAGTAAATACCTGCCTTAAGAAAAAGATTTTCCTTTCCTTTTTTTTTATTCCTTTAACCCTTTTAAAATTACATTTACTTAAAAGCATCAGAGTATTTGGATTCTCACAACAGCAAAAATCCTCCTCATCTAGAATAGTTTAAAAAAGTTGACAAACTTTTAAATAGTTTTGATCTGCTCACATCTTCATTTTTACTCTATTAAAATATTTTAAAAAATAATGTCAATAATTCCACATACTATATACCCTAGAGAAAATGTTGGAAACAAATATTACTGCATTTCTCTTGTACAGTATTTGTAAGATTAATTAGGACTAAAATTTAGGATTAAATCCTACCAGATAATTTTTTTTCTCCCCACATGCTATGATTTCTATATTATGATTAAAGTCTTTTGCCATTCTTCAAAGCTAAAGTCTGGGAGAAGCTATTCACTAACTCTGAGTTTATGAATCCAAAATAATGAAATCATGTCTCTTCTTGTTTTAAAGCCTACTTGATCGCTAAGGTTTGAAAAGAAAAATCAGTGGGCCTTTACTATGAGCTTTCAAAAGAAGACATAGAAACTGATAGATCAGATGCTTGATAAATGGCAGATTGCCAGAGAGTTATCCATATGGCTCTCCAGATAATGTTTGAATAAGATGAAAGTTTTCTTTGATTGAAAAACCTACAGCTTCAGACGCTTTCCTCACACCCTGCAACTTGCATTAATAAGACTCAATTCAGAACAAGTTTTCTGTGCTACAGACATTCTCATTTGGCCAGAAGATGATCGACTATTATCATAATATTCATCCGTGCTTTCCAGGCTCTGCACAAGTCAAGAAATAAGTCTTGCTGTAAGAACGAACTCTCCCTGGAAAAGCCATAGCACAGAGTCAACAAAAGTTCAGCTCTGCTAAAATATGCTGGAAATATGTTCCATCAAATTTAAGCACAAGATCTATAGGGAAGGGCTTCTGTTTCCTACAGTTTTTTGCAAAATGGGCAAATAGCCATTTATTTTAACAGTCCCTCAAGATTCCTAAATGACACATCAAATGGATTGTTTGATTTTGTAAGTGAAAACAGGCATAGCCCGACCCTACTGTGACGATTTAGTGACACAATAGCACAAAAGAAGTCAGTGGAAGTTGCAAGTACACAGAATCACTGGCAATCAGGCCATATGTAGGAACTCAGGGTGAAAGCAGAGGCTCTTTGACTTTACTGTTTATAGTGGTGGTAAGATCAAATTTGTTACTGCATATTTTTTTTAACAGGTAACACAAAATGCTCATGCTGCCAACTGCTTAAGCACTTCTTTGTATCACTGGGCATTGCTAAGACTGTTTTACAGCTGCTTAGGAGGGCAAACAGCTGATTTCCTATATCTTAAGAACTGATTTCCAGAATGAACATAATACTTTATCTACTAGGTAATACTTTCAAGCTTGTATTTTTAAACTGAATATACTGTCTTTTACTTCACAGACCTCTAGCCAGTGTATATAGATGTCCCAGAAGTAAAAAAAGTAGTAAAGACTACGTGCATTCTAGGCATTTTATGAGGTTAAAGGGGGAAAAATGCAATGCCCTAATTCAAATGAGTTTAAATGTGATTAAATGGCTAGTTAATGAATATAGCTGAGTCCAGGTTACATATTGACTTATGATTCAGCCATTTTAGAGTTCATGTTTGAAAAATTAAGTCTCTGCTACCTCTAGTTGACTAAATTTATACTTTTGCTTTGGTTCATGCTTTATATTCACATGAGGTGTATCAAATACGATTCGTCTTTTTAAAAAATCCAATAATTTTTGTTAGAAACAAATCCAATTTGTTTATTAATCTCTCAAATATGTCAAATTGATTTTTAATTGAGAAGTAATTGCATTTTGCCTTATACAGTCTTTGTTGATTTCATAAGCTTACCATCAATCCTTTGGTGATTTCTCACCTGATAAAGAAATAACATATCTAATTAATCATGTTGTGTAATAACAAATCTCCTTTTTAGAAGTACAATAATTAGATTGGGAAAATGCTAGGAAAACAAGAAAATTATTCCCCAAGGTATAGGGATTGTGGGTTCTACTTGAAAGGAAGATACGCAGTTTGCGAAGTTGATTAATTAGTTTTAAGAGGATCTCAAAAAGCTTGGTACTTTGAAGTATGCAATCAGTTTGGAAAAAAATATATCTGTGCTACAAAGATACCTTGTACCAACTTTCAAAATATTATCTGTGGCAAAACACAGCATTTGCTTTGCTATATGAAAAACCTGTTTTCACTTTTGGAGACACAGTATGATAAATTTTGGCAAGCTGAGTGATTTCCTATCTATGATTCATTTGGCAAGGCAGAAATGCTAAATAAGAAGCTTGCCTTGAATGTACATACCCCATCCATGGTTTCAGCTGCAGCAGCTGAGAGTAAAGAAGATGCTAGTTCAAGTGAGAAGTCTTTTTGGACAAGAGTCTGTAATGAATCACACTTAAAATATGTGGTCATTCTCCACCATGTGCATATTTTTATCTTTCTTATTAGACATCCAAAAAATGTAAAAATCTCTATACATCTCATTTTGAGACCTGTGGCAGAGATGAATAGATAGTTTAAATGAATGATTTGAAGCTGACAACCTCAGCAAACTGTGGCTCAGAGCAACTGTGAGCAACACAGCTGTGGCATCATGCTGAAAATATCACCCTATCTGAACATATGTACAAACCTCAAGAATGAATTAATTGTGTCCTGGAGGGGAAAAGACAGGAAAAGAACACTGAATTCTGTTACGTACGTAAAAGGGTATCTGAAAAGTCTCTTCAGTATAGAAGATCAAGAATTCTCCTCTAAAAAAGCAATAAAATAATGTAGAGAGTCAAACACAGAGGAGTTGCTGATTTCACAAAGCTGTTTTGAACTTCCATTTCCTCTTTCTCAAGGCACATTTTGAATAAACACAACATTTCTGCCTGAATAAATCAAATAATAAAATACTAAAAGTACATGACAAAGAGTCTTATGGTTTCAAATGAGTATCTGGAAGAGCAATAGAACATTATGGACCAATATTTTTCTATCATTTGCCTATTGGATAAACTCTTTGAAAAAAGGGCTTTTTGTTTTGGCCAGCAGTTGGTGTGTGATTTGAGCTCTTCAGCAGTAACAAAGTAAAAAGAAGACGAGATAGCAGCTTATTTTTACTTGTTTCATAACTTTTCAAAGATATACCCTTTTCTCAAATATGTCATACAGTTAATTGATAAATAATAAAAGCAGCAGCCCAAATTCCTCATATTTTCACTAATTTCATTATTCAATCCTGCCCTTTAGAAATATACCTATTCTCACTTCCAAAACCCAAAAGAACATTTTTTTTTCTTCCTCAACTCTTTAAATGTGAGGCCCATCAGCACATCTTGACAAGATTATCCTGCTTCATAACACAGGATCTGCCCTTTGTGGGATACAGCAAGGCTATATCATATATAGGCTATACCTATATAATTTTGTGGCGTACATCACTTTTCCTTACCTGCTCTTGTGATTAAACCCTGCTTAGTAGGAATTCTACAGCACTTCATATATCATCATCACAAGGTCCATTATTCAAAACTTCCAAATGACAGTCAATAGAAATTGGACATAATAGAGAATTCTAAAAGTTATACAAGTTATAAAGTCAACACAGCCCTAGACTCTCACAATACCATTGGGTACTTCATTTCTACACTATTCAAGTTCTAGGACTAATAATTTCATCTAAGAAGTCATCATGCTTTTTGCATAATCCATTTTAGACTGTTTAATCCTAAACGTATTTTTCTTTCAATCTCTTCCATTTCAAGGGCAGGCTCCTTAGAAAGATCAAACTCATCATTCACACTCAGTTTCAATGTTAATTAATTTCAAAGTATTGTCAAATCCATATGAAAAGTAAAACTCTTCTATTAGAGTCTGTGACTTTGTAGCTCACCACTGAATGGAGGCCAAGCCTGTCAGTCACAAAACTCTGTATGATCTCTCTTCTGTGTCTGAAAATTATTTTCCTAAGCCAGAGGATATGTTGCCAACAATACTACCAGGCGTGTGCCCATTGATTTGAGAGGTTTCATAACT
Organism: Haliaeetus leucocephalus; assembly: GCF_000737465.1. Taxonomy (NCBI): domain Eukaryota; kingdom Metazoa; phylum Chordata; class Aves; order Accipitriformes; family Accipitridae; genus Haliaeetus; species Haliaeetus leucocephalus. The sequence continues at coordinate 4,689,179 of NW_010972776.1, forward strand.
ATATTACATTGCGAAGTCTCCTGGACTTTCTTCTTTGTCCTCTGAAATTTACTATTTTTTTAAACTAAAGATAGACTTGTCATTATAAAACATTTTTCCTTCCCCCCCCCCTTTAAAGTAATTTCTTAGTCTAGAAGAAACTATTAAAAATCTGTGAAGTTCAAAATCTGACAGTTAGGTTCAATATTCTGAAGGCAAATCTAAAGTGTCACAGACTTAAAACTTTCTGACATCTGCAATCCTAGCTGATTATTTCAGTTGATTGTGAAAATAGGAAAAATAATCTTTACAGAAATTATTTGAAAGAATAAATTTGCTTTTTATGTGTTATAACTTATCTGGATTTAAAGTCCTAAGATGTCCATTCTCTAAACAAAACTGGCCTTAACTAGTATTCTCCTCTGCAGCACCTTTTTAAAGAACAGAACAGTATCTTTACACTACTTGCCACAGAGAGGGTTTATTTGTGAAATATTTATTCCATTTCTTCTTGATTATTTCACAATCCCTAAAAAAAAAATATTTATGCAACATTATTTCAGTTAATGTAATCTGCAAATTCCTGCTATATTTCATTCTATCAAGTAAACATTCCTTGACTTTCTCTCTCATGTCACACACTCCAGCAGCTGTGTCCTTGATGAATCTGGATAGAAATTAGTTTAGATCTGATAGCATTCATCTTGTTTGCTAATTTTAAACTTTTTCTTCTCAATTCAAACATCTCTTCATTCATCTATTCCTGATACCCATTTATTGGCAAATACAGTAGTCCCCAGCAGCTGGCAATATGAATTATACCTATTTATCCTAGAAATGGGCCAGCACTGCAAAATTTAAGACTGGCTGAAAAACAGACAGAGATGACAGGTGACTGTGAGAAGAACTGTAATAAGTGCTTGAATTTCTAGACAATGAATCAATTTATGTTACTGCTAGTCAGTAAAATCTTAATAAACATATTTTTCTACGCTTAGAAAAATAAAATTCAGTTCAAAAATTCTCCACATGCATAGCTAATCCTAATGTTCTTACTTTTTAGCAGCTAGGTATATACTTCATATACTCTTCTCAATAACCTTCTACCCTCTTATAACCACATGTATTTCAGTCACCCATCAGCTGAAACTAATGAACATTAGTTTTTAGGTTCATGGCTGAAACCAGGATGGTATTGTCTCTATTATAGATTACCAGTCTGTTAAAATTTCTCTTGCGTGCTGACACATGTTTTAATAATAGATACAGAGCATTTCTTTTTTCCTAAATGTTTAATATGGACTGACTGCTCAAAGGTGCTATCTTGTGAAATCATTTGCTTTTACATATTTCAATGTTTAAAAAAAAATTCAAAAATTTTAATATTTGAGTAAGGATATAATGAAAATTCCTCCACTTGGACACAGATGCACCTGCAAAAGTCCACTGAAGTATCGAAGATTCCAAATTCATTTATTTTACTAACGTGATAGACAGTTACGATGGAAAAAGGGTATGAAGCTTTCGTTATATGGACGGAGAGAGCTTTTCTCATATTAGGTGAAAGGCTGGAGAGAAGTTCTGGAGTTATACATTATTATTCTCCAGACCAGTGGCAATTAGACTAAGAACAACAGCACAAGGCTTTGTGGCTCCCTTTTGTTTCAGAAAAGCCTGTTTTACTGGAAGGTATTGCCCATATGGTTTTACTAAGGCTACGCTGGCATGGGGTTAAGCACAGTCAGAAAAGTCACAGTATGGAGATGCTAAGCCATCTGACAAAGGACATTGATTTGTGGTTACAGCCTATTTCAGATATTTCTTTTTCTTTGCAGATTTGTCTTTTTTTTCTTTTTTTTTTTTCCCCCAGAAAATTCCTCACTTTACCTTTTATGGTAAGAAATGAAATGAGGGGAAATTATCTTTGATTTTTTTTTTTTTAACTATAAACATAAAATGTGTCCAAAGAGTAGCAATACTCTTAGGCTTCTCCACATTCTACTCTCCTGTTCTAACTAGTTACAAATATATACGTACTAGCAATTGTACTGTTCATTATGGAAAAGAACTATATCTATGAGGAAAAAAAAATTTTAAAAATCACTGATTAGGGTCCTAGGAATACTGAAACTTTATCATCAATAATCCACTGCTCAAGTTCAGGTATACCAAGGAAATGTAAAAGTTTTTTATATTTTTTCTCTTTTCATTCTATCCTACAAGAAACAATGAAAATAAAATGCATCATGTACTAGAACTTGCAATCACACTGGAGCTGCCACAGATACAAATATATAAAAGGGTCCAAAGAAAAAGTTGCTACTATAAAAAACTGTACAGTTTGTTATTACACTCCATCCAACAATAAAACCAGTTAATTTATGCATGTTGGCTCCTTCTTGATGAATGCTAAATCTGAATACAATAAACAGGTATCATAACTGCCACAATTTTGTTAAAATAAATACAACTCAGGGCCAAGTCTCCTGGCATATGTTTATGCTATGTATTGCAGGCAGATGTAAGCACACTCTGCCTACCCTCTGAGCCTGAAAAAAAAAAGCTATATAACTGCGGTAGCATGATGTGATGCCTACATTAATAAACCCTGCTGAGAGGCAGCTTTATTTGTGTAGACTTGCTGCTGTGCTAACACAGTTGCACAGTTTTCTTTTAGCTCAGAGCTCACACAGAAGAATCCCAGATGTATGGTATCAACATACCAATGGTTTAAATTCACCAAAAAAACCCTCTCCACATTTTTATAACCATGATATACTAGAACCTGTAATCAGCTTGGAGATGTTGCATGTATAATTCTACCAACCAAGTGCTATTCCTACTGAAATGATGCCATTTGTAGAAAACTTACTGACATGAGATACGTAATGATATTAAAGCAGTTCTGTCTGCAGACTTTATCTTGCTGCAATTTATCAGCGTATTATTATATTCCTACTTATTATGAAAAGTCATTGCCATTTTAATATGACAGGCAACAAAAATGTGTATTAATATAAAACATATTTTATAATTAGTGCTGATCACTTTTCCAGAACTTGCAGTACATGCATTTTGTTGTTTCTAGGAGTTGCCTAACTGTAATCAGAAATTATCAGAAATTATTATATATATACACAGAGAAGCACATACACTTTTATATAACTGATTTGAGGTATATGTACTTTATTTTAACCAGAAAAACAACCCCATGCAGCAAATCCCAAACCTCACTAGATTACACTTTCTTCACTACATAGGCCAGCTTCAAAGTTTCAACTACTACATTTTTTTAATGTACTAAAAGAGGGATAAAACAGCTAAGAACTCTTTCCTCCAAACCGCCCAATAAAAAGGTTTGGGGGTTTTTTCCCCCCCCCCCCTTTTTTTTTTTAACTATTTTGTTTTATGTAGGCAGAAATCTTCTAAAACACTCTTTAAAACAGAGGCCTTACAATACTCTGTGCAGAAGTTATAGATTTCATGTCAGCCCTTTAAAAGAAATGCTAAACTGTAAAGTGTCCAAACCCCACTGTTAAAAACCAATGTACACTGACATGGTTTTTTCTTATCTTACTCCTAACTATCTCTGTAATATTTCCTTTCTGCATCAACACTGTCACCAGATAAAGAAATGCTAATCTAGCCGTAATATAGAATTCAACAAATATGGACTACACTATAGATTGATTTAGACAATCATTCATCATCCGCTAATGAAAACCATCTTTTTCTGTTTAATTATTGGTCTCTAATGATATTAGATGAAGACAATGTATTTCTCAAGGAGTTGACAAGCGCATATTCTTTGGCAACAGTGAAAGCTGTCATACACTTGGTGGTTTCAATTTGCTCTCAAAATTATGCTGGAAAAAGCACTTCTGCAATGCCTTGGGAAAAAATAAAATAAAAGTAGTGAACATCTGCTGATATTGATTCTGTGAATCTGAAACTTTATGAAACCATAGATGGGATGCATTTGACGAGCGTTTTTCTGGAACACTTTCAGACTTAAGCAAACAACATCTGTTAATATTGATTTTTGGGTTACATTGAAACTTTCAGAAGAATTACAATCAGTGGGTGATTGAAAAGTGTTGCTATGTATGTTAGAAGATCAAATACTAAACAAAAGTTTAAAGGGTCTGTTTCCCTTTAGCTTCATTAATAATCTAAAATCACTCCCCTCTAGAAGAAAACAGAAAGGATAAAAGTGAAAAAAACATTTGTTTTATTTAACAGAGTAAAAGATCAGAGAATAAAATTAACATATATGAAAGTTGGTGAAAATGTCTCATGCAAAATTTTTCAGTTCTACAGCTGACATGAGCATTTCCAAAGCTACATTATAGTAAAGGGTAGAATTTTAATAAATAAATAAATAAATAAATAAAAAATATTAAAATAATAAAAAAATTAATTAAATAAGTCCATAGAAGATAAATCATCATGATAGCTAAAGAATCCTATTTTGAAAAGAGTTCTTGCAAAAAAAAGGAAATTTTTATTTTCCTGATATTCTATAGCTTTTGAATCATTAACAAAACAAAATAGTACATTCACAAATTGTAACACGAGGATTTACATTCCCTTTGTTGCTGACCATATCACTCCTGGTTTACTGATGCCAAAGGTATCTTTATGTTTGAACTTTTCCATTTTTCTTTTAAGTGGCATTTTCCTTTAACAGTGAACTTGTAGAGAAACGATCAATTTACTCAGCAGTCTTTGATTTAGTAAATGATTCAGTACAGTTAAAGTACACACTGAAATATCAATATGATTTTTTTTCATATTTCACTTTTATAGTGCTTAGTTAACTCCAGTTCTCCTGCAGCAACTGGGCATTCATGTATGTATGAATTTTATGTATTTTATGCAATGTTAGTAGTATACAAAACACTATGGAATAGCAAATATTATGGGAAATACATCAATCGTACAATTAATAAAAACATTCTACATTAGTTTTTAAGAAACTGTTTTCTGATGCAACTGGACTTGCTGGTTATTAAACAGAATTAAATCTCCTTCCCATGACCAAGGTAAGAATCACATGGAAGAATGTACTCTTCTGCCAACCTCCTACATCTCTTCCAGTCATAGATTAGGCCTGGATATGAACAGATAATGGTACTAATGAATCAACTTCAGCTAGAGGTCATACAACTTACATACGCTATCAGGTTTTGGCAAAAGTCATCTGAATGCTGCCACCTGTCTAAAAAAAAAGTCATTTATTCACAGAAAATATTTCAGAGGACAGAGTACTCAATTTTATAAATTTACTTTTTCACTCAAGTTTATGCTGATTCTCTGTCCTACAGAAATTCTATTTGCACTTGAGAGATTTCTTGAAGTCAAATCCCAACCATATGGAGGTAGCAGTCAGTTCTATTTATCTTTCACACCATATGAAGTACCACCAGCTAGTCCAGTATCTTGCTGGTAAATCTAAGCAAGACATGGGTAATGTCAGTAGTCAGAAAGAAACAATTGACAGCACTGTGTGCTTCCTTCAGTGGAGAACATCTGTTTGCAAACCACCAAACTACCATGAAAAAATTCAGGATTTCTTGTTGATGCTGACAGCTACCATGTAGCTTGGACTACTATGTGTGTATATATATACATATGAGCACATAGACACCTCGTGTGTGTATTCAAATATGTCTCTCTTATTACACAATACAGACTTTCCCAACTCCTGACAATTTTATTATACATAATTTATAACTTCTTCATTGTTTAGAACTTAATTATCCTTAGATTTCTTCAGTCCAAAACAATATATCTGAGGTTTTATGCATCAACTTTAAAAGAAGCTGCAGCTGGTACCAAGTGTCTTATCTGTCCTGGGCTGTTCTGCTCCCTGGGAAGAAGAGAGCTGCTTGCTTTCTCCCAGGGGAGCCAGGCCTTCCCTGACAGCTGGCCAGTGACTACAAACCGGAGTACCACCACATCTTTGGGCTGACAAAGCCCACCACTTTCAGGACCTAACGTAAAATAAGATTCATCAGCTCTTAGTATGTCACAAAAGAGGCTTATGGCAGGAGTTACAGACATTTATACGAGGAAAGATAATTGAAATAAACACATATTTTAAGGAAAAACCTTCCTTCCATCCCCAAAAAAACATTTCAAAGGGCTAATTTTTGAAGAAAAGTCAGAATGATGGTCCTGCATTGAATGCTGGAAGATGCTCAGGTAATACAGGGATGGAGGATCTAAGAGATATAAAAGAGAAATGGCAGTTCTTAAGTATTTGTGGAAGTGCTTTCATGGTGTATAGTTCATAGCAGCTCTGGTCACAGTCTGGAGTGCTTCTGAGGATCTGAATCAGAGTCAACATGGCACCCGCACCCACCATGCTTCTATTCTGCAAACATAACATCAATCAGTAACCAAACAGAAGTCCTATTTTATAAGCATACCTTTACAATACAATCATTGCACAAATTAAATGCTTTCATGTTGAGTGAGTTATAATGAAAACTGTAGACAAGAAAAAAAGGAAAAAAAGCAAATTAAATAATGACAACTTTTTTCTCCCATGCTATACAGTTAGAACACAACGAGGCCAGGAATATTCAAAAGACTGTGAATAACCAGGCAGAAAACTCCTACCCACTGACCAAAGCACAATGCACTGCAATGCCTTAAAAAAAAAAAAAAATTTATATATACTCATATCTATATATATACACCTATATGTATACCTATATAAACCTATGTATACACACCCCTATATATAGAGAGAGATATATAATACACATTTTCAGACAAAAAAAACCATCCCACACTGTGAAACAGAAATAAAATGAGAGAGTCAAGTAAACACTCCATGTGATGACACTTTGTGCCTTCCCTCTCATACTTGGTTCCAAGGAGATTGACCTATTGGTCTAGACACCATAAAAATTGAAAGATAGAGCCATGGAAAACAAAAGCCTTCCCTGTTTGATCTTCTGCTTCTAACTCATGGGATTAATACATTTTAAAATGGAGAATTTAATACTAATTACTATGTTAGAACTAGGACTGTAGTTTTAAACTAAAGTTCATGTGAATCAAAGCTGACCTTCAGAATATAGCAGTCTGCATTTATACTGTGGATCTTATCTAAGGGAAAGTACATCTCTTCTCAGTAGAAAGCTTGATCAAACTGAAGTCAAAAAGAATGCTTATTTACTTAAACTACTTCAGTATGTTTAATTACATTTGTTTAGTCTTTTATGGAAATGAATAGAACAATGTAGTCTAAAAAATAGGGCATCAACTGTTTTGTGCACTTCATATTAAAGGGCTTCTTATTTGGCTCAAGAACAGTTGGAAGTCTTATAAAGCTTCTTAGAGAGTAATTAAAACACTTCTTGTCACTACTTTTATCTTTCAAAACTACTCAAAGTGATTAAATAAAGACATTGAGTAGCTAGTATAAACCTTTTTAACACCAGCATAGGGAATGTACAGACATGTGCCTTTTCTAAAAGCCATGCACAAATTCCTTTTTCTCCGAGACATGCTTAAGAACTGTTCAGAGGAACAGGGTTTTTTTCTTAAATGAGTATTATAAAAGTGGAAGCACTAAGTTTCATAATTCTTCCTTCAGAGCTATTCACACATACACGTATTTGAAAAGCTTTATCAATCATTAATAAAAACTAATTTCATATACCAAAATGCATACACGCTTTGCTTGGCCTGCTCTCAAATGTGTACAAAATTGGCCAGTCCCTGAAAAAAAGTTATGTCTTTTGACACTGAGCAGTGTTTAGCCAAATGGGGGCAGAGCGTGTCATTGAATTTGTCCCATATTCTTTTAATGATGAAACAAGTAGCATCAGGCTGCCATCTATTTACTGATGTAACACCCATGCACACAGAGCAAAAGATAATGGGGTAAGAAGTAAAGAGTGATCTTGTTTAGATGGGCAAGTTAGTTGTAATTTCTACCATCCAATAAGGACTAATTTTGTGACTCCCATTTCCCTTAAAGAAACTTAGAAAACTTACAAAGCTCTGAACCTTAGGGCCCTGATAAAGTGTGGATCTTCATTTGAATCACCTTTATAGAAGGGTTTAGTAACTGCTAAGGTTGAAATATTTAATGAAATGGTTATAAATTTTAATTAGGGGAAAAATTAAGGGAAAAGTACTGGTAGTAGAAAAGGTCAAGAGACTCCTTTAGACTGTTTTGGAATGAAAAATTCGTATTTTATTTTATTATAAGCTTGCCTTAATTGATTTACTTAGATTATATAGTACAACCAAATAAAAGATGAAAGCATTATCTAAATTGCTATTGCTGTCATCTTTTAATCAAAGATTTCCACTTACTAACCTGAAACTTCCTTTCCCTATTCTTTCAGTCAGAGAATTTCTCAATTAGTGAGTTTGTCCTACCTGCCATGAAGACATATGCTGGTAACTCAATCCTTCCCCAGACAGAACTCTTGTCCTTTGCACAGCTCTACTCAAAAGTTAAGCAGGAGAAATGCAACTGGCATTTAGATTCATACTGAGGGCATTGTGTTAACTGTCACTGAGATTAATACAACCTGCAAAAGGCATTGTGGTAGCTGGCAGCTAGATTTATATAGTGCGCTTAATGAAGATATACACTGTGTTTAAACGCTCTCTAGTTTCCCAAAAGGTAGAGCTTGCCAGTTATTTAAAACTGATACATCTCTCAGAAAAAAATTTGAACCACGTGCTTTTTTGCCCACGCCAAATATTTACTCTATTTTCCATGACTGTTGGCAATCTGCATACTAAGTATATGCATCCACTGTACTGTTTCTAATTCCATAGAATCTTCCTCTATATTCTCTTCAAGGAATATTGTAAAAATCCTCACAGATTAAGCTCAGCAGACCCTGTATTCAACTGGAAGGCATCTGGCAGTTTGCAGCAAGAGGACTTCATAACCTCACAGCTAATAATTTTCCTGCAGATTCTTGGTGTCACTAGACAGAGTTCTACTGTGATACGTGAAAAACAGCCTAGAGATGTTACATCAAATAGTTTGAAATAACAGTCCATCCATAGATTCCCATTGTTTCTGGGTATTTCATGGACTCAAGAAACATGAAATACCTTCTATACTGAGTTCAGCATACACGAAAAAGCTAAATGTATAAAGTGTTTGTATGTGTGCGATGTGCTCTGCCTAAAAAAGTATCAAGATCACAGAGTGCTAAATAATACAACACTACTCATTAAATGTCTTGATAAATGTGTGAAATCATTTCCATCAAACGGTAAAAATTCCCCTCGGAACCATTGCTTCGGGTTCTCTGCAATTTCAGGCAGATGCTGCCTTACAGATTCTATTTTCTTCATATTTCCATGATACATCAGAACAAGAAACAAAATCTTTAAAAATACATAAAGAACAACAGAGAAAATCTACTAATACAATGATGTGGCTCTACTGCAACTGTGGAAGGCAGTGTCTTCAAAAATTCACTTTGGGAAAGCACAGCAAGAATGAAATTCATACAATAAAATTTAAATGAAAGCTATTACTTTGCTATTCTGTAACTTCTACTGACTAAGAGGTCTCAGAATGCTTTATGAACATTATTTGTGTCTTATAATACCCTTGATTATATTAATTTTGCTACTGCATAAGAAAAAAAGTTAAGGCCAAGCACTAAAACCTCGTTGTCCAGAGGTCTATATTTAGGCACTCCCTAAGTGACTTGGTTTTTAAAAATGTTGAATTGCAAAAGGGGGTTTTGGCGCGTATCTAGGCAACCTAACTTAATTTAGTATTATTCTGACAGTTTTCATTTTTTAAACCTTATTTAAAAAAAAAGGTAATTTTGGTTTCTCTGTTCTTCTCAAGATCAGGTTTTGGGTACAAGGCCTTACACCCATTCTTCTCCTCTAAATACAACACTCACTGAAATACTTTTTTCACCACTCAAAATGTCTTCCTTAACATTTTATTGAAATGTAATTTTGGCAAAACCAAGGAAACAGATTTCATCAAATATTTTTCTAACCAGGTCTGGTTTATGCTACTACATAGTTTCTTTCATTACTACACATCAACTATTATGGCAATTGCCAAAGATATGTTATCCAGGTAAGGCTATTCTTCCTAAATTATTTTCCAATTCAAACACTTACATGTAAGAGGATTTGGGGTTGAAAATCCTTGTTGAGTAGGCCATTTAGTTCTACAGTGTGGTGATTTTAGCATCACCATTCCAAGCCCTTTTACAACCTATCGCCAAGTGATTGTATTTTGAAAACTGAGGCATGAGATCAACTTTCAATGGATTCTTTTTTTTCTTTCTATCTTCCTGATTATCCTTGGCTGATTTAAAAGGCTGCTGAACTCAGGTTTTTATTTTGGTAAATAAGCATTTGTATCTATTGAGGACAAATCACCTAGCAAATGTAAACAGATGAATATACAAGCAAAGCAGCAGGTTTATGAAAGAGCAATGCCAATACTAACAGAAAAGCATAAACAAATGCAATGAACAAAATACAGAGTAGCTCCAACAAAAGCTTTTGTTATAACTGGATTACAGGTATATAGTGTGTGAAGTACATTTTATCAACTATTTGAAATATTTTTTAGTATATGAAGCCTATTGCTTTCATCACAATAATTTTTTCCAGACTTAGTCTCCCCATTCTCTTGCAAATGACAAATATATATTAAATATCCTTCAAAACATTTTGAAAAAACTGCCTTCGCAGACAACAACTAATTGTGTTCTCTTCTACCTAGAATCTTCTTAAAGCCTTTCCAGTTGCTGTTGTGCTTTACCTTTAAGGGAGTTATGGGTCCTATCTATATGGAAGGGAGATTAATATGCTAGTTACACCACATTGCACTTTCCTAATAAAATATTTATTCACTATTGTAAAAGAAAAAAAATTGTCAAGTATAGCATGTCTGAAAAAACAACTTAGCCAGGTTTTTTTAATTATTATTTGGTTTTGAGATAATTGACATGGAGTTCTATTTACCTTTAACTTGACAATGCTTCTATCTTTAATGAAACTACTACTTTCAATATCAATCAAACTTTTATCAAAACACTTAGAAATTGTGAAAATCTGACATATATTTCAGAGTATGTTATTAATCAGCAACAATATCTTACTCCTGCTGCTTTTTCTCTGAAATTTAGAATTAAATTTACCTGTGTATCATCTGGCTAATTGATATTTTATTTCCTAATTATAATTACAATGTTCTTTTCTAATATGTCACATTTGATTTTTAATGTAGTTAGAAAAAATGGTGTGTTACTTGACATTAGGTATGCATGATGTATTTGACTGACTTGTCTAAGCTGTTGTTTGGTGGGTTTTTTTTTCATTTGGGTTTTTTTAAATGTAAAGTGCAATTCTGAAGACTACTAAATGTGATCAAATTTGAGATGCCTAATGACATTTAAAAAGTCCTGAGTGCTGAATTAACATCTCAGTAATTCACAAAATACTCTGTCGGTTTTCAAAAAGAAATTGCACTTTAATCAGTGGTTGAATGAACCTAAAAGAGAGACAGAAGGAAAGAGATTCCCTTCTTCATAGATCTCCCAAGCTACATTTTTTACCGTCCAGTTCGAACATCCTATTACTCTGTTCTTCTACTCAAGATTTGTTTTTTACACTGTACTACCAAAATTAGTTAAATCTGGTAGATTCTCAGTCACTAAAACTATTTTAATGATCAGAGGACATACACTTACAATAAGGAAACTAATTACTGGAAATTTTCTGAGATGAATTATTTAAAATCACACAGGGAAATTACTGATATATTAACATTTTCTCTACTCAAGAATATGGAAATTCTTTTGTCTGAAATAGCTGTAGTGTATGTGACATGTATGTCTGAATGAATATCAAAGAATCTCTGCCTATGTATGTCTGCAACAAGATATATAGGCATAACCTATCCACCAGGTTAAGATGAACCAACCAGGCATTCTCAGTGGCATTCCCACTACAAAAGAGAGGTAATTGATCTTCACAATATGATTCCAGGAAAGTCAACATATCACATATAACAAATTTTATGAAAGAAAAAAACCAAACAATGATACTGACTCCTTTATAATTGCAGGTGTAATCAAGATCCATCCTTTCTGATCAGAGTGGACTAGAAAAATCATACGTGGGCAGGCTGATCTGTGGTATGAAGTCTTTTCTTTACATTGCTTCTTTTCTTGCCATGCCCTTACTTTAACTAACGCTATTGCCATAACTCCAGAATTGGTAGGGAGAGTCTATCGGCTAAAACATTTATTATCTATCAAACCCAGCAATATACAAGAGTAATTAATTCCCTGCTGAATGCTTTAAGTAGGAGGGGAACATATGGAGCTGGTATCTCTTATTTCAAACATTGATCCACTCACCAAACCTAACTGTAAGCAAATAGTCATGCAGAAACTATAAGAATTACCTATATATCAGCTATAATTCCTCAAGAAAATGTAATATGTATTCCCTTGCAAAAAGGCAAAGATGTAGAAATCAGACTCTTGTGTTACTGATGTAAAGCAATGATGACTTTAGAGAAAACAAACCTGAAGAATTATCAAAACTCCTTTTCATATTTTCTTGAAGGGTATTTCATGTGAGCCATGCGTTCTTATTAAAGTTCACTTTTTAAATTACGATATTTGAGTATTCACTTATAATTTATCATCTTGTTCATGGAGATGCATGATTAATGAAAGGAAACTGAAAGGTAATTGAAAAGTACTAATAAAATTTAATATATTAGATCTGTTATTTTTAATTTTCCAAAGGATCATCAGAAAGCCCCTTATCACTTAAATGGAGTCTCTTTAAATGACCACAAGATGAATATTATGGGCTTCAACCCCTATCAGTGATTTCAAAAGGAGCAGGGCCTTACATATGTGGAAGTCCCGTCAGTTATCCTTTCTGCCACTGTTTTTCGCCCAAGAGAGTCCTTTATTATTTGATCTCAATCTTCCTCTCAGTGCAAGATTAAAAACGAAAAACCCTATTTATGTGAACTGCAATACTTGGCTCATTTAACATGAGAAACCAAATGGATTTGGAAGTAGTTCTGTTTATCTAAACCAGGACCAAACTAACTTATTATTTAGTGAGTATTTATACCAGTTCATTTTATTCAGACTGTCTCTTATTCCTGTGGAATTACACACACCAAAGCATGTGTGCAGACCGTATACAAGTGGAAAGGATGCATGAAAACAGAAAAGATACTAAGCTGTGTATTCTCCTCCTATATCGAAGACGGCTCAGCATGATGAACTGCTTTATTTCCATCCAGAGCACTGTGAATGACTGTAACATATCTTTGAAGATGTTACAGAAATAACACTCTTGTGTTTTTAATTTTTCAAAGGTCATTCCCTTTAGAAATACGTGAACTTCTATAAATGACAAATAATGCCTAACGATGAACAACCAGAGATGAACAGCTAGCTGGCTTATTGACATTCAAAGCTGACTGAAAACACAGCTTCGTAACAAAGGGAAAGGAATACATAGCATAAGTATGACACATGGGTTCAACTGGTAAAGCACACATCAAAGAATATCCTGGATACAAAAAGGAACTGTTTAATTAGCAGCTTCAAGAAGACTGACCATTTGCATACTGAACAAACAACTGAGTTATCTGTGTTCTGATCAAAGGCATTTGGATCTGAATGGTCAGGGATTATGTATTATGTATCAGTCAATTACGCATTAATGCACAAGTCTGAGTCAGAAATGCTCGATGTTTGCTCACAGAAACATGTTTCCTTAATCAGTGGAGTTCAGAGATCTTTTACTATAATTGCCATACCAATGAGTTTGGTGGACAGACACAGTTCTGATGTAAGAGCAAATCTGTTCTAATTAAGGCTATGGGGCTAAAGGGGGTAGCAGCAAAATGTAGTTGGTGCTTTTTTTTTTTCTTTTCTTTTCTTTTCTTTCTTTATATATACTTTCTATAATAATAGAGATGCTGGGGAAGAATAGCTCAACAAGCACTGATAAATCTTTCCCTTTATTCCAGCTGAATTATTTCCATTTTATTTTAGTATCAGCATGTGTGAAGTCTCAATAGGTGAACAACTTGCTTCTGAAACCTTATTTGTCCCATGGTTCTTCTAAAATCTGAGGTCGATATTGAGAATTAGCTTCATATTTACAGGGTTTGAAATGTACATGTGCGACTGGTGCAATCAAGATGCAATTTCATACAAGCTACTGCAAACTAATAATGAGGTTCTCAGTGATGTGAAGATTCAACTGTCAGTTCAAAGCTTTCATTTCCGAGCTATTCCATTCGCTAGAAAAAAAGAACATTTGGAACAATGTTTGCAAGCTGAATGATCAAGTATCCTGAGGGATCTGAGCAAAAGCAGTTAACAAAGAAACCATATAAAGAAGAACTTGTGTCATTTGCAAATATGGCACAGCAATGCAGATATCTAATACATTTTTACTTCCACAATTAACATCACACAGCTCTTCTACATAGCCTATTATCATTAGATTTCAAAGCACTTTACAATGTCTACTGTCATCAACCATCAAAAACACAAACCTAATTGTTCATTAGTAGTGACTATTATGTTTATGCAGTGCTTTGGCAGTGAAATTTCTTCCACACAGTATTTGTGCCTACATGTATACTAGTTAATTATACCATTCCCAGGCAATAAAATATGGTCCTGTATATCATTAAAATAATCCAGGGAATGTTTCTGGCCTAAGCCTATTTGCACTCTCCCAAATAATTCCCAAGCCTGAGCTGGGAGCTGGAGCTTTCCAGTGATGACTCCCAAAAGACCATTCACATGCAGCCACCCTGTTTTGGCAGGTAGGAGACTTTATTAGCACGGGGTTGATCTGTGCCAATTGGCCTCAGTGTCTGGGCATCTTCCCAAGCATGTTTAATTTATGAGTGTCAATAGCCTGATAGACCAAGAATTAATTAAACAATTTGGCCATTTTATGCAATCTTGTACTTCAGTGGCAAGAAGAAAGCTGTGTGGTGGAACAAAGAAATAATATTTTGGACATCTCAAACTCTCAGGAAAGTAAAATGAAAACTAATAACGTATTATACATTAGCTTAATATCACCTATTTAAAAACTGAAGATACAACGTTCTGTCCCTTTAAATAGATATTGTTCTTTCTATGAAGATTTAGGTTTTGGTTAAAGAGAATTTGGTCACTATTGTCAATCAGGTCTACTATATTTTCCTCTTCCAAATGAAGCGTTAGATGAAAGATGAGGTTTTAAGAGTATTAGACATCAGAAAAATTGTTAAATGCTATTAAAACAGCAACATGCAAATTATAGTTTCACCTCTTGTGATATTTTAGATTTTTACAATGGAAAAATAAACAAATAAATACTCCTCCACTCCCTGCACACTGAAAATACCTATTAGAACTTAACTTACAGTGTCCTGAAGAAATTTCTGTAGAACATTGCTTTGTTTTGCTGTAGTGTTTCTAGGCATATCAAGTTTGTCAGAATTTTTCACAATTTAGGAAGTTACAAACAGTTGAGTCTATGTTTAGAGAATGTAACAAACTCTGCTAACTTTTTTTAGGTAGGCTGGTAGATACCCATTCTCAGCCTGAAGGAACTCAGTCTAACACCGTACCCTTTTCACATCCCAGGTATCAGGCTATGTGACATAAGACACTTGTGTGTTGCGAGAATCTCTCTTATTAATACGTTACAGAAAGAACCTTTCCACATGAATACTCAAAGCCCCATGACTCTCATTGCCTCATTCTTTATTTATACAAAGCAAAACAGATCTGCTAGATGCCTATCGCTGAATAACATAAACGTTACTGATTAAAAAACTCTGAAAATGGGGAACACAAGTGGCTAATCTTATTATATTGTAGGAACCAAACCCAATTCTCTTATTTTCTAACTGAGTACCCTAGCTACTGAACTATTTGATGAGAGGAATATCTCTTTCTGCCTGGTAGCTTTCTAAATATAGCCTTTTATCTCCTTTGATTTTCTTACAAGTGCTCAAAAACATAACAATCCATTACATGGCTAATGAAACATTTGCTAATGGAAAAAAAAAAAAAGTTTTTAAAGAAATGCAGGAAGCAAAAACACAGTGAAAAAATAATTTCAGTTTGACACAATTTTCCTACCAATTTCTGGATTCAGGTACACAAAAAATAAAATAAATAATTAAATGTTTATAGAATTCTAGGCAAGAAAAATGCTGTAAAATATGTGTCTCTTCTCAAAAACTGCTTTCACCTCAAAAAAGAAAAAAAGTAAACCACAACCACATGACCAACACAAGAGGACTTGGTGAAGTATATTAACAACTTCTTTTTTAAAACAGAAGAGGATTATTTTGCTTTTTGGGTTTCAATCTAGCTGAACACACTATCAGCAAGTGACTGATCTCTAAATCCCTGTTTCATAGTGAATTGCTATTTGGTATTGATTCCACAGGATCAAGAGCAAAGTGTGCCTTGAAGACAGAGAGGGAAGCGGGGAGGAGCTAAACCATGTTTTTTAATGTGTGCATGAAGCCAAAACCAGACTCCAAGTACCGCATAGTAAAGACTCTCTTCTCCTTCTTACTACTCAGTTTTAAGTCCAGGGCACGTTTTTAAAAGCATCTGATGTGACAGAAGAATTAAACTTCCTTTCAAAACAGCAGTAAAGACAGAAGTTAAGTTTTGAAGGAAACTGGTCTTTAACAATAACTTTAGCCTCTAGAACAACACAACCAGAAATCCTCAATAAGATTAAAATCATGAAGCACAACTGTGGATTTTTTTTTTCTTTTTTAGTTTCAAGAATAATTTTTACTTTGCAGCATTGATCCCCCAAATAACTCCTGCTAAGGTGTGGTTGTGAATTGAATGAACTCGTATCATCTGCTTTGATTTAAATACTGATTCTTTGTAATGTATGAGAACAGCTGCTTTTTAGAATTCCTTTCCATCCTCCTTATGACTAAAAACACGACCAATTTATCTACAGGATTTTGATGCTTAAATAGCATTTCAACTAGACAGTCTAATGAACTCAGTCAGGAAAGATTTATTCACTGAGATCTGAGGAAAATACGATCCAGATTTTCAAACACTGACTTAACAAAACATGACTTCAGGAAGTTACTTGATATTACAACAAGGAAAATTGCCTATACCTGTAAACCTGAAACCAGAGTGTATAATTAAATCAATAAATGAATGGAATGGGTGAAAAAACGTTCTTCACTGAACTAGAAAAAGTGTTTAAAATCAAGAAGTGGAAAGTACAGTTATTGCACATTACACTCCAACAAAGAATTGACGCCTTCAAAGGATTAAGAGACAGAATCTGCCTCCCTAGTATTAGGACCCTTTACACAAAACAGTGAATAATTATTGTAGATAGACCTGTAACAGACACTTCTCAGCTTCTCAAGTGAAAGGCAGGCAAAACACAGTGCTTGTGAAGTGGGAAGGGATGCCTCTTCCCTGAAATCTTCTCCACAACAGCTATGACTAATTTTGTAAGTAAATCTGATTATTTTTATGCGTACTAAGGGCAGTTTTATCTCATTTGTAAACTAGGTGTTTAGGCTAAACTGGTTTCCAAGGTTTCCAGACTTCATATTCTCTCAAACATCTACCATCATACGAAACGCATAGCTATAAAAGTTCCTTCTCCTCTCTTTACAAAGGAAGAGTAGATAGCTATTAAACAGGTCTGGTAAGAAAAATCCCATCTGGTTTGTACAGTGATATATTAAAAACTCAAAAAAATTTCCAACACAATCTATTTTCTCTGAGTAAACCAGGTGTGGGTCAGAGACACATCTTTGTCTCAGCTTTGCCTACTTTGAATTGAAATTCTAAATATTGTGTATCATGCATCGTTTTCATATAAATCAGTGAGATGAGATAAAAGCAAGGTTCCTTGACACTCCTTTGTCTTAGAGTGCCACCTCAAGTTAGCGAAATTCAGCTGGCTCATTCAAATACACATCTGATACTCTTTTTTTAAAGTGAAGAAAAGGTCTAAGTAAGTGACTTGTCCTCATATGTCCTCTCTCCAGCTACACTGTAGGCCGTACCTACAGAACTTTGACTACCTCAGTAAATTATGCCAAAGGCAGGATATGAATGTAAAATGCTGTTGGCATATCAATGTACAACTCAGGTGAGATGTTACTCTCTGATGCATATTCCTTCTTCTAACATGCAACAGTCTGGAAGCAGCTCAAGTTACATTGAAAATTCTAGTTATTTCAGAATAAAAATATCCAAATAGGCACTTTCCAGTGCAGTTACTATAGTAACTGTGAGAGTGGGAAATTAATTCTAGCTCTCTAACAAGAGTCAAGAATAACCACTTTCCATTACATATGCATAACGATAAAACTATGTTAGCTCATATAAAATAATAATTATGAAAATTATTTTTTCATGAAGTGGATTTTTATTTTTAAAAGAGATCTTGAGGAAGCAAGCAGAATCAAACTGTAAAAATACTGTGCACAGTGAGCTAGTTATGTCACCCCAAACTTTGAAAAATGTACTAATTTTTTTTTACTCAGACTGAAAGCACATTTTTGGCAGTACCTCTGCTTTCTTGCTTTCTTCTGTGCCTACAGATTCTAGCAAACATGAAGTGTAGATGATCTATAAATTTCTACATGGTGCCATACACATCTCAATGCACACACAAGTACAACTTCCAAAAGATCTGAGTAAGCAAGAAATGCATCATCTAACTCTCAGCTGGCAAATATTTTGTCAGGTAAGAGTTAAGAGCATTGGATTGCACCATGCAGATTTATAATGCTTCTGCTGGGTATAGTCTCAGTAGCTGTTCCACAGTAAGTGGGCTTTATATGGTGTGGTATGTTTAGAGCAAACCTTCTGCTTTTTTTTTTTTCCTTTAATTTTTACTTTGCTGCCTGAGTGCTTTCTCTCTGAAACAAGGAAAAAGCATCCACATGAACTGTCTGCAAATCCTTGCAGCTTAATTGCTTTCATCTGGGGACTTGTTATTGTTAAATTTAATAGACATTGGGGTGTTCTCTGCTGAGACCTTTAATGTGTTCGGGGCCTTAGAGATCTCTGAAGAAAAATGGAACTTATGGAGAGAAAGTCAATGGTCCACTGACTAAGGAAAATCATGCACCTGCTAAAGAACATCTTTCTTTTAATATTACACCACGGTCTTTAGGTCCTACAGGACCAGGGATGACAGGACTAATTTAAACCTTTTAGTCTTGCTGTGATTATAAGATGATGTCCAGCATGAATATACCTAAAATTGTTTGTAAAGTGACATAGAGGAATATTTTCATATTTGTAATTATGCATTCCTAACATACACATGCAGAGTTCCTTATTATAAGGGTGGGGTTTTTAATACCAAAGAAATAATTTACACAGGATTCTAGATTAGTGGTTCCATACTTTACATTTCAATTTTTAAGGAAGTATAACATTAACTCTAGTTGGATCGCATTTTCTTATCTAAAGATTCACAGATTACTGTAAAAAAGACAGATTCAAGTTATTACTTCCCCAGAATGAAAGCTAGTTTTGCAGGAATTTTGCTAAGTGCAGCACTGACCCTGTGATATAAACCCACACCTAAGTGAGATTTGAGTCCTGTCTTCTAGCAGAGATTTTTCAAGCAATACGGATTGGAGCTAAAGACGTATCAAACTGAAGACTGCATTCTGTGCATGTGGAACCTGTACAAAAGTGCCTTCTGACTTGGGAAGAACATTCTTAGTAGTTCAGGCAGGCAGACAGTTGAGATTCTAGTTTACATTAATGCTATCAAAGCTTTTTTCTATTCATATGAAGGTATGTCAGGATTCATTAACGGGTTTCATCCTTTATAATCTGGAGTTCAACATATATTTTGGTTCTCCGGTATCTTCATTTGTCCCAAATCAACCAATAAATATTGAAAAATTAAGGAAAAACTCTGTTATTGTGAGATTACCTGCCTGATTTGCAATCTAATGATGTTCAGCTAGGCAGCCAGTTTTGAAAGCTTACCCATAGCAAATGGTTTGAGCTTTATACATTACTTCTATTCTGTAATAAACTATTCTGCCTGGAAGAAATTACAGAAAGCCACTACTGAATGAATCATGCTGTGCTCTGTAGTCAAAAAACAGGTATTAAATTTTTTGTCCTTTTAGCCAAATAGTTGGCTTGTTTACATAGTTGAAAAAAATAGAATTTAAAAGGTTAAAACAAAAAGCAACCACTAATACAAGGCGAAAACATGGGTATGGAATTAAGAGATATTTTTCAGATGAGAGAAAGAAGCAGATGGAAAGCTGATGAGGCAAAGAAATGCCAACCTGGGACTTTATCAAGCCATCCAGGTGGCAAAGCAAAGCGTTAGAGCTTAATTCCACAAGATACTGAGAAATTCTTGAGATTTTATGTTCCCCGATCATCCCTACAGATGAAATATTACAACAAGCAATTAATTTGTACACTGCTCTTTATCAATAGCTTGTTAGGAGAAATAAAATACAGGAACTTTTTGAGAAGCTGAATCTCTTTTAGAGTACTTTTGGTGATAGCTTTTGAAAACTCCATAGAAAGGAGTCTTGGTTTTGACACATTCAGAAAGTTAATCTGAGCTATGTTTTAATAGCCCTGATGTGTAAATATCATAATAATTCCATTCCAGAGTGAAAATAATTTATATGACTATAGTTTTGATAAAGCTCCTAGAGTGTCTTAGATGAAAGGTAGACAATAAAGATGTTGGGGACCCTTTTATCTGAAAAGAGAAGGTATTACTGTGAAATATTTTGGATTCTAAGGACTGTCATTTTTAGAGAGAACAAGATTTGTTCAAAATGGTGTTGTTGCAAAAATCTTTCTCTGAACTTCCATGCACAATAATCTGTCAACGCGCAATGACTTTCCTTGATCTACTACAACTTTCCTCATTTGCATTTGCCCTCCCATGCCTTTATATCTTACAGACTATAACCTGCCTGCATGTACAGACCACAGGAATAGTTGTTTGGACTTTTTCTCCATAATTTTACAATACACTTTTATCCTCACAGCTACTGGTAAGGTCACACAGGTTTAGAGACTCCTAAGTGTGCAATAAAATTGACTATGCAAAGAGCATCAATCTCCATGCATGCAAGATGATCTTGTTCACACAGCAACAGGGGAGAAATGAGTGACAGGTCTCATTTGAAAGGCTATAAAGAAAAAGGAACGGTTAGGAAAAACCACGCATAAGGAAAAGCATCTGAATGTTAACTCAATTTAAAATACTTCAGATATGATTAAAAAAGAAGCATTATAGAAACTCAAGAAAAAAAGGATTTGAAAAAATGTCTTGTCATATTTTTATCATCAGATTCTTAACTTACCACCTATGGAAAAACTATGCAAAAACTGAAAGAACAGTGCAATTTTGACATTTTGTGAGAACTTCAAATTCTACTTAAGTCAACGAGTGCTGAAGGTACTGAGGCATTTTATAAAACTGAGAGTGTTAAAGGCAAAGAGTGGAGCAAGACTGGAGTCAGTTCTATCAACTCTTTGATACCTGGTCACAGTCTTCCCACTGTCACACTATGTAATTATTGCTGTTTAGGTTTATTTCTAAAGTAACAGGAAGCTGAAAGTTTTCGGGGGGGGTGGGGGGATGGATTTTTCTTTTTTCATTTTCCCTTTCTTCTTCTTAACTCATGCTGAATTACAAGAACTTCCCTGGGAAATACATCGCTTGGGGAATATGTATTCATTAGTAGTTTAACTGCAATGCCAGCACAGTAGAAACAGCTGCATCTCAGTTCTCCCTTAAGAATTGTGTTGTCTTTTGTCCTAAGAGGCTAAGAAAATACAAAGAAGAACAAGCAGGAAGTATTATAGAAAGGTGCTAGCAAAATCGCAAGCAAATGGAAAAGATTTCTAACAAAAACTATAACCACTGTGAAATACGTATTTAAAATTTGACTCGATTCTTAAACAGAATAAACATCAATTTGTCAATTGTCATGTGTTTTAGAACCATTTGTGCCATTTATTCTGAAGCAGCATCACATTTATTTTCCTGACCTGCTGTGAGAAAGGGTTTGAGATGTTACTGCCACAGTTGAAATATGTTGCTGTATTCACCGAAGATATTCAGCATTATGCTGCACATAATAAGCCTCACCACTCATCTTACAATTAGTCATGTTGACACATTTTTATAAATTAGACCTAGCAATCATTTTCAGATGAGACATTTTCCCTGCAGAAGGAATCCTTCAGCTTTTCAGGAAGCATCAAAAGTCAGGCATGTACTACAATAGAAAGCAATTTCTGCTATGGGAGAGAGAAAGGTGCCTTTTGTACATGCCAAAAGGAAAATGAAATGTGAATCAGATTTATGGTGGCAACAATAAAAAAATTATTTTCTTCAAGTGAAGAGACATTTCACATAGCCTAACACTTCTTCTGGGCTAATTGTTCAAGTTCTATATATCATAGTATAACCAGAGGTAAAACAAAGCAAAACAAATTCCACTAATGAGCATGGCCCAGATTCTCAGAGGGCACAAAACAGCTTAGTTACATTAAACGCAAGAGCCATAGCAGCTACTTCAGATATGCAGTTGGTATCACTGAGCCTGAGAAAGAACTAGAAAGTGACAGAATAATACTTCTCCTTCTGTACAAGTCTGTTTTGACTGATGGATTTCTGATGAATTTCCATTAAATATGAAATACTGTGCTAGGTACATATTTTTAACTGCCTGGTAGTTAATTTTACAGTTTTGAGCTGAAGACCCAGAGCTCTTCAGTGAAGTATGTAACTACAGCTAAGTAATGTCTGGTTAATTATTCCTGTTTTAAACACTGATAAATACAAGCTTAAGAAAGCACTGCTGGCACCTCTTTAAGCAAATACTTTCCATATTTATATACCCAATCTGACAGAAATTGCGAATTACTACAGAACACCCAATTATATTAGTTATAGCACCTCTGTGGAGAAAATACAATGCCTATAATCTGAAAACATTTAAAAATTACACAGTCACACATCTGAAGACTTTGGATTTGCGAAGGTCAATGCACAATTTTCACTGTTTTACTCATATGGTCTGCTTTATTCATATTCCACAGTGGATTCCAGCAGGGCCCCTTTTGCCAAAGGCTGTCTTTCTTCAAGTCTCGCCCTCACACAGAAGTCTTCTAAAAAGACTCTAGCTTTACCCTAGTTACTGGTGATGATGATAGGTTCACTGTTAACAGCTTGCTTTATTCTGTCCTGACCTTGTGGTTTACTCTGAGAGCTCCACAGAAATCACTGCAGAAATCTTTTCATCAGCATGAAGAATTTTATGTGCATTATGAAATGAATAGTGTAGCACTGACAGTATGAGACATCATCTAACTTCAGGTTACAGTTAATTTGCATTGCAATTTGTTTAAGGACATTAAAGACAGCTATGCATTCAGGTTTGACTAGAGTGTCATCTGGTTTTAAATTTTGTTGTAAAACTTGTAAATACCTGTTATTAACTTCCAATCTTTTGTTCTAACTATTACATCCAATCCCAGAATAATGAATTCTACTCCACAGACAGCCCTGCTAGCCAGTTTTATAAGTCTATCAACATGCCCAAGTATATTTAAACAGCCTGGAGTGTGACAAACTAAATAAAATGATCAAAGAACTTCAAAGTGTCATAGCACCTCAAAAGGCAGATCTGTGCAAAGGTATCAATTCTTACTTTGCAAATATTTGCAAGTAAAAAAGTGATTTCCATGAATTTGTCAAAAGGCAAAAAATGTCACTTTTCCCAGTAAATACAATTTTTCATTATGACAGCAGTAAAAAATATAGAGCAGTATGTGTGCTTTGAGCTCTGCATATCTTGTAAAAATGAATGAGATCATTATAGCAAAATCATAGGAAAATAATTATGGAAATAACAGGATTTTAGCGAGGCTTGTATTTTTTTCTTACTTTTATAACAAACACTTTTTGAACACACAAAGTGCTGTATTTGATTCTAACTACTGTAATTTCAAAATAACAATATTGAATATTAAAAGTCATGAGAGGAGTTAAGGCCTCTCAACAAAAATAGTAAAAGGCACAGATTTCTCCCTCCAGAGGCTGCAGTGCTAGTACATCCAGGATGGCTCTTCATTCTCAGGCTATGTACCTACAATGCATTTTTCTTAACAAAAAATAACCAAACACAAAGCTGTCTGATATACTGGGATATCACCTTAAAAAGTGGGGGGGGGGGGGGAGTTATATTTTGTCACACCCAGGAACCTAAAGTTTATGGCTTATATGTTTTTCGTATATGCTTTTTTATTCCCAGAAAAAAAGGTTTAGGTTCCTGGAGCTGGTTAAAAAAAATCTCTGTATTTCTAAGCTGATATCCATATAGATATATATATATATACACACACTGCATATAAATTCCTTCTCTCTTTATTTTCTCCTCTTTTCAGAAAGGCAAATTTGTCTGCTTCAGAGAAAAACAAAAATTCAGCACCCATATTTTATTATTTAAATACACAGTTGTAAACTGTGAACCTACTAAGGATAAATCTATTCTGAAAATATTTTGAGACGATAGTGTTTTGATTGTGAATCACAATATGATTAGCTTTTCTTTCAAAAGAAAACTAATATGTAATGGGAATATGGTGCCTGTATCAGTTTGTACACAGATGTATGTACATTATAGACACATGCATACATGATTACAATCACACACAGCATCATTTATACCTATTTATTTATTTTTCTAATGTAACTTACAAGCAAAATATGTTTGGCATGACTGTGTGGCATGATTAAACTGTTTTATTGGATTATGCTTCAACACGTTTATTATGGTGGTGCTGAAATAGCAGCCACTGTGATCATGTAGATAATTTGTACCTAAAATATTTGCAATCTGAAGAGAAAGGATTGACATTGTGTAAGGAAAGGCAACAGCAGCCACAGCAGAGTGAACAGTGGGTTTGTACAAATGACATGATTAATTTGAACTTCTGAGTTGGCTTAGGAGGAAATTAG
Organism: Haliaeetus leucocephalus; assembly: GCF_000737465.1. Classification (NCBI taxonomy): domain Eukaryota; kingdom Metazoa; phylum Chordata; class Aves; order Accipitriformes; family Accipitridae; genus Haliaeetus; species Haliaeetus leucocephalus. Next base: position 4,714,229 of record NW_010972776.1, read on the forward strand.
GCTACTAGAAAGAAAATTAAATTAGTCACATGAGGGCGAGAAGACATGGGGGGGGAAGGAAAATTAAGATAAAGGGAGATGTTAAATGACGTTGAGCCGAAGGAAGGATTGTAACAGCCAGCCAATGTGTAAGCTCAGTTGAAAGAACAGCATTCTCTGAAAAGTTCCATTTGTACCCCCAAGTCCCATACTGGGCCAAGACCCAGACATGTTTTCTTTTCCTCTATACCCACAGTCAAGTTTTCATGAAAATGGAATCTGACTGCATTGAATAGGAACCATAGCACTCTTTGGAAAGTACTATCTGCTGTTATTGTTGCTTTCATTCTTACCGGCCGTTTCTCTTCCCTGTGAAGTCTCTAACTTGCTTCTTCCTGAAGTTTTCCTCAGGGACATATGATGAGCAAGAGGTTGGGAACAGCAAAGGGACATGGCTGTGAGCCATGCCACAAGCTGGCACCTGGCTCGCCCAGCATGGTGCTAATGAAGATACCTGCCTGGCTTACAGCTGTGCGATAAAACCTGTGTAGCAAGCTTTTGTGGCTACCCTGTAAACCAGCACATTGACCCAGCTGGAATAAATCAATATGGCACACCACTGTGTTGTCTCTGTCTATACTCACCTTTACAAACTATGTAAAAGGGGGATATTGCTGCAGAAGTCAGTGTTTATAGGGTCTTGGGAAGATAATTTGCCATGGCTGGGTCCAGTGAGATGTGCCAGGGTAGGGAAATAAGCATCATTTTGGACTGTATGTGTGTGTATTTTTACTTGTACACAGTCTAATATAATTTATCAATTTTACACACCACCTTTAGAAAGAAAGTTCTTACACTGGAAGAAAGCATGAGAAAAAAATAATCAGTTCAGTGATGGATAAAAAAAATTAAACCTTAAAGCCAAATCTGGGTATATGCAGTGCAGGTATAAGGTTTTGTGTTTAATTCAGTGATCGGGTGATCCTGTGCAGAGCATTAATCTACTTTCTTGCTACTATAGCCACAATAGTTGTCTCTCTTTTTTCTTTTTTTTTTTTCCAATTTCAATTCACTACCCCAAAGTAAATTAATCGGAAAAACAAAAAAAAAAAATTAAAAGATAGAAAATAGATAAAGGATTATGTACAATCAGCTTCAGAGGTAATATATCTCCTTCAACAAGCCTCATATCAAAACCCTTAAGTATTCACCACTACTGATACAATCTAGGAAAGAGTTCACTATCATGTTACATACATTTGTGATCTGTAACCTTTTAGCAACACGGTTTCTATTTTGGGGAAGTTATACTATTTGTACTATTTGGTAATTCTCCTATTCTTTATTGTTGGTTTTGAAGTGAACCCTCCCTTTCTTCTTTCTGTTTTTTTCCTTTTAATTTGAACTTATCTTTATGTCTCCTACTTCACTGTCAGTGAAGAAATTTAAGGAAATTGTTTTAAAAGCTTTATAGGGTACACTTTACAAATAGAAACATTTAATGCTTAAGTAGAGATACAACTTTTATCAGCCATCTAGTGCAGCAAACCTAAAACTGTTACTCAGAAATACTCTTTCTTAAAATTGTCTTACATAGTCATACTTCTCTGAGTATCATAGCCACCAGTATGGAAACTTTTTAACCATTACACAGAAAGCCCAACACTTACTTTTTAAGTCCTTAGGCTTTTGAAAATATCAGTATCTACAGTATTTGATGTTCGAATATTTTCTTACATTTGTTACTAAGAATTCCTTTGAAAACTGCTCTGCCTTTATATATGTATCTGTGTGCATATAGATGTGTGTTCATTTCCTGGATCCCTGAAGCAAATATTTTTAGACTATTGTTACATGCAGATATATTGTTTCTCTGAGAGTCCAGAAGTGGAATGACTGGGGGATTATTCACTAAGGGAATCTTACCTGCATGAAAGAGCAATATTTTTTTCTTACATTTTCCATTAAAAAAAAACCCAAAAAACATGGATAATGAAGATGTAGAGTTTCTGACAGATTGGAAAGAACACAGAGACCAGTCCTTTCAGCCCCAGAGGTAAATAGAACAAATTCATAGGAGATTTCAATTTGGATGTGCATTGTGAGTCATTTCTACACTGAGAGATTTAATGCCAACATCAGTTGATACGCTACTGACATCATCTCAGAATTTCACCTGTCATCCCTTGGTAAAAGTGACTCAGCCTCTAAGTTTACTCCAGACTGATTTTTATTACATGAAAACAGTCATTGAGTAATTGTCAATATAATTTAAAAAAAAAAAAAATCCTTAATCCACATGGTGGATTTTAGGCTAATTCATTGAAGAGAAGCAAGCAGACGTTAATTAAAGTTTCCTCTGACTACATATATCTCTGCCAGGAATTCTCACACTAATAAAGAAATCACTTCTAAAGATTTTTTTTTTTTCCATCTTTCTAGCCTTTGCCTCCTCTCTTTTGTCACATTAAACCTCACTGGTCATCGTTCTCACCAGTCCTCCTTTATATCAATCTATCTGCAGCTTCTGATTTTCCACTCCATACTCCTCCAGTTCTAGAAAAACACCTCCCCCAAATCACCTTGCATTTAAGAAGCTCTTCAGCTCCAGCAGAAGAGGTGATGATGTGTTATAAGAGTCCTATTTTTGCCTGTAAGCCCAGCAGTCCTAGGGTAATTGCCAGAATTATAGTGGCTTTCAAGTTGAGCTTACAAAATCAAGCTGATTTCAAAGCAGCATTTACTGCTCCATAATTTCATCTAATCCCCACGGCTACTGACATAAACTAATTGCATGTACACATATGATCCCATTACGAATGGTGCAATCCAGATGGTGCCAATCTGGGACTGCAAACAGAGTTCCAGTGCTGTCAAATGCATGCCAGGCTTACCTGCTGCATTTACATCTCTATTCCTACTTCTTTATCATAGGCATTTCCTATTCAACTGGTTGGGCAACACAGTAAAACCATGTAGTCCTAAGTCCCCATGGAAAACATTGTCCAAAAAATGTCCCAAGAGACCTTGACAACACACCAATTCCTGAGAAGTCTTAGGTTTTGCTTTGAATCATTTTATCCTTACTATTATCATCATCATTATCACCACCACTATTTACTATTAAGTCAGCAGCACTTCAGAATTCCTGTGATGAGCAATAACCTAGCTGCTGTGAAACCTGAAATCACAGGTAGAAAAAGACAGTTCATAGCTGAAAGAACATACATTCTTATTTAAGTCTAAATAGAATACGCAAACTAACTATCCACATGGATTGTGCTTTTTTCCTATGTCTCTCATCTCATAAACTAAATAAGTAGTAACCTAAAACACATCTACACAGCTTTATGCAGATACATACACACTGCATATGCAATTACTTTAGAAGAAATTCACTGAAGGATGTCTGGTATTCAAACTGATCTTTACCACTCAATCTCTCAAGAAATCTCCAAAATAAAAAAAAAAAGTGAAACAAAAAGTAAATAAAAAAATTCTTACATCCATTCACTCTTGGCTTCTCTGTAGAAAATACGTTTGCAAAATCAAACATACATTGACAATTTAAAAGTGAAAAAGTTTCAGTGAAAAAAGGAACAGATTTCTATGCTGTGGTCCTTTACCTGAAACTGTCCTTTGGGCTTAAACCCTAGGTTGCTGGTCTGAGCATCCCAGATGATTTCAGTGTATATAGTATCAAAAAGCAACATGAGTAGCCCTTCATAATAGAGAGGTTCAAACATGTTGTAAATTAAAACAATACTTTAATTATACCCTTATGAAACTAGGAGATAGCCTATGTCATAAGCCAGAACACAGACAAAGGACAGAAAGTGTATGCATGCAAGGATATGTTGTACTAAATAAAACTATTAAAATTGGCTCTAAAAAAAACTTGGGAAATTTTAATATTACAAAGCAACATTCCTTGGAATGAAAAGAACTTGAGGAAGCTGTATGAAGTAATTTCAGTCTTACGCTTACTGCTTTAAAAAAAAAAACAACAAACAAGCTACAAGCTGCAAAGAGTTTGATGATTTGATCTTCAGAGACAAACAGATATGGGAAGTGCTGAGCAATGTTTCTTCTTCTTCTTCAAAAAAAAAAAAAAAAAAAAAGAGTATTTTCTAAACTTACTGTTCCGTAATTTAATAAAATACTGGTAAATACTAATGGAAATACCTGCATTTGTACAGTCATACTGCGAAGCATGCATTTAGATCCTAGACACACAGCAAATATTAGTTAGTAATTTTGGGAAACCGTGTTCCTAGAGTGCCACAGAGCACATAGTCTCATAAAATGTCCTATGTCTTTGTGATATATTAAAAGCCATTTAGTTTGATTCTCTTCTCACTTTTTTATTCCATTGATTCTTGAGGTGCTACCCTGATCTATATCAGCTCCACTTAGAGTAAAATCAAGTCTACTTTTGGCAAGTACTCAAGTCAGTTTAGCATTCACTTTCTATCCACATTCATGCAAGTAAAACTTACTTTTCAGAGCAAACTGAAAGTCAAATGAAAGGCCACTAGCCTGGCTGATGTGAATTCAATTTAGAATTCAACTGAATATTCACCGACTCTTTTCTTTTAATGTTATTTATTCTGCTCTGGAAAACATTATACACAAAACAAACAGCTGATAAGAATAGCCTGAATTTATGGAGATCTAAAGAGCCAGACCATTCAGAGGTGTAAATCAGGTTGGTGGCTCTGCTGGAGCCAGTGGTCACCGACTGAGGGACAAAGGCACTCAGTGATTCTTCCATCAACTCTGATTCTTTCCATGTTAATATATAAGCACAGATGATTTTATGATTGTTATTATTGCTCTTCATATTATTAAACAAACAGTCCAAAATTACTGTATTCAATTTGAATTGCTTCTCACAAAATCACTAGCAGAAATCCTTTCTGAACATGCAAGAGGCACTTCAGTATTTCATGAAGTGTTAAATTGGCAAAACAACAACAAGAGTTCATTACTGCAGATTCTTTCCAGATGGAACCATAAATGTACTGTACTTTACTGAGTGCCCATGGTACAAAGCAACTGAGTTGAATATTATGACCACTTTTCGAGGAATAACGTCTCACATAGTGATAATTTATTTTTGCAGGGAAGAAACTAATTTAGAAAAGACCATAGAAAGGAAGATTCCAGAGCTTCTCTGATTTCTTTTGATCTGTTTCTTTCTAGCCTCTGAAAATCAGGACAAGCTGTCACCGTGGCCTTTGACTAGTTTTCAGCTCCAAAGCTGAGCCTACACTCCACTACTCTGCCTCTAAACACAATACAGAAAGGCTGGGCCAGAAGCCGTTCTCAACACACCTGAGCCAGGACACTGACAGGCCACGTAACGGGACTACAGCACACAGCAACATTAAAACCAACCGTGATCTTCCATATAGCAATTTCTAAGTGGATTGAACTTTCCAAATAAACTGACAAAACCAAGGAAATGAAATTCTTTGAAATTTAAACCAATGATTACATACGCAATGATAAAATAAAAGTGATAGTAAATTTCGCAGTTGACTTCAAGAGAAACTACTAAAGGCTCTTAATTTTCTTTTTTCCTTTACTGTGCTAGGTTCTAATTTTATTTTTAATCTGTCCATCTTTTTATTTACAAACCTGTTTTAGAATTCAAAAAAATGTGTACGTGCCTATTTTAAAACATCAGTCTATTCCAGCCTCATCCCAATGTAAATCAAGAATAATTCCCATGGTGTAAAACAAACATGAACACCACATACATATAAATATTTAAAATATAATCAGTTTTATCTGTCCATTATTCTTTGCTTAAAGGAAAAGTCATGCCAAAATTTTCAAATGCATTTAAAGATGAAGTTGATATATTTTGTCCTCACTTACTTTGAATAGGTTTTGCCCCAAAGCAGTATTGTTTCATTAATCCATACCGTTTCATTCAGTGGACTTCCTTTAAGTTTCCACTGTTCTGCTGGAGATTAGAATCAATCTTTTCATCCACTCCATCTGAGCTATTGTTTAAACTAATAAATTAGCTCTACTTCTCCCCTCGAATACATCTGCATTTTGACCACATTTGTTTCTAGTTAGACATGATTTATTTTTTTAATAAAGCTTTCAAATGCCTGAAAGAGGTAGCTGCTTTTTCTTGAAATTTTAGGTGTAAAAATAAATATGGAAATAATGATAGAGCAAACAAACAGCAACACATTCATTTCCTTCTGCTTTAGAAAGGCTGTGATATCTTCAAGGGAGCATCCAATATGAAATTATGCTTCCTGGTCCCTGGAGTTTTTTTGAACGATCAAATTCCATTGTAAAATGTAAATACCACAGTCTTCTCAGTTCACTTACATGGCAGGAAGCACATCTTACTTCTGCATGCAGTGAACTACCCATATTTCACAAATACATAAATCTCTCTTCTGTTAAATCTCTGTGTATTTCACAGCTCGAGGTTGAAATTTCCTTAAATTCCAATCAAGAAACTCATTGCAGTAAAATGATTATTTGTCCCAATTAAAAAACAAACACTACTAACAACGTGATAAGATTAACTTGATGGGAAAAGAGGCTTTTATAAATTTACTTTTACTTTAGCTTTTGTCTTGAAATTAAAAAATAAGAGAAGCTCTTACTGTTCTTTATTGTGAGTTAGGGCATAACTGCCTTAGAAATGAAAATAAGCTTTGCAGTACTATTTTGTACTACTACACTGTAACTGCTACTGTTTTTTCTCTCCCACTAACTACACTCACATAATTTTGAAATGGCCATAACGGTACTATAAAAATTGGCTACATTGTTAGACACTCCGGTAAGTCTTTCAACCCAAAGAAATGATGAAAACTTTATTGCTCTTGACAAAGTTGATAGGCATGGAGTAAAATTCTACTTTTGTGACATCTTCAGGATAAATTCTGAAACCATAATCCTGTTGAGGATCCTGCATATTCCAACCCTCTGACATTAAATAGGACAAGAAGAGCAGAAACAAACTCCACAGTAGTAATAAATTTCCGTAAGTAACCACAGGGTCGCATCTCTATTCTTTGTCCATCCCACCAAAATTCTTCTCAAACTCAGTACAAATGGATCTGTCATCAGGTTAGCAGAAAAACTTAATTTATATGAATGTATACATTTCCATAAGGCATGATCCAGAGGTTACAGTTAAACTCTCCAAAACCAGAAGCACTCAGAGTCCTCAGACTCCTTTGAAAATACTGTTAGTAGCCAAGACCTATCTGGGTATCTGGAGAGCACAGACAGTAATGTGAACAAATATTCCTTATATAAACACACTATCATGTTAGGAAGGAAAATAAATCTATTCCATTAAAGACTTATTCTTCAGGAAATTCATACATTTCATATTAATTCTTCAGAACATGCATGCAAGAGGCTAAAAAAAAAAAAGGATTACTATATCTTTGTTCAGTTTTATTTGGGTGGATGTTTGTACTTATCTCTGTGTTCACTCAGTATCCACAGATAAAGCAATACACCTACATACTAAGGTAGAATAGTCTCGCAGCCTGGACACTTGGTTTAAAACTGTTGCCTCCAGTAGATCAACCACTTCATTTATGAATTCCAGTGTCAGGTTTTATGCCACCTTCACTGGAGAAGTCCCTTAACCCATCTGCCTACATTTCTGTAACGACAATAATGTCAAACTACCTCTTTACTTCTGGAGTCTGATAAAGACTAATGAGTTACCATTTTGAAAAGGCTCCAAGGAGAAAACTATTTCACGGTCATTAAACTGTGCTTTCAGAGATAATCAAACTCTAGAGGGAATGATGGCAAAATTACCTTTTTTTCCCCCCTGTATACTTGCATTAAATCAGGTTTCTGCTTTTCTTATATCATGTAAAATTATCTCTTTTTAGCAGAGCATGGCACAACTAGGCAGATTACCAAATAAAGGTGCACCAAATATTCACCATCAGAGAGAAAAATAACCCCCATGCTGCTACATTTTTGCAAGAGGTGGGAAAGAATGGCATATTCTTCAGACCTATATACCAAAGCAATACCTGCCATTTGGTAAGTTCATGCCTATACCTTGGGAGCACATATTCCACTGACACTGTTTCAGGAATTAATATTCTCCTGCAGTATTAGCTACTGTATATTACATTCTCTAACGAACAACATTTCCATTCTGCCACCTTACAGCACATAAATGCAGCATGTTGTTCCTTTTGAAGATCTTCATCCTTTTACTTCGTAGGCCAAGAGCGAAATCATCCTCTTGCAATATGTGTGTCCCTATGCAAAGGAAGAGGATAAAACTAAGGGAAAAGCTTGGAGATCCACCATACACAATAACAGCTTAGAGAAGAAGTTTCCAAAAGGCAGAAGTGCTTACATTTGGGAACACTTGGAAAGTCCCTCTGCACATGAAGTTCACTGTAGATGTATTTATTATTTTGAAGCACTAGTATATTCCACATTACTCTTACAATTGACAGGAGAAGCAGAAGGGGAAAAGTGTGCAGTGACTTCTCTAGTATTTCTTCCTTTCTTCGCACTGGTAGAACACAGGCACGACCAAGTATCAAGGCGCTGTCCAGAAAAATGACAGGCTTGCATACTCTCACACCTATCAAACATGTAATATACCTAAAAATAAGCTTTATAGGTGACAGTTCGTATCACTGAAAGTTATTATATTGCCTTAGAGTTACCAACATGCAAACTGACTGTTTTCAATAGTTCAATAATTTTATTTCAATAAACAGTGACTTTTCTTACATATTCTTCAGTTTTATAGAGTGTTATATTTAAAGTAGACCATAAAGACATCCAGTCTTTAAAATCTAGTACAACCTTTTGACAGGATTTGGCCTACCTGAAACCCATTCCCCAATTGCACATACTCGGCAAGAATTCTTCCTATATAGATGAACTGCCTGCAGATACCCATAGTGCATTAAGAATCTTTTGTAAGTCATTTTGAAATGGTTACAGAGATTCAGGTTATAGAATGACCTTATTTTGCATACCAGTAAAAGTTATCAAATTCATATCTCTAGTTTCATAGTAGACATACAGTACCATTGTATAGTTCTTGAAATGTTTGAAATTCCTTTATGCTACTACAGATTACTCTTTAAATAAGTTGACAAGCAAGAATGCTATCTAAACCACTGTAAAGAGACTGACAACCAACACAATCTGAAGTCAGATAAAAGGGGATTTTTGATGGGCCTGAAACTTATGAGCAAGGCAAAGAATAAATCTGTTTCTTATAAGTTACTTTCTTAAAGGAAAAATATCTGGTGTATATTTCATCTAGGACCTGTCAAAATAATAGCTTGGTGATGTGAATTCAGAACATAAAAGTGTTCTATTAGCAATCAACAAGAGACAAGAGATACACCAATCTTTTCTAGTATAGTTTTCTTATCAGACATATTTGTTTTACTTCATGAGATTGTTCTAAATCCATAAAATTTACATACATATGGCTGCATTGTTAATTCCTACTATGAAACTATTCAGAAGAGTTTCCATTTTCTGCTTAGTAAAGGAACTTCACAGCCAAGAAATGTAAGCCAAGGATGGTAGGTACTCCTCTGATTACCTTGGTATACTTAGACAAAATACTGTTTGAATAGCTCAGTTCCTATCATCATAATAATGAGAAATTATAGGAATTGCAGACATTACATATTGTAACTACAAATTAGGAAGAGTAAACAACAGATCCTGATAGCATGATTAAACTATTTCAGAAGTAACCTAATTTATTTTTTTTTTAATTCCATCTTCAGATATCTGATTATGGACTTTGTTTTCAAATGCAAAGCTTTTTTTCCCTAACTCTTTTCTCCTTTCTTACATATTAACATACAAAGTATTGCTAGAAAGAATACTTTTTTGCAGTTGTAGGTTAAAAAAAATAGGTTTCTACTGCTTATATGAACACAAGCAAATATAAAATAGCTACTCAGATGCGAGTTTCCAAAGAAAATATAACTTGTCATACCTTCAAGATATCTGTCTTGAAGGGACAAAACTACAGTTATTACTTATGTTTCTCTAAAGTAAAGGTCTGTGAAAGAGGTTGCAGAAAAAAAAGCATTTTCACTCAGCAAGACCTGTGAGAAAACATTCTTTGGTCTTTATCCAGGTGAAATTACATTGCTTTAAATTAAATTCCAGATCAGAAGAAATCCTAGAATTATGAAAATCATGAGCTTCCCTTTATTTTCACAATGAAATTAATTAGAACTTATTTTCACAGTGACACTAATCAGAGCAATTATTTTCATGCATTCAAGTAGAATTTGGCTTCTTATGAAAATGCCAAAATTATGCCTCCTTGTCTTATGATCAAAAGCAGTAATTTTCATCAAGTAAATCTAAGTTTCAGACTTGTTCTACTATTGAAGTGCATCTGGGTTCGAAGTCCACTAAGAAAATTTTGAACAAGCTTATTTTATTTTCTTATGTCAATGAACATGGGTTCCAAATGAAATGATAGTAAATTAGAAAGCAAATAGGTCACAAGTACGAACAATCATAATGATTTTAGGCACATGTCCTCATTGATAATGGCAAACAGGAAAGGCATAGAGAAATCTTGGGGAGATTACTGCATAAACAATGCACTATCCCTCAGCTCCACTGTCAGGCAGTCAGCATTCATTCATAATGATTTTTACAAAAAAAAGAAATAAAAAAATTAATAGATGACCTTTTCATCTCTATAAAGCACCTAAATTGAAAAGCATAACTACAAACAATAAGAACAAATAATACAATGGCTGTTGTTCAGACTTGAGTGTAAACTCCAACATAGTTAATATGAAAAAAGAGAGGCCAAATACTTGAGTTCTGTGTAAGGCTGGATTCACAAAAGACAAGTAACATTACTCTCCAAGTTTGTTCTAATGAAATCTGGATCTAAAATACTGTGCAAAAGTTTGCTGGCTGTTGTTTGAGACTGGGATGTGACACCTAGTTTTAAGAAAATCTTAACAGAGAGGTTTATTTTGTTCATTACTTACTAATCTGTTCTCAGGTTAGTAATACCTATATCGATTTTGGCTGAGACACAGTGCTACAAATCAGCCTGCTTTAAATCAGCTGATTTTGTGCACCTGTCTACACCATTAGGTTTTTATGAACTTTTACTGGAATCCGTCCTTCTAAGTGATTAAGATTTCTATTTCTCACATAAAATGATTTCATTAAGCTGATAACACAATGCTGCATTACATTGCTGAACAGTGAGTAATTACTCATACTAACAAACAATAGTTCAAACTGCTGTAGTAAATAAACCCAGCTTTTACCTGTTACATCCCAAATCTTTTTAAAGTATGTGGGATTGCACATGTATAACAAAAACCGTGATACACTCAAAAACACATACCTACGGTCACAATCCTGCAAAAGCAAATGTAATATATGAAAATTGCCCCATTACCAGCAGTCCCCAATGACATTTCCTGCTTTCAGACACAAAGCTGACCTCAGGAAAGCATTTAAGAACATGACCAAATGTGGGAAAGTGCTATTATTATTCCATGAAAACAAAAAAGACTTTTTACCACAGCTTTAAATTAAATATATTCAAGAAATTTCATGAATACACAAATGCTTAACGTAAACAGTCCTTTTTTAGGACTGCAGTTAGAAGTGACTGGTTTAGTAAATGCATTTTCAGGAAGGCCAGTAATACTTTGGCCTCTTACTTAACACTGGAGTTGATTCAGACAATTGCTTGTGCAGCACTGGAAGCTGCATTTGTTATTTTTGGTCTACTAACCAAACCGCAAATATTTTATCATGTTGTTACCTTCTTTTAGCTCCTTTTTTTGGTGAGAATATTTCATTTTTTAGAAGGAATTAAAATTTTGTTTCACCTAGGAAAAAAAAGTTGGCTGTACTTTAGGCAGGAGAGATGAAGCACACATTATCAAAGACAACTGGGTATGAAAAAAAACTGTAAATAGAAATTTATGAGTAGTTTTTGAAACTCTTGGTGAAGTGACTATCAAGCCAAAAATTTAATTTCAAATGAGTTCTGTCAACCATAGGTACCATGAAGAAAATATATTACAAGAGAAAGCACCAAGTTGTATCAGATAAACATTTAATAAGACACTAGTAATTAAATTTACTGATTCACTAATACTCTCAAAACATGAAACCCTCCTGAAAACAAAGGTATTTGTAATTTAACAGCATATCCTAACCAGTTCGTCAGATTCTGGAAAATTTTACTGCACTTCTTATTTTTGTACACATTTCTGCAAGATACTTTTAGATTATTCATAGCAATTAATCCATCTTTCCAAAGGTAGAGGCAGTGCCGAATCCTGATACTTTTGACCTGAACGTTTATAGCCATACCTGTTCTTTATTGTCCCCAGTACTAAAACACTGTTTTAGTATAAACATACAGGGCTGATTACGGGTCCAACAAATAAGGCCCTGTACTCTTTTACAACAAAGGATCCCATTTAGAATCATAGAACAGTTTGGGTTGGAAGGGACCCTTAAAGATCATCTAGTCCAGCTTTCCTGCCATGGACAGGGACATCTTTTATTCCATCAGGTTGCTCAAATCCCCATCCAACCTGACCTTGAACACTTCCGACGATGGAGAATCCACAACATCTCTGGGCAACCTGTTCCAGCGTCTCACCACCCTCATGATAAAAAATTTCTTCCTTATATCCAATCTAAACGTACCTTCTTTCACTTTAAAACTGTTGCCCCTTGTCCTGTCACCACAGGCTTTGGCAAAAAGTCATTGTCTTTCTTATAAGCCCCATTTATATATTGAATGATAAGACTATGACAAATCAGTTGAACATTTATTTTCTAAGACATAAAAATGAATGAATGGGGCAACAGGAAAAGGTATGTATGAAGGGAAACTTTTAAGATATTCTAATGGTTCTAATTTTAAAAGCTGCCATCAAATCTTGATGGATTATGAAAGTGTGTCGAGTTAGATAAATTATAGACATGACACTTCGGAGATCACAAAGGTACCTTTAAGTTATTAAATACTGACTAAGTACAAGTACTATGGCTCAACATTGAAGTGTACTAATAAGTTCAGCTAACTGCATTCAGAGGGTGTGAAGATGTATTGAATAGTGGGAGTTCTATTTTGTAGGTTATTCACAAAGATTTAACATTTCTTTTAAGGACATTATCCATATGCCTAATTTCATGGGCCCGTGGTGGCAAAACATATAGCAGAGACACAAAGAGATCAGCAACAAGGGTTTCTGTATTAATATATATTTAGATATTCTACAGGGAAGATGTTGAATGATCCTGTAATGCATTTTGGATTGCATGCAGCATTTAACATTAATGTTCAACTCCCATTCTGCCAGTATTAAATGTTACATATTTTGTCAGAATAAAGAAAAATTAAATTTATTCTATCCTTAACTCAATTTATTCATTCTTAGTGCTGGAGTTTAAAAGGAATTGTTTTGCTCTTCTGTGCAACTATAAATGAAGCAAATTTTTTTTCTGAAGTATATTACTTGGGTTTACATCTTACTATAAATCTCAAAATGATAATATGTGTCAGAAGGCAAAGAAGTTTCCCTGTCTGTGAATCCTTTCACCACAAGCTGAACTTACCAAGCTGCTGGATTCTCTTTTTTTCCTCTCTGCTCAGAATAGGGCTTATTTATTTGCACTGACCCTCACACCACCTTGCATAAAGCTGATAGAGAGACTCCGGCAAAACTTACCAGGTTCTCCCCAAAGTGGGAGGGATAGATATGGTTGGTTGCATAGCTTTATGTAACAATAATATTTACCACAACGCCTTCATTGGCAATGTAGGAAAGCACCTCAGTAGGATGCATTCTAACATGGAACACAAATTGCCTGCCTTTGCTCTAAGAAAGCAGAGAGCTTTCCAACTATTTTCCTGTGTGAAGCAGGATAGCTTCCTTCCCACACTGTTACTTTTCTATTGAGTAGTGAAACGAGTCATGAAGAAATAAGAAATGGAAGATGCAGAATTGCTTGGCAGAGGATTTTCAGGAAAGGCATGGTCCAGACACACAGCGTAATACAACAGAAAAAACTTCTACTATAACTGAATAATTATGACTACAGAACACATGCAACCTAAAAACTGAGATTATATCTAACTGTGAAACTCAAGTCACAATGTCTCGGGAAATTTAAATCTGAATTTGAGGAGCTATGTGAGCAAGTTAGATACCTACTAAATACAGGCACTTTGGATTACTACGCTTTTCTGTAAATTGCTATTTACAGTCTATCTTACTTGAATTCTTCTACTTTGGCTGTGAAAAAGATACACTGTAGTCTACACAGGCCAAATCAAGTAATTTCTTTTGTTTCTATACAATTTAAAAGCTGCAAAAGGAGCTAGATTTAATCTACTTAATTAAATGTCATTATTAAAAAGATTATAAAGATACCTGTTGAAAGCCCACAACAGGAATTTAACAAATCAAAAATACAGTGTAAGAAAGAGTCCCACTGCAACATGTTATTCAAATGAATTGTTTTATCATACCACGGGCATTTTAGTGAGACAATTCCATTCCAGGAAATATGCCACTGTATCCTTTCAAAGCCAGAATGTTTACTGGCAGTCCTAAATTTGTTTTGATTGTAAGCAATGATACACTCACAGAGCAGTTAACCCTGACAGGAAATGCATACGATGTGCGCGAATATAAAAACCCTTTGCAATCCATCATCTGGCTGCGTCATCTTTGTAACAGCCCAAGGGAGCCACAGACAAATTTTCCACATACTCTACTGAAGACTGAGAAGGTGGTGGTTTCTGCTCCCACTTTCATTCCACAAAACCAGAACTGGATATTTCTGCTTCCAACAAAAGCAGTGGGATAATAGTGAGAATTGTCCCCCTGCCTGCCTCAGAGCTCAAAAAGGAATTCTGTCTCAGCAACTCAGTGCTCTTAGTGAGAAGCCTGGCACAAACACAAAGCACTGGGATTATTCTGGCAAAATCACTCAAGTAGTGTGAGATTTAGTTCTCCAAAAACACAGAGAATGTCAGATTGTGGGGAGCTTTTCTTGCTTGTAAGCACTTCCCAGATCATCTTATCTGAGTTATAGCTATACACCTGTACTAAAAACCTACGATAGTATTTCTTTTTGCCTTTTGAGATTTCCACTGAATGGGCTTAAAACTGCAATTACTCTCACCTACATAAAATCAGGTTAGAATCCAAAATACCTACCATCTGCCAATACAGATTTTTTTTACCTAAGTAACAGTAATTGTATCTAATTAAATAGCAATAGACATTCAATATGAAAAGGAACTGTTTACAGGTAGCCAGTAACAAGTGATAATTTTGTAATACCAACCCCCAAATTAGCATTTTTCCACGTGCATTCAGTGAGTATTTTTTGCATTTAAGATTTCTCCTTCTATGCCCTGGTCACAAACAATTCTTTGTAAATACCCGATATCCATACCTAGAGTTGAATCATCTGAAATTTTGGACACGTTTTGTTACATCTTGTCTCACAGATCAGGTGGTGGGTTTTCTGCTTATAGGTTGGATCAGACCAACATTTTTGGACAAGAGGAAGCTTTGCAGAAGTATACTTTTTCTTTCTAAGGAGAGTGTAACTTAAGAAAGGCAGAAGATGTTCCGAAGTATTTACAAGGAGTAAAATTTCTAACACTCTCTTCCGAATGAAGCATACTTTGCCTGAAATAGCATTCCAAGGAAAATCAGGACTACAAATTGGATTTCTTTCATTCTATCTGCTGAGAGTAATTCTGTTTAATTTAAGCTCCCTTTATCTCAGAAATTTGGTGAAGACTGTGGTAACCCTATTTCAGTGCTCTGTGCAGTCACACAGAGGAAATTGTCAACACGAAACCAAACCATAAAAACAGCCAGGTCCACTCTTTGCAGGCTTAATAAACAAATCTCCTTAGCAATACTTACTAGCAGGCAATAATCAATTCATATTTGGAAAATTATGAAGCCTGGAAATAGAAGGATTTGAAACGAATATATACTTGAATATATGCAAATACATATTCCTGGAAAAAAAGCTAATTTCTAATTTTTTATGTCCTGTGCCTGGATCATATTTGCATAAACTGATTACTTGCTTATTACTTATTACAGTATTTATGGGAAATATTTTTCTGATTTCTGAGAAGAAATGTAGTAACAGGCTTCACAGACAAGCCACAAAACCAGCTACTGCAAGGAATCTAACAGAAAGTACACAAATGCACTATGCTGAAAAAGACCAACACAGATATATTCAATGTATCTATCAAATTTTGATAATGCTCAGAACTAAATTAATCGAAATAATTTTGGCATAGTAGGAGTTCAGTATTAAATAGCTTATGTTCCTTTACCTGCTTTTCAGGTTAGCAAGGTCTGATATATTCTTAATATTGAATTTGAAATTCCTCTGTAGAAATCTCTTTAGACCATGGAAACTATGCTCTGAATCCAGCATTGATACAACTAGGGTCCAGAGATTCTTCTCCTGTGGCCTTTATTGACATATCTATTGTCCTTTTCATTCTTGCAACAAGAGCTGTTTTCAGATTTTCTTCACAAAATTTATTTCCTAGCAAATCTAAAATTGCCACTTTATTACTGCCAGAAATATCCACTCTATATTGAGCCTGCTCTTGTCATTACAGGCAAAGAAACTAGCAGTTCCAGAGATGTGTAAGAAAAAAGAGGGAAAGCACAAGAAATACTCCCTCTTTGCATCTCTGTGTAGTGGTCATATGTTTAATTCAGTTATGTTAAACTTAACTCTATTACCTAACAGGGATTTTCCCCACCATGCTTGCTCTGCTATTCAAGGAAACAAAAAGAGAATGGTGTGAATTTAGATTCAGAGCAAATTATGGCAGGAACTCAACAATATAACCTAGAGAGAGAAATGGAATCTCCAGAAAGAAGACTGTGACTGAGATTTTCAGAAACATTTTTTTAAGGTTGCATATGTAAGTCCCGTTAATTTCAAAGAGAGTAAGGAAAATACAGAAAGCCAGGCACTGCCCTAAACACCGATCTGAATTAATTGGTTATACACTGGCTGGAGGAATGATTTTTGCTTGCGATTGCCCTTAATTTCTATACAAAGAACACATTTTATTTTTGGATGGCTCCAGCTCAAATTCAGTATTGTAGTAAAAACAAAAAAAGGATGTCCAATCCTATTTGCAGGACATTACAAGCTAAAACAGAAGGTTAAGTCTCTTTCAAAAATAAATGCACAGCAAAGCCTCATCTATTTTTATTTCACATAGTATTGAGGAAGGACAGATTCTGACCTGGACTGTATAAGGTACGCAGTACTCTACCCTTTTGTGTATGAGAGAGGAACAATTTCTATCCACTCTCTCCCTGAAAATAGGCAAAGATAGAGCAGCAAAAGACACAGAATGGCTGATATATTTGATATGCCTTAGTCAGTTAGGTTAGACCAATTCCCAAAGGTGACAACTGCCTCCCTCAACAAAGTTTTAGCAGAAAGAAAAGACAAGACAGAAACTTTGACAGCTCACACTTGAATCAGAACTCCCAAAAAACATTAGCTCAGACAAAAAGGAAGTATCCACTTGAATGCAAGTTTAGATACAGCATCTGCTATTTTTACAAGTTAGATCCTTTCCTGAAATTATCCAACACATTAAAAAATGAAACACTAGTTTTGGTAGCAGTTTGATTTCTACTTTGTCGAGGTATCCCAGATTGTCCTGATATGAATGACAGCCAGAAAGATCTGAACATCTTTTTCTCTTTTTTTTAAGCAGTCACTACAAACCAGCGGATTCAGGATCTAAATGTGGAATGCATTTGGTCTCCTGCAGTTGACCTCAATGAAATACAGCCAATAGGTTTGGCTTACTTTTCAGTGAAGAATGAAAATATGCATTCACTTTGGACATGCACCTTATAGAGCATTAGTTTTGGATTTGGGTCATAATCTTATTAATCCTAAAAGATTTAGAAAGATTTCCTCTGAAGTTCTGAAAGTAGACAGTTCAGCCATTGTACAATTGTACAATGTACATTGTACAATTACATGCAATTAGAGAGCTACTAAAGCACATTCCCTAAACTCATCTACAGCATGTATCTTCTGAAAATAAAACTCGTTTTCACTACAAATCCATGAAAGCACATAAAGGCTTTCACTATCACTGGTTTTCAAATGTTGATGTTATTTTCTTACATGCTTTTCTTCTAATTGGTTAATTATCAATGTCAATTTGGTGACTTTTTTTTTTAAAGTATTTGAATTGCATTTCTACATACTTAATGAATCTGTTCCAAATGGTACTGCTACAAAGACAGGAAAGTAGATTATACAAATACTGCCCATCTATCAACTGGAAATATTAAATAAGAATGTTTTTTAATTTAATGTGTCTCTCATGTACTGTCTAAAGAAACTGAGCCCATGAATCAGTATTCATTTAAATCCTCATAAATATTCCATTCTAACATTTTGTAGAAGGGTAGTCAAAAAAAGGAAGATTTAGACAAATGGTGTCAAAGCTATAATTTTTTAATTAAAAAAAATCATGTGTTTTATTTTTAAGAATCAGTAGAGAATATGTGAATTGGCGTTCAGAATTTTCATTATACACCATAGAGGTTTTAGGCTTTTATAGGATGAACATTCTCTTGATTGGTCAAAATTTTATACATTTCATATATTCTAACACATATCAGAAGGCTAATAGCTACAGATTTTCTAACCCCCCAAAAGCAAGAGAGCAAAATCACATGATCTTTTTTCCACCAAAGAAGCACATTTGGATCAACTTCTATGACTTTCTAAAAATCCAGCTTAAATGCATAGGCAATTTAGATAGGAAAGACAGATAGAAAAAAAATCTTGCAGACAGGATGTAGAAAGAAATCTCTGCTTCTACGAGACAGTTAAGCTCAACTGACAAAAAGAGGTAACAGAAGTAACGCTCCTGCAGCACTAATAGTCTGTACAATGGGGGTATCACAGAGGGAAATGTACCATATACATAAACTCCCTACAAAGCTTGAATTACTAAAAAATGTATGTAGATGGTCCCTAGAAATGTGAAACATAAATATTTCCTTACTAAACAATGCATATGTGACATAAAATTCAATTCATGCATTACCATTAAACAACAGAATATTTTTCAGGGCTATAACAGAAGCTGGAAAACTGTCACATACCAGGATTGCTAGTAACAATGTCGACTCAGTATTTCTCCAACACAGTTCTTTGTCTCTCACAAGGGATAGTAGAGTACTGTGTAACACTTTTATTCCTGACAGTTTTTCTTGCAGGTGCATATAGTCAATCTATTTGCCATTTCTTCTATTGCACTCCCAAAGGAATACTCCTTTATTGGATCTAAAAGCAAGTGACATATTTCCCCCTAACTGAACAGTCTCAGACACTTCCTTTATAAATAAGTTATTTTAGAAATGTTTCTGTATGTGATAAACTGGAAAAGGCTATCTAATCTGTGGCAAGCTAAGAACTATAGTCTCCAGGAGTTTTCCTTGAGGAAGCATTTGGGACCTGTGTATTTTCATATCAAATGAAAAGTTATATGTTTGCTGTTATACAGGCAGGAGCAAGATGCATGAAAACATACAAAAGTTACAGCAGAGGTGAGATATTTCCAGAAATAATCCAAAAGAGTAAACACCAATGAAAACGAAAATGCCTTCCTGCCCACTGCTAGAAAACATATTGATTTTTCTAACCAATTCCATATATGATCTAAGTTTATGTAATTTAATACAATAGATACTGTATTCCCTGAATACACTTCCCGGAATATACTGAATACAATAGATACTGATTCCAAATCCCAAGATAATGCAAACATTTTCTGCAAATAAAGACATATTTCAAAACTTGGTAAAAGTCAACACAGGAAAAGCTATTCAAGTTCACTGCTAATGTATCATTAGGTTTTTTTTTTTAGTGTAATGACAAAATTACAGCACCAGATC
This sequence comes from Haliaeetus leucocephalus, assembly GCF_000737465.1. Classification (NCBI taxonomy): domain Eukaryota; kingdom Metazoa; phylum Chordata; class Aves; order Accipitriformes; family Accipitridae; genus Haliaeetus; species Haliaeetus leucocephalus. Next base: position 4,734,229 of record NW_010972776.1, read on the forward strand.
CTCAGCTTGTATAAACTAAGGACTATAGTGTACAGTCATAACACATTAAGCTACAATGCACAAACAAAGTAAAGACATCACCAGCTGGAATCAAAAGCAGTATTATAACTGCTGTAACTAACTAACTATTATTATTAGGTAAAAAATATAGTTTATCAGTCTATATTGTTAAAAACTCAAATTAACATTCTTTACTACTGCTCTTCCCCAGAACAGGCTACTAGTTGCTTTGTGAATGTATTAGCAAAATAAGATTTCCTATGTATTTACTACTGATTCTTTATTCAAAAGAAAACCAAATTCTGAAAACAAAGCTATCTACCCCAAAATATTTTTAGAAAATAAATATTGTACTAAAAATTAACAATTAAACTTCTCACCTCATTTGCCAAACATCTGTGTATGTAAAAGGTACTCTAAAACACTGTTACTCTTGGTTAAATTAAATCAAACATGTAAAAAGATAACATAGCATTCTTTGATCTGAAGCATGCAGAACCATAAAATGTTTGGACATGATAAAAATTTGACATCACGGATAAGCTTCACATCTTTTATTCTTTTTCATAAAGAAGTGTCAGACAACTATATAAAAATAATAGATCAAATAAACATAGACACTGTTGTACACAGAGCATAAAACCTTAAAAAAACACTGAATAATTCAAGGGAACTGTAGCAACACTTGTAATTTACAACACTTGCAATTTTTCATAAAGCAATACTTTTTTTAATTTTCATCTTTTTTCTACAGTGCCTCAGGAAAACGAAAGGCAAAAATTGAAACTATAACTACAAATATTAAAGTGTTTGCTTTTAGTATCAATGTAGTAAATATGCCATTACTCTTAGATGGTAATGCAATATGCAAACAATATTTGTCCCAGATCACTACAGTAAACAAAATTTTCAGTGACTATAGTATTTTTCCCTCCTGCTATTTGCAAGGTTACTTTGCAAAAAATGACAATTTTTTAATACCCTCACAATAGAAGATACTTTCCCTTTCTGAAACAACAGAATCACACACAGATTATCTTTTTCTGTTCTAGGGTAAGTGCTCAGATTTTCAGCAATGTAATTAGCCTAGGTGTAGCACGCTATATTAATTCTGATGTCTGCACTAACTTGAGTATCTCTGCATTGCACTGCATGACATTCATCATAAGGAAACCAAAGATCTAGTCTCAGTTTTACCTCTGATCTGCTTCTTGCATCTGCTGTGTCACTTTAAAATACACTTTTTCTTCCATAGCTTGCCCTCTAATTAATATTCCTGTGCTCCAACACTTTTTGTGCAGAGGAAAGAACAGCTCACCAGGAAAAACACAGACATTCAAACAGTAACTAAATATGTAATTGGGAGTTATAACATATAACTTGACTTGGAGAAGTAAACATCATGTCCACATTTCACTTTTATCTCCTATACCTATGTTCTGTGTGATCATACTTGGACTATTGTTTGCCTGTTTGTAAGATTTTTTTCCAAACTTTCTCAAAATTTCTCAATTTGAGAAATAGCATCCTAAAATGTTTCCTGCCAGCCAACCTTGAAAACCATTTCCTTCTCTCTACGACATACTGACACCATAATACTACTGCTTCCCTTTCTCTCCCAGTTTCTCAAATCTGTATTGCTTTTTCTTTGTCACAGTACCAGTTAACACATGTGGCAAGGACCAGATGCTCTTACGTGTTCTGGAGGAAATGTACGTATTTTTGTTACTCATGTGACCATGAGGGCTCGCTTATTCCATGGGAATCATTTGACTGTTTCAAAATCCAACATTTGACCAGCCCTTGACTTTCATTTCTTTAGACACTCCTAAGTAATCAGGTGAATTGCCTTGGGTTTACATATTTACAATCCATTGTTACAGAGTTTGATACTCTAACTGGATACACTCACTTTCTGTCTTGGCCACAACATATGCAAAATAAATGTTTTTCTTGTTTTTTCTCACTGAATTTTCCTTTTCAGAAACTCTAATTATAAGGCACCGACTTACTGGTAAGTCTACTGTCTAAGTTTTAATGAAGTGAGGTGTTTTAGGGAGAGAAAGTTCTATTTTCTTAACAAATATGGGGCATTACTATTGTTTTCTGATGTAAGAGTACTGACACAATCTAAAGCACTTGTTAGCTGCAGCGGTTTTGTCAGCATCATACTTAAAATATCATTAATTCCTTTAGTAACTGAACTCAAACTGAAAGGAATAAATTAAATGAATATATATATATCTATCTTTTATATGCATTAGTGGCGTATGAGTCACCTTGATCTCCTTTGGGATGGAACTCTAATTAACACTGGAACATATTTTGTCTATAAAATTTCTGTTGATTGCCCAAGAGGTAACAGGAACTCATTTTGCCAGATGATGTTAACTTTTATGGGTTAAGGCGGTGAGTTACCAGGAGCCGCAGCTGTGTGTGTTATGCTCAGGGCACTTTTTAAGCAAGTCAGTATTTTAAGAATCATGACATTCACATGTGATGCAAGAAAAATTAACAAAAAGAAAGAGAAATGATAAATCATTATGTATTAAAATATTAGAACTGAGAAAAGAACTACGTTAATACTCTGACATATCAATTATGCATGTATTATATAGAATAAGTGCAAGTAATTAGAACTACAGGAAAGAAATGAAGTTATTGACATGAGCTAACTCTGTAGAGAAAGCTGTTGTTAAAGCAATGGAATGGCTTTTGCAACTGAGATTTGCTAACAGTTCTTGGTAAAATCATTTGCAAATTGAAAGACTATTTAGGTCACTTGTATATTATGGCTTGGACACATAGTTACTAGCATTTTTATTTTATATCTGTTTACGGAAGCTTTAGTATGTAACAACTGCAAAAGATTTCTTCAAGCTGAAATTCAGGTTGGAACACGAGAGTCTGCATAAAGCAATCCTGTGCATTTAAATAAAAAATCCCATCATTTAAAATGCTTTAGACCTTCTTTGGATTAGAAATTTAGAAAATATTTCCCACCTAAAAAACTTGATTTTGGACACAGTGCAAAAAAATATACTGCTTTTCAACATGTTAAAATATGCCATGAGTTAACAAAGCAATTATAACATTCTAAAACAGATTCATTACTCAACCTGAAGTGCAGATACGCAGAATAATCACATTTTTGGTAAACTACCAAAAGAGAAGGCAAATAGTGGAACTGCAGATCTTCAAAACAAACCACACTTATTAGGTCAAAAACCTAAAATACATACAATAAGTGGAAGATTTAACTGAAGCTTCTGTTTCTTTTTCTTTCCAATTTACCTCCTTCATCAAAGGAAACACCAAAACCTTCTCTGACAGAATGTTAAGACTTTTGAAGCCTTTCAAGCTGTTTTCACTCCTTTCTACTATTTGTATGGAAAAAACTAAATGTCATAAAACCAAAAGATAGATTAATCTTTGCATCCTCATTTCTCTCAATAAAGACAGATTTAATTAATGATACCAGTTTCTCCAAAGTATCTCCATTTTTTCTGAAAGAAATATATTTTGTGTAATACAAAACCTTAATTCCTAGAAGGCACCATAACAGGAGATCCAACAAAACCCTTAGGTACTAAAAGCAGTCACTGGATGGGTTTAAAAGCCCAAATCCAGAATCATTATCCAAAAAAAACTTGCCAGTACCTTATCTACCAAACTTATTGCTTGTGGAAAGGGTGCTAGATGAGAGTGCTAGTTCTGTAACTGCCAGCTGTCCTTGTTCTTCTGCCCTGGTAAGAGACAAGAAGACCCTCAAGAAATTAAAGCTGAGAGAACCTTCTCTAGTCTTGATGGTTCCACATACTATTAGTGGAGGTAACCAAACTTACTTCCTGAGATTGCTTTTAATAGCTGTAGGCATTTCCATTTGAACTGTAACTGTTCCTAGAACTGAGCAGTACAGCTCAGTAAAGCCTCTTCATGTGTCTTCCATGTTATACCTGTGTTGGATTTTTTTTTCATTGAATACTTCCCATCGAATTCTGAATTTTTTTATCAGTTGCTATACACTGAGCGACACAAATTATGCAGAACAACAGAGACAGATATATAGGAGCTCTGAACCACACATTAAGAAGCCTGATAAATGAAAACACTCCATTTCCTCTCAGTGAAACCAGTATTACACATTATTTAATTTCACTTGCAATCAGTTTGGATATGCACTAGAACATCCCTCTCAGCATGCAATTACTATGTTTGCTGGATTTTCAGTTATTTTTCAGAAGTCTGCCAAAGAACTATTAGTGTTTCACATGTCAGTGACACCTGGCATCCACAGTGACTCTGCAAAATTTAATGGCAACAAGGGAATTGTTATTGTCTATTGCTTCACTGGTCCATGAACTGAGGAGTTCCTGAGCAAGTCTTGGCACAGTGCAGCAAAGCAGCTGCTAGGCCCTATTGTTGTCAAGAATACGCATTTTGACAACTACTAATCATGTATTTACTCTGAACACTGAATAATCTTATACATTTATTATTCTCAGAATATATTTACCCAACAAGTAATGGCAGCTCTAAATGAGTTTCTTATGTCCTAGCAAGAAAACACAAACAGTAATTAATTAGTTTATTCTTCTTTAGCCACAATTTATTTATTTATTTCCCCAAGCCATTCATCAGATGCATCACGTACATAATGACAGGTAGCTTTTTGTGGCGTCTATGGTTATAAAGTTCCTGGAAAAATTCCTTATGAACTATTCTAGGGAACCTCAACTGTCCTTAAGATGAGAGATCTAATTTTGTCCTGAATTGGGAACAATTTAAAAGACAGAAAAATGGATGGTATAAGTAAAACAAAATGCTTCAATAGGAGATCGGGTTCAAGTTGGTGGTTATCTATTCTCTGTTAATAAAACCCAAAATGAACAGAGTTGCTAAGCTGTCTAAATTGCACATTATTTAGGTTTGTCATGACAGGCAATAAATGTAAACCATTCCCTGGGAAGCTAGAAAGTCCTTCTGCACATATGGTATGATGGCAGATGAAACTAAGTTGTGATCTACACAGGCAAAGACAGAAAGTAAGGAGTCATTTAACTTTTGCAGGTTCTTTGGACTATAAAGACAATGATTCGGGAAAATGGGAATGGGTGTCAGTTACAAATCAGAAAGTTTAGGATCAAGTGCAGGAGAACTGATAGGTTATTGGGAAGGTTACATGCGAGGAATACATGGCAACAGTAATTCTCGGCACAATGTTGCCATGTTACTCAAACTCTTGATACATGCACTGCATTTTAGATTAATGCAGTTCTTTCTTCTTAACTTTTCCCTCTCTAATTGTAAAACAGCTGATCTTGCCGAAGATTTGTAAACTCTAAGACGTTTCTAAAGTTGTAAAAGACAGACGTATTCCAGAGTTATTAATTTTACATAAGGGACACTCAGCATGGAAGCTGCTAGTAGGTCAAAACCTAAGATAGGTTTAATCTACAATGAAAAGTATTATCAATTTTATACTTAGGAACTCTTATCTAGGATAAGTGTCTGAATAACGAATTGGACCTATATGACTGTATCAGTTTATACTCAGAAATTATTCACTACTCAGAAATATCTTTCCTATACGAACTAGGAAATGAGTAGACAAATGGTGATCAATTTACTAAAAATATCTATTCTAGGGACAACTAAATATTAGACCATTCAAAATGCATAATGACATTATAAATAATATTATAATTGAATAAATAAGCTGTATGTCTTTTTTGTTGCATTACAGAAATACTGCAATAATTCCTTAGTACTATGAGATTGCTGAATGCATAGCACCATTTTTTTTTCTATTTGCTTCTCCCTGAAGTAAAATAAATCATAATGAATGATAAACATATGAGAAAGGAGTGCTACATTTACAGTTATTTGGAAAAGATAACAATTAAAAAATATTCATCTGTTCATCACAATAACTCTCTTGAAGCAAATCCAGCAGCAAACAGAATTACATCATATCACACAGTCTGGAGATCATGCCCACTTTCCTTCTGACCTCAGAGCACAGGTTTACCAATTTTGAAATATTTTATACATGAGATAAATAACAACTAATTTGACTTAAAACCAGAAAAGACGGTAAGAATGACTTCAGACGGCAAGAACGTCGCCAGTCTTCAACTGTGTTTAAAGACCCCAAGAGCATGCCCCCACCAGGAGGTCTGTTGCTGGAACTTGGGACCAACTTAGCAACAGTGCGGCTGCAGGCTGCCTCCTTCCCCTTTGCAAAGGAGCTCCCAGGCATTGCTGCAGGGGGCCAGGGCTGAGTCCCTGCCCGTGGGATGTGCTTTCAGCTGAGACCCTTGCCTTTGGCCCCACCTGAGCTCCGGCCTTGGGTCGGGCCGTGGACCCCGTTAAACCATACTCCAACCCACAGGCTGATGTCCCAGCCTGACCTCAGCCCAGTCCCATCACTATGGACATGGCTGGCAGTGACAGGGCTGTTTCACTCTGGTCATGGTCACCAGGCTCCTGATCCTCTTTCCTGACTTGACTTCAGCCCTGCCCCCTCCTCACAGGGGTACCTGATGGCTGGGGGCTGCCCCTAGCTTTCCTCTGCTAGCTTGTCCTGTTCCTTTGGCCAGAGGCAGTCGGACAGACCCAGCCGTGCCAGTCCCCATGGGGATCCCAGGTGGTTCCCAGACCCCAGGGAGCAGCCACCCTCTCTGCATTATGCTGATGAAGGACTACAAGATTTTTAAAACTTTCAGCCACATTTCTGCTCTAAACAAACTTTGCATTTTGTTTGTTGCACAGATCCTTCTGTATTGTTCCTCGCTGTGAGCAAAAATGTAAACCTTGAAAGTTTTCTTGAGGAAGGTTGATGCAATCTCAGGTTCATTGTTTCCTGAAGTGGAAAAATCTTTGCCCAACAGTGAGATTTTTCACTGGCTTCTGACTAGATCATTCCCAAATAGCACTGCTGCAGATGAAACAGGATCTGTCATCAGACAGGCATTAATCTTGAACAGGTTACTTATTGCCTGAATAACAATTATTTCTTTTTGCTACAGAAACCTACTTTCATAGAAAATACAAGGATCAATGATGGTTTCTATGAGTGACCACAAATAATCACCAAAAAAAAAAGTAACTGCACTGATGATGGTAATACAGCATAATTAATTATTAGAATAATTAATTAGAAGCACAGGGATACAGTCCTAATGTTAATTTAAATCCCAAATAGAGCATAAGGACATGCAGGCCATATTATCACCCACACAGAAAACCAATGGTAAGTTCTTGGCAGGAATGCTTGTAAGTACTTAGTTGGGGCAGGACTGCTGATAGCAAAAGTGGGATAAGTTATTTTAACAAGCTGTTAACATGAATAATTCCTTATTATACCATGGCTAAATTAGAGAAGTAATGAGGTACAAAACTTAACTGCCTTAGGATAAGCCTGGAGAGATACGAGTTAAAAGGAAGAGGAGAAGAATCTTTGAGCAGCTAAGCATAGTTAAAAATCAAGAGACACGTACAAAATACTACAATCCCTGACTGGCCTTGGAACACAAGCAAATATCATATTAAAACACAGAATACAAGAACACTGATGTTCATGAATAACTTCAAAATCTACTATTTTAATATGTTGTGACGTAGCATCAAAATAATTCATTCTGTTTGCTTATTTTTAGCCCCAAATCCTTTTTGTTTTCAGTCTGACATCACCTTCTGTCTTTAGCTGGAATGCTGCCCTCCTCCATAATCTAAACAGAGATGCACTTAATCTTCTTTTGGGGCTAACAAAAACATTCAAGGTCTATCATTTTGAAAAGATTATAATAATTTGTGTTGAAATATTTGATTTAACTCATCATCAAAACATTTGGATTTGCAACTCATACAGAATTTTATTTTCCATTTTAATGGCCACAGTCTCAGGAGCAGAGTTATATTGTGATGGTAAGCTGTTGGATTCAGAATACTTCCTTTTTCTCTTAAAACTTCCTATGATGTTTATTGTTATTCTTTCTCCTTCGCCTGCTTCTCTAGCCTCCAATTAAAGGCTGGAACAATTAGCTTTTATTGAATTGTAAGTTTGCTAATTGAATAGATATATAGACAGTTGAAAGCACCAGGATTCTCTACAGGGTCTTGTTTATCAGTGTCTAAATCTTGGTTAACAGCTTGCTACCACTCTAAATATACAACTATTTATTTAAGTATTTATGTACAATGTTTGTTTACCATGGCAACTGCTATATCAACTTGACATACACAGAAGTAATTTTATTCAGATACATTTACCTCCTTCTTAGAATTCATCCATATTTTATGGTATTTAAAGAGAAATAACAACAAATTCTCAATATATGTTTCAACTTATTTTATCTGTAAAAGGTACTTGTCAATTTTCTAGTATAATGTATATGACTAAAGGTATTTGCCAACCACAGAACTGGTAAAACAACCAATTAAATCAGCTGGGGGAAAAAAAATCACAGCAACCTTTGAATATTACTCAACCCATCATTCTTCCATTTACAAAGTTATTTATTTTATTTTTTTGAATTTACATCTGAACTACAATTTTGAAAAAAGAATACAAACAGGAAAACATATGTATCTGAGTAAATATACAGTTTCTCTAATTATCTTTTTCTACCATCTTTTCTTACACTTTCGACTCCATAGTTGATAGCTTCTATATTCTAACTTCCGTTAACAATTAATCCTGCTCTGTTTCAGACCTCTGGAAGAACCTAGGCCACATCTGAATGCATCTCAGCAAGAGCAATCTACTACTGACTCCTGAGTTGCTCAGAGCTGAATACTCAAAACACCTTTTCTGATCTTCGTCCTAGGATCCAATGCCGTGAAAGAAAGAGGTTACATAACTGATTGGTTAAACTGTTGTAAATTCACAGTATGTTAACTGACTGGACTGTGTCCTTGGTTCTCTGAAGGGACAGGGCCCACATCCTTCCTCATTTGCATCTGTGGAAATGGCCAGACTTGTTAAGTCACATGCTATGTTTGGATATATAGATCATGGCCAAGTAAAGAGCAGAAGTACACACATACAGTTCACAGAAATATAAACCCACAGTTCAGAAACACAAAGGATGATTGGTGATCTATCTCTGCTTGACCTGTTACACTGAATTTCATTGACATCTGATTTACTAGTAAAATCAGAAGATGAAGAATATACAGCCCTAGAACTGCCAAAATTGAGGCGGACCCCAAAGGGAGTTTGCAGGGTTAAAGAGAATAATAACTACAGCAAGAATAATAACTACAGCATGACTGGAAAGGAAACTGGATATAATAGGATAGGTAATTACAGAAGGCAAGAAATAATTCAAGGCTGCAACATCATGAGAGTACAGTACCAGGAGAGATAAGAGGGAGAAAGAAATAAGACTGGTCATGAAGTATTGTATACACTGTTGAGTTTCCAATAGGGAATAATTCACTTACGTGATTCAACTCTTTCTCCCTCATCACAGCCAGAAACTGCCCTGAGTTAAACAGAGGACAAAATTAAGAGATACTGTGAATTCTACAATATCTTCTGTACCAGCAGCCATGATCCAGTTCCTCCTGCAGTAAATGAGTAATACTTAATAATGATAATAGTCATAATTAATATTAAACTCTTAGTGAAGGTTTATTATCTTCAAGTCCCATTAAGTAATTAACCAATTCATTAAGATTGCTAGCATAAAAGCAAGCAATAAAGTGACAGAGACACACCCTCCAGGCCCAACATTTAACAACCTATTTCAACAGTAAAAAAATTTAACATTTATTTCTTAATAAAATGATCTAGTCCTACAGTTATGCAAAACAAATCTGAAGAACACATTTTTTTTAAGTTCTTATATTTTCAGAGGTTGCTGTTGAATTGTACAATTTCAGCTGGGAAAGACTGCACAGGGATATGCATGTGCTTGTTTGAGATAAAAGTCTACCCTGCAAACGCTACCAAACAATGGTAAAACCATAAACTTTGTAAAACAAAGAAGAGATGAACACTGATCTATTTATTATACACAGTTCCAGTAATTCCGATCAACTTCTTTAATTCAGTGGACCAAATCCTGCAGTTATGCCATTATAAAACCAGAGCAATTACATAGTTACTAAGAGGCTTTGAGTAAGAAGGAAAGTAACAAAACCAGCTGCAAAGTATACACGTCCTAACTGGAACAGAAACCAGCTTCCAATGCCTAACATTTCATGTTAATATTCTCTTTTGTGTTCTTAAATTCTCTTTCCTTTTTAGGGGAACCCAGACAGGTCACAGCTTTCCCAGTAAAACAGCTGGAAATACTATCGACATTATTTGCTTTCAGGCAGTTGGCCAGTGGAAAAGAAAACCAGGTAGAACTTTTATCTTTACTGGGGTGACTGTGAAGTTTAGAGTTCATGTAGACTTGTTTTGCACAGCAGTAAACTGCAATTATTCTAATGAGGCATAATTCCCTTTTCTACTTTAGTCTGCTTGAAAACTTTTTTCATATTTTGATTAGCAGGAAATAATGCTTTAGATCAGATTTGAGAACTTTCTTTTCTATTTTGTTACATTCAAGTTTCAAATGCAACTTTTGCTTTCATTTTTTATCTTGATTTATGATGACAGTAAAAACCTAAGAGCTGTGCTTTCTCTCATTTTACCTTTAATTTTGTGTTTGCAAGGTCACAACTTTCTCTTCTTCATGCTAGTGAAATGCAGAACCATCTTAACTGAGTTCAGTACGGCTGAATAAAATTAGTACTGCTAAAAAAGAAGTAAACACATCTTCCTCTACCCACAGCAAAACAAAATTTGGTGAAGTATTTTCTTAAAGTTAAACCTTATTTCCTCCTTTCATTTATTCAGTTTCCCAAACTTAAGGTACAAAGTTTCGCCTTACTTGCAACTTGCTGCTTTGCCTGAAAACCCCACCTCTTGAGAGACACAGTGCTTGTAGTATGCAGTATTTTAAGAACGTGTTTCTAATTAAGTGAACAGGTGGCTTCAGCCAGCAGGAACTACTGAGCAAACAAACCCAGTGAGAGCTGGGACTAGTTGTAGCAGATGGTGTGGTCTTTGTACCACTTTAATGAAGACTGTGCCTGAGCTCTCTGTTGGGTTTAATAGAACACTTTCCTTATCATTTGTGCAACTACATTTACACCTAAATAAAAAGGAATGATTTCTAGATTACAAAAGCAATACATTCTGTGCACCTTTCAAGCATGTTCAAGCATACCTTATCTGCTAAGTATATATTATGCATAACAAAATTCAGTTAGAAGGTCAGTTCATACCTAACACTATTATCTATATCCATCCACCAGTGAAATATACTGTTGTAATATTTGTATCATGCTAGCAATCATCTTGTGAAACTTCGTACAGACATTAACAGTCTTTAAGCAGCAGGTAGACATTTATAGATTTTTAGCATTGCCTTGCTAACCCCTGTTTCTAAATTAATCTATCAATGGTTTAGAATACATTTATTAAATTATAAGCTTCTCTTTATAGATTTACGTGAGCATACTCCAAATCAGAGTTCACATCAGGAATGGGAAAATTTGTTGAAATGTTTTTAATGAGGATTAGCATTCTATCTTGCATCCTCCCATTGACTTAAGTGAGGATGATCAGACAGAAAAGCAGTAGCATAAAACCAATTTCAATATAGAATTTAAAAATAGAAAAATGACCTTTCCAACTTGAGTAAGGATTAAAAAGAAGAATAGGCAACAGAATGGGAGCAGAGGAATTTCCAGTACAAATTCAGTAATCGAATTCAGAAATGGCAATAAATTACACTTTTGTACAGTCCAGTATCATAAATTCATGAGCTCTCTGTCATAAAGTATTCATACACACAGACTTCCATTCAAACATTTCCTAAAATGTATCCATACATTTAAAAAAAATTAACTGAATCATTTACTATGACAAAATCATTCATAAAAAAGAGTACCCATTTCAAGTCATCACACATTACATATATTTTTTTACAAGGCTTAAGAATATTACTGATGTGGAAAAGATGAACCCTCATAGAAAGAGATAAACTGGATGGATCAGAAAATGAAAGTAGGAAAAGCACCCTTCTAACTCTTAACAGTTTTACCATGAGCAGCACTACTGCACAATTGCTATAATATCATTTGACAATTCCTTGAAAACCCCATTCTACCCTATCCTTGGGCAAAAATTCAATTGATATGGAAAAATAAAGATACAATATGGCCCCTTCTGTATATAAATACTCCAATATGTAATAATTTGGCTGGAATATTGCAAGAATCATAGTATACACAGTTCATCATTCTTACTATTCATATCACTGAACTTGTCTTGCTAGTTCTATTTATTTTTCACTGGAGTAATTCTTTTGGGAACTTCAAAGCAATTAGTTCAGGAGCGCATGTTAAAGGGTGAAGAGTTTCAATGTTGCAGCAATGTAAGATAACTATAGATCACAAAATCTGTCATGGTATAATGCAATCAAGAACAAAGCAAATTGAAGCTTTGTTTTCAAAAGATAAGAATGCAATGGAATGCATCACTAGCTCCTCTTATTTCTTGTGCTGTCTACCTAAATGAGACTCCCTGCTTGCATATTTCAAAGTCACTGGTTAATTATCCTGTAGCAAAACCACATTTTGGGTACTGTGATTTGAACATAATGATGTGACTATAATTTGAACAAATTAGAAATATGCAAAGTTGAATACTTGATTTCAGATATAATCCAGTAATTAAGAACATAACAAATCATTTAGCAGGAATGTTGCCACTGTTGCTGAGAAAAACTGCTAATTGCAGTGCCTGTATCTCCCCCATATTTGCAGTGCTTTACTCCAACCCCAGATCAAGACCCAATGGCAAAGACCAATGAATTAAATATATTTCCCAGACTTTTAAACCATACAGACAATACTGAGTAAGAAAGGAACAAGATGGACTAAACAGACATCATTTGCATTGTCAATTTAATTTTTGTTATGCAGTCCCTGTACAACAGAAAATAGTAATATGCCAGTGTGTAAAGTTACACAGATGAGAGTATAGTAAATATAAGGAGATAATCAAACACAAAATGAATGTTGAGGAATATTTCTTTTAAAAATATGCTCTTGGTGTTACCCTGATAACTTTTTATAATTCTGATGAAAGTCTTTTTGCTATCAATTCATCCAATTAAAACATATTTCTGGTATTTTTGACACTGTGTATGTATGATATTTTTCCTTAATAGAGTGGCATGATTCTGGATGGATTTTAGGCACCAGCATTTACAAACCCTTCTAGGAGCTCTCCCTATGGCAGCTGCTCTCAGGTACTCCTGGTTAATATCAGTGAATGTTCTTTCACTAGAAGACCAAGCATTCCCATGAAAAAGGCCTGCTCCAAACTCAGCAATACGAAGGGAAATAGCAATGGCTATTCTACATCCCCCTGAAATTACAGGCAGTCTTTTATTCCCTGCCTTCAGTGTGATTTCAAATCCTACAGTGACATTGGTTTTGCCATTGCCTGATGAAAAAATATAAGCATGCTTCAAGTGTATTGAAAATGCATGTTCAGCAGTACCGTTCAGCCATGGATATTGTTCAACAATGACTGAAAAGAGCAGATGAATGATATAAATGTTTTACAGGTCAAATCTGTGTTCTGAGAACTCAAATGAAAACTACTTTTCCTAATTCCTTGTTCCCTTAGCAGTCTATCTGATCACAGAGGTAAACCTATGCTTTCACACATGCCAGTGTAAACCTATGCTTTCACACATGCCAGTGTAAACCTATGCTTTCACATCTCAGTTTGCCTCCAGAAGTTGTTCTAGTGTTGTCTGTTTTTTTCCACCCCTCCTGCTATAGGGAATGCATAACATCCACATTTCTTTGAAATGCAATGCTGTGCTTATATAGGAAAAATATTATTTCCGACTGACAATGCTCATCACTTCTATGAGTGTTTTTTTCTCCTAGCAGTTGGTTCAAAATCAGCAGCTCTGGTGAGTTTAGACTTAACATTCTCCTAACAAGCACAGGCACCTGCTCAGCTTTTAAGCAGACTGAAGTTACTTTAGAGGGGTGAGTTGTTTTGTACAGATAATGATTCACAGACTTTGAGTGAATCACCAAAAGTCCGCTGACATTGATTGACCCATGCCCATTCATCCTTCTTAAAAATCTGGCTCAGTGTTTATTTCCTCAATATATAGACCAAACCTTTCCTTAAAATCCCCAGCAACTTGCTTTAATTGGTGAGTGACATAAAAGCACTAACTAATGTATTTTGCTTGTCATATTTGATAGATAAATTCAACAGCCTCCATCTTATTTTTGTCACTATGACACAATTTTGCAAATAGGTGGAAATGCTCATTGTAACAACTTTTCTCAGGATATTTAAACAATGCAGATTGGGAATTAGCAATTAACTTCTATGTTTTGTTCAAACATTTGTATCCTGCAAATATTCTTTAAAAACTGGACCTTTGACTTTGTTAGAAAAGTGAGCAGGAGAGAGGATTATGAACTTGAGAACGTTAGATTTGGCTGGGAATTGGATTCAGTATTGCCCATCAGTTCTCCTTTCTTAAAACAAAAAAGGCAATGTTGTGACACAATCGTTCAGTGTTACAGCATTCCTCAAAACGTAGTACTCCAAAATGACATAAATAATGCAAACAATACCAGTGCAGGAAAAAAAAGAAAATCAGAAGAAACCCAGATATATTATCAACAAAAGATAGATTCTTAGTGACTTCATGCAATACACTGTCAGCAAGTGCAGTAATAAGTAATACCTATAGCCTGTACACCAGGATGCTAACCAGAACATTCAGAAGTCATGTTCCACATTCATCCACTCTGAAATGATCTAAATCTGCTAATCTTCAGGGACGTGGAAGAACTCATCTCAGTGCCCAGACTTGGAGAAGGAAGCATAAATGGAGGGCTGACACAGATGATTGCTTTCCCTCCTGCTTCTGTTGCAAAGACTGCATTGGGTTTAGTTCTGTTGTTCTAGTTAGCTCACATTATGTGGATCTTCAGCATGATAGACTGAAGTGCTTGGAGAAAGTCTAAATATGTCAGGAAATGAAGAAGAAACTAGTTCTAATACATGAATCTCTCAATTATTTAGCACTCACAGGCATTAATCATTTCATTAATTCCAGATTAAATACTGTTCATTTGACTTTACTACCGTCCATATAAGAAAATGAATTTGCATATACTTGTGCAGAATTCTTAAAAGGTAAATATTATGCTAAGATAAAATAGAACAAGCACCGGACACAAAGAAATGGAAAAACTACCCAAGTAAGATATCTGAAAAGAATTATAACAATAAAAACCAGTCACAAGAACAGCAATCAGAAAGGAAATCTGATGTTAAATTATTGTATGCATTGCATATAAAATAAAGCTATCTGTTGTCAGGAACTGGCTCAAAAATATGAACACTGACTGCTCGAAAGAATTTTTGGAATGTCTCAGCCTCTCTTATTTTCTTGAGAGAGAAAAAAACCCAAAACATCTCTGCCTAAACATTTTGATATTTTATTTGAGATGATTCAGGATAAATTATTCTTAAATTTGTAGTAGGTTTTTTTTTTTTTCTAACGTATGACTTGAACTATGGCAGCACACAGAAGTATCACAAGGACCGGCATGGAAGAATACAGACACTTTCCTTGTGCAACTGCTACCTTAACCTTCTGGGACCAAGAGATACCAAAGTAAGGATCAACTCTCAGTGTCACTTCCAAGAACTTTAACACCAGTATAACCATACTGACCTATAATGAAGTTTGCCTTGATTTACATGAATTCAGTGTTATTACTCTGGCACTGTTCCTAAGATGCATCTGCTCTAAACACTGTCCTTTTACCTCACTTCAGCATTTCTTTACACTTGGGCTGACTCAGAAGGTAAAACTGAAAGATGCTTGCACACAGGAATTTAGTAGCCTACTGACTGTGAAGACAGAGATGACAATGTCCAAGTATTGACAGCTCTCTAATGCTGTCCTACAGTACTTCCTTACATTTGGAGAGAAGGACACAAAAATTCTCCCACCATTGTCTGGAAAAGGATCAGTGGTATAGCCTACTGAGGAACAAAGAACCTTAGGGCACACCCTCAGAAATTCTTACATCTTGTGTACATAAATGCAAATCTAAACACGGCTTCAGTAACTCAAGTGTGGTTTTCTATGAAGCTGCAAATACACATCAGAGACCGAGTAATCAATATTCAGATTTAAGCCACTCACTCAAATTACTACTTATTTTCTGTTTTTCTTATTTAGGTAGCTAGTCATACTGAACTACTAAACTTATATGCACTGAACTAATAAAAGCAGTAATAGTTTTGAATCCTGCTGTTCTTAACACATCATGACATGTGGTGGTTCATTTTTCTTTTCTTTTCTTTGCATTGCATTTCAATGTGATGCCACTCTGGAGGTTATTGAAATTATTGTTCATGCCCTGGATATCTGGTTAAACAGAAATGTGTGATTCAAATTATTAACTAAAATGAAAGGAGAAAAGATGACAACATAAAAGGTCTTATCTTTAATTCTCTTTGCAAATCTCAGCAGTTAAAAGCCAGGTGAATAGAAATCAGTTAAGGTTCATTACAGTTACAATCCATCCAAAGAAAGAGAAAGATAGAAGCTCTGGTACATTAACTTTTACGCTTGTGACCCAGTAAATAATGTTCTAGTTAGAGAGCTATGACTTCTTGCAACCCAAAGCTCATATAATTTTTATAATAATATATTAAAGTTTTGCATTGTTAAGTGCTGCTAAATGCAGATCTGAAGGATGTCAAATTGAGAACAAAAATGAGAATATTTCTTTAAAAAAATCAGATGTATATTCAAAACTTTTAACCATGATGATACCGCTTACATAAATGAGAAAACAAGGCTGTCTGTCAAATCTACAGCAATCCAATTGAAAAATCAAATTTATGATGAGTCTAACGCAGATGACATGCTTCCATTTTCTCTTCACACATGGGAGAGACTAGATTTTCAGTTAGCTTGGATCATTTAACCACTGCCTCTGTAATTCAGATGCAAGCGCTGAGCGTGTTACCTGAACAGACAGCAGAGGTGGAAGTGTGGGTTGAGGGAGGGAGTTTGACATTGTATTTGTCCCCACAAAAGGATTTCTGTTATATCATAATCCTGTTTCACTTGCAAGAAAGAATGAAGAAATTCATTCAAATACAGTAAATTACATCTAGAAAATAGATCGACCTTATATTAATAATATTTACTGAATTATATTCTAATGATTAAAAATTCATTCACCATGGAAGTTGCATTAAAAGGATTTTCTTCTGAGGTATGGACAAGTTGGTTTAGGACAAGCCTGAACTGGTGAATACAGACAAGTCGTTAAAAATACAGGGGACCTTTTACTCTTGTTTAACCAGTAGCATCTAAGTTGCACAGTTGGGGAGCCAGTAACTGGGATCTTGAATTAAAAAGGCAATTAATGAATTACAGATTAGCATCGTAAAGCTGGATTCAGAGGTTAAAAGAACACTGTATATCTTCTCATCTGCTAAAGGTAGGTCTCTGACGTGGGCAAAAATTAATGTCCATTGACAACAATGTCTGGCAAACTTCTCAGTTGCAGGACTTGAGATATGTTCAGTATATACAGTCAAGATCAGAATGATGGAGTTTTGTCTCTTCAGTTCAACATACAGTACTTCAGGTTCTGCAATGCTCTGTGATAAATTCAGGTTATAATTTAACCTCACTTTCATGTTACTCTACAAGCTGTTTCTAAAGAAGACTTTCAGCAATGGTTAACAATTACTGTATGAATTAGTTTGTCAACTACTAATAGAGACTGAAAATTCATAATAAGCAGTACCTTCTTCAAATTTAGATTAACATCATATTACATTCCGTATAAAGAAAGAAATTATGACCTCGCCACTTACTAAATATCTTACCACAAATGCACTCTATTATCATTTTTTTTTATGCATAAGGGTAAGCACAATACTACATTCATTTAACATACAAGAAGAAAATAGAGATGGGAATGGAAGAAAGTAAATCTAGACATATGGTATCATCCCCTTTGTAACATTTTTACTTTTTGACTTTTTTTCCTTTCTTACACAACCAGTAAGAGGACTCTGTCTACTACAAACTCTCTTATGTAAAAAAGAAACAATCAAGAGAATGCAATGAATATCAATAATGTCTTCTAGTTTTTTCTTCTTCATCTCATCTTAATATTTTAACAATACGAGTTAAAATTATGGAATCACAGAAACACTGGTTGGAAGGAACCTCTGGGTAAAGCAGTACAAAATCAGATCAGCCCTGTATGGCTAAGTCTTTAAAACATCCAGGCTCTCTGAGTAACCCATTACAATACTCCTCTACCGTCCTACTGACGAAGTTGTCTCCAATGTGCACTATGAATCTCTCCAGCGTGACCTTGTAGCTCCTGGCCCTTGCTTTACTCTCTGTCTCTATGTAAAAGAGTTGGCTTCATCGTCTTTGCAACTCTTCTTCACATAGTTGCAAACTGCCTAATCCCCTCTAAGTCTCATCTTTCAGACTAAACAAGTCCAGCTCCCTCAACCTCTCCTCATAGGTCACGTGCTCTAGGCTCCGTATGTATGGCCTCTCCAGTTTCTCAATACCCTTCTTGAACTAAGGAGCCCAAAACTGAATGTAATACTCCAGCTACCACCAGCAACATATTGCCCAGTTGTAAATAATTATCTGGCCCATCTGGTTTAGTACAGGTTATCAGATAACTGATACTTGTACTTGAGCGTAAAGTCCTTACATACATACCTTATTCAGACCCAAAATATAACCCAGTATGCAATCTGCTCATAGATGATGTATTTTCATAGCAAAAGCACGAGCTTTTCTGAGTTCCTGAGGTGCTCTATGTGCCTCTCTGAACTGTTGAGACCAAAGTCTGAGAAACCTCTTTCCCATTACAAAGGTCCAAAAAAGAAACATGCCAAAACAAAGACGGACTGCATCTAATCCTATTAATGCTGTGCAAAATCAATCTCCTGAAGCTTTCTAGTGCTTGCAAACATGCAGTTAAGATGCCTCTGGTGATGGACAGAAATTGCAGGTTTTCCTCCCAATTTTTTAGCCGTTTCTTATTTTCATTCTCTTTGCTTTTGCTGAAAACTGATTGACTGTAAAAGATCTACTGCAATGTCAGTCTCCCGTTAACAGCTGGGAAGTCACTTTGTCTTACTTGCAGTCACAAAGAAACACAAGATAATCATATTGTGACAGCCATACCCAGCAGAGAGGAAGAGAAGCAAATCTCTTTTCATTATTCTACTCTGCCCATTTCAGCCCTTACTGAATTTCCCAACAGTGAAAGGAAGAACATTCCTTTTCAATTCCATTAATGGCTGGATAGCCAATAGGAAAGCTTATTTTCAGCTCATAAAGCATATTTTCAGGATAAAGGTAGATTTTTTTCCCTTCCGTGCTACTAGAATTATATACTACAGTTTTCATTAATCTCTCCCATTTTAGGGGAAATAGTCCCTTAACATTCCAGTACTGCTCCCAATACTGTGTATCTCAAGGTACTGTTAAGCTAGACAAGAATATCCTGGGCTGAGGAATTCAATGGGGAAAAATATACAAAGAGACAATTCTGTGACACAAAAGCCTGGAACTGAACAGCATTAATGTCATGTAATTTAGTTGCCAATTTCTACAAGCGCTTGAATGTAAATCACAACTTCTACTGAAACTGAATTTAGTAATTAGAAACACAGGGAAGGAAGCGTAAAGACGATAGTCTCTTTCTCTTCATTGCCTCTGAACCGTTTCTTGTTTTCATAGGTGCTGCTTCTCATTTAACAGAGACATTAGCATAGAAATAATCTGCATCAAGTCTGTTTCAAAGCCCTGCTCAGTCCCAGGAGTTTTGGCTGCCTAACTGTATTAGGATCAAAAATAATTTGAGTCATTATATTTTAGGTTCTGATTAGCTAAAGAAAATACAACTTTATTTTTACTAACAGATAAACATTCACAAAAATATTATTCCCCTTACATTCACATAACATTAGAGAGCTTTCTTGTCATAGCAGTTCATTCAAAGAGCTAGAAAAAGGTAGATAAAAGATCACTAACACCAGGAGATTTCTAATAAAACTATCATGTTGAAGTCAGATCAACTACCTACAATTTCACATTCCACATGGCATGTTCCCTGTAACGAAACAGCTAAATGGTTTTTTCATGAAGTATGCCAATAAATCACAGGTCATTACTCAAAACTCTCTTAAAAAAAAAAAGTAAAAAAAAACCTGCACTAGAAGCACGATGTTGCACTAGCCCAACTCCCAAAGTCTTGGAATCTATCATGAAGTCATAGTTTTATCTACTAAAAAAATTAAGCTTGGCCAAGATCATCATGAAATTGGCAATAAATCTGAGATTCTATCTAAAGAAAGGGCAGGTTAAGGATACTTTGCCATTCTTTTCTCTAGATTGGTAGTTATTTGTTGAAGCATTCAACATTTATGAATTTCTGCAAACCTGAAAGTAATAACTCAGCCAGCCAGACATGGTGTTCCAGAGCCATGAGCCAGTCAGTAGAAAAATAACCAGTAATGAGTATGATGTATTGGTTAGAGCAGATAGTCCTAGATTCTTTATTTAGCTCTACCAGCAATTAGTATGTGACCTTGAACAAATCACTGAGCTAAAAAACAGTTTTAAGCACCAAGTTTATACTGGACATAGATACAAATGTATTCTAAATCTCATAGATTTTCAAATGCAAAAAGTTAATTCAGGTTCTCTTAAATTTATACGTTATTTTTAAAGAAAGCTGCAAGAAAATAAGAAATTTAAATTCCACACCTACTTCCACTGAATGTTGTTCCTAGCTCCTTTAAAAAAATGTCAAACACAAACTTTTTATGCTGCAATATCTATTTACATTGTATATTATCACGGTACTCTTATAGTGCTGTAAAACAGTGAGGCTTTATTATGTAGCACTATTACAGTGCTGTGTAACAACGAGGTACTGATATGGAGGCTGAGTGCCTCAAACTTACCTACGCTTGCCTAATGTCCTCTCTCTGGACAACTAATGATAGAGAAAAGGACCTGACCTTGGACCCAATTGGCTAAACTCTGACTTGGCCAACTAAACTCCTAGAAGGAGGATGCCCTCCAGGTCCTGACCAGTGCACTGTGGTGCAGAAACAAAGAAGCTCAATGCTGCTCCCACATCAAAAAAGAGAGAGGTTCATACACAGGGCATTTCAGTACACCTAATATCTGACATACCCTCTGGAGGTGCTTCTCAATCTCATGAGTGAATCCACTTCTAAGCTGCCTCACAAAAGTGTTGAAGTGGAATGAACCTGGGTCAGCCAGTCTTTCCAAAGGCTGCACATCTGTGAAGAGTAGGAGACTGAACCCAAACTACCGAAATCCCTAGGCTATCAGCAAAGCCACTTGAACCTGCTCCTCCCTTTCTGATTGTATCTATCTGAGCTCCTTAGCTTTGGATTTCAGTTATCTTTTATTCAGCTTTAGGAGGTTTATAAATCCCAGTCACGCTGGGTAGGTTCCTTAACAAGCGTTGCCCATGCCATTCAAAACACTGGATGACGATTACTATATAGACACAAAGTAGCATGTGTAAACTAGTATTTTTAAGAAGGATTTTTATATTTACACTGTTATCAGAGCTTCAGAAATTCTGTCTGTGGCATCCAAAGAGAAGTCAGTAAGGTTACCATATGCAGATAGAAGTAGTTAGCATCACTGATATAATTAGTCCAGAGACAGCCCTCTGTCCTGGTTTCAGCTGGGATAGAGTTGATTTTCTTTCTTGTAGCTAGTATGGTGTTATGTTTTGGGTTCAGTATGAGAAGAATGTTGATAACACATTGACTTTTTCAGTTGTTGCTGAGTAGTGTTTAGACTAAGTCCAGGACTTTTCAGCTTCTCATGCCCAGCCAGCAAGAAGGCTGGAGGGGCACAAGGAGTTAGGAGGGGACACAGCCAGGGCAGCTGACCCAAACTGGCCAAAGGGGTATTCCATGCCATGTGACGTCATGCCCAGTATATAAACTGGGGGGAGTTGGCCTGGGGGAATCACTGCTCCAGAAATAACTGGGCATCGGTTGGCAGGTGGTGAGCAATTGCATTGTGCATCGCTTGTTTTGTATATTCCAATCCTTTTATTATTGTCATATTATTATTATTATTATTACCATTATTATTTCCTTTCCCATCTATGGAATAAAAAAAAAAAAAAACCAAAACAAAACCACAACAGCTTTCTTGAAAGAACACCATCAGTGAAGCACTTTGGGATCATAAGATACAGCGCATCAATAACTGATACTATTGCAAAATATAGAAAGTCTACCACTATAACAGCTCCTGCTCATTTAGCATGATTTTTGCCTGAGAACAGAATGCCCTGTTAGTTCACTGATTATCTCACATATTCCAAGTATATGTCTGCCACTGAATTCAGCTGAGTCATGAGTTGTGAAGTAGTGAAAGCCCATTTGTATTACCGTGAATAAATACCTTGTAAACAGAACTAGTTGGGGTGGAGTGTTACTGTGTCTATGTTTGCATAACACTTTTTTTAGCAAAGCTCTACGAGGCTGTATTAAACTGACATTGATTAAAAGTTACAGAATTCAGTTATATTTAGAACTTAATTTAAAATCTTAAAAACACCCTGAGGCCAGCTGTAGGAAGACAAAGCATCATTTTCTAATTAATTTTAATAGAAACACTTTCAACTTTTATTTTACTGAAGAACAACTGAATTTTGAATATTTTTGCAGCCTTTTAGAATGAAAAATCACTTTTGCAAATACAGTTAATCTGAACAAGTTCTTCTCTACAGCACCACCAATTTTTATTTTTATACTATCCTCTATCTCATAATACTGGTAATTCCCTGTCAATCATTAGGTAAAATACATTTCCCCCAAGATTTTAGTTTAAAAAACATTTTAATTCTCAAGGAAAAAAGATGTGAAATCAAGCACAAGTGAGTATCAGATTTTTTGCTTTAAAACAATTATAGGAATTCCCAGATGCCTGTTATAGAAACAGAGAAAATAGAATTTTCTCAACTCAGCCAGTCTGCCCTATTAATGAAAGGGACAAAAATGCTAAGAAAGAAAAAGCTTAAATAGCTACTTAGTAGGTGATGGTGACTGAAGAGATAACCCATTTAAGTTAAAATGACTACTACTCTGTTTCAGATACTGCTTTCTTTTCAAACCATTTAAATCTATTTGTTTTGGTATTCTTATTAGTCCAATCTTGTACAATGAATGCCATCTTTTGAGATGTACCCAGCACCCAGTTTGTGTGTCAGTGGAAAGTGTGCACAGTGTTTCAGACAATCAGGCTAAACATTTGCTTATTACCCACTCTGTTTGTTTACTTACTTTTTTCATTTTTTTTTTATGTTAAGATATCTAAACATTTATCTATTATTAGAAATTAAAGGAATTTGCAGAAGAATTAGTACTCCCTATATATGTCTCAGAGTTTAGACCTTGGTGTATTTTTATGTTTTGTTTCCTACTATCTTGGGTCAATACCTGCTATTACTTAGCAAAGATGAGAGAAAGAAAAAGATAGCACCACATTCATGTTCCTCCAGCCCTGACACTGTTTAAACAGCTACAGACACTGCCTTAAGTTTTAATAACATTAGAACAAATCTAAATTACACCTAGCAATTCATGGTCAAATCAGCAGTTTCAGGTCCTGAGTTAACTGAAGTGCAGAATAAAATAGCCATAAGTCTTCTGAAGTGTATCATCTTAGCTGCATAAGCAAAAGGGAAGTAAATTTAGAGGATAGTATCTGGGCGCTCTTTCAACTGAGGGCTCTGTAAGAGAACTCTTGCATAGGGCAACAATATTTCCCTTGATATCAGTGAATGTTTGCTTGTGTGTGTCCCAATGTGATAAGGGGCTGACTTGAAACAAACAAAAAATTTAAGTATACTATTGCAGAATCATAATGAGTTTTTCTAGAAGCAATTGATTTACTCTTTAAAGTTTGTTTTTATCATGAATGTTTATACAATTGTATGAATGATTTGTACATTAAAAAATGGTTATATTTCCATGTACAACAATTTTGCAGCTTTGTCCACATTCATCCATCCATGGATAGATACAATACTGTGTGGCTTATTTGATCAATCAGACAAAATTGAAAGTATTAAATAAAATCAGGTTTGATATATTCACTCATGCCTCACCTGTGATGGCCATCCTTATTTTGAATCAAGGTACATGTTCAGTAATTTCCAATAGCTTACCCAAAACAGTAGAGGAATGCAGGTTGAACTTCTACGCACTGAAGAAGTTTTTAAAAACTCACGTAGTAGCTCTAGTAATGCTAAAGCATATTGCTATAACTAGCTAGCTTCCACATACATGAATATCACCATTAATAAAGCTTTGGGATAAGAGTTTTAAAAACATCTGTATGTCTTAGCCAACTAATTTACTTCGATACATTCACTGTATCAACACTATACAACCTGTTTTGCTTATTGCAGCACTCCAACATTGTTTTTTCAGGATTTCAGCGCTACTTCCTTTATCATGGTTAATTAAAATATTTAAGTTACCTAAACCCCACAAAATACCTTACTGCTTTCACATCCTCAGGGAGAATGGATTTTTTCAATAAACCAACTTTGAGAAGAAGTTATTTATACCAATCTGACTTAAGCCCCACTTTCTTCAAACAGTAAGGATGACTTGGAACATGACTGATGTTTCCTTAATTTCTAATTATATTTGCTCATAAAGAAGTCAATAAAACTTTATGCAACCTATTTTGGTAGGATCTCTTTTCAAGGTTCCAGTTTGACGTTGCCTTTCAGATCAAAAAGGAACAATTCAATTGAGTTCAAATACTTTTCAGAAATAGGGTGTCAGCAGTGAAAGTTAGAAGCATGACTGTAATGAACTGAAGGATAATCACAGCTGACTACCATTCACTAGTTCACATTGGAAACATTTATCATGAAACTTTCTCTTAAATGAAACTTTGCAATCCAACAGCAATATCTGTCAGCTAAAGGGAGAAATGACAGAATTGTTCAATGTAAGTCTTGCTCATTAGAACTTGGATTTTTTTTTTTCCTTCTAAAAGAAAGGATGTCTTATGATTAAAACATCATTATAAATGAGATGGTAGCCTGTCATGTGGAAAATTGAGATTCTCTGGTTCTGGTGAACTGCCTTCCAGCCTGAGGGTTTTTAACTAACTTAAGTGACAGGCCTTCTTGTCTCACTAGTTTACATATTTAATTTTGCATTAACTGTTTTCATGTAGACCTTTTATCATTTAATGTGCTTCAAGGTATAAAATATGCTTATTGTCTTCTTGCTTTTATTAATATGCAGTCATATATATGTATGATCATATACAGAGTACCATATACAGTTACTTCATTTGGAAGAAGACATTAAGATCTATAGACATTACCCCCACTGCAATAGGAGTTTCATTTTCTTGAATAACTAAAAAGTAAAGGAGCTGCACAAGCATAAGATTTTTATCATTAGAGCATTTCTTGTTCTTGAATGTAAAAGTTTCACCAGCCACACTGAGCAGTTTCACTAGCGCACCATTTTTTTCAGTTCTTTTGTGATTTTAACATAGATTAGATTGACAGTAACCACATTTTTCTTTCAGGGCCAAAATAGATGTTTTCCTATTAGATCTAAGGGATAACATAACATCAGTGGTTGACCTCAGTTTTTGCAGACTATTCTACTAAATGCACTCCTATTATATTTGCCAATCAGTTAAAGAACTTTTGTCAGACCTAAGTACTTTACCTCTATCAGCTATGATCAAAGGGGATCAAGACCTCCAATTTTAGAGGATTTTTTCTTCTTCTTTTTCTCCCAGGAAGGTATCAAAAGACTATGTTTAGGTGGGAGATAGTCACAGGACAAATTCATACTCCAGTATGCAACCCAAAGGAATATCCTAGTGTAAAAAAGGGGAGAGAGCAGCAGCAGCAGCAGTCACTTCTAGGATATTCATGCATCATAAAAGATAAAGAAGTCTCCTGAGTGTTTGTACCTTTTTCTAATTTCCCATGTCATAATTGTTTAATGGCACAATGAGTCATGGTGTCTAAGCTCTGTGTCAGCAGGCAGATGCAAAACTCACTGAAGCCAAAGACAATGCTACCTATTAATGTCAGGGTAGATCAGGTCCTTTACGCCTTTTACTTACCCAATCTTTACTGAGATTGCTAATTACATATGAGATTGCATAATTGCATGTATGAGGGTATCGAGGTTTGTTTCAGAGAAATATAGATGCGTGAAGATGGTATTTCTCCACACTGATGTATGATACGCAAAGGTCTGCTCACCCAAAAATCTGCATTGAGCAGGCTATCTTAATGATCACTTCGCCTGAGGAGGCTAGGTGGGAAGCTTTTCCAAACTGCTGGGCTAACTCTGTCCTGTCACTCACACTGAATCCCGGAGGCTGGGAGCAGCCTACCTTATGCACCTTCACAAGACAGGAGCAGGAACAGTGCAGGGTGCTGCCCACCACACACAGTTCTGGCACTGGGCACAGAAGGTCACTATCTGTGGTGTGTTGCAATGTCATGCAAGGCAATAATGCAGGAGGAACTACAGTGAGGTTGAACAGGGTACATCTGAAGGACTACAAGTCAGCCTAATCAAACATAATCTGGTTAGCGTGTATCTCTATGGCACTCTTCTCTCTCACCTCTGTCCTCCCAGAATCTGCATTTCCCATTCAGGGAGCTAGTTGGTGTATAGCAATAGGAAGCTTGAGAGCACCCTAATATTTAGGGAACAGAGAAAAATAGGAAATAAAAGGAGAGAGAAGAAATTAGATCCCTTACGGATTTGAACATAGCAAATACTAAGTTCTTTCTCAATGCAAGGACATAGTTCTTTGCTACTGGAAAGCTTCATTTCAGCCATGTATTGAATCATATCTCAAATCTGCCTATATTTATCAAAATATTTAACTTAATAAATAGGTAGCTGTTAAAGACAATGAAATAAACAATGCTATCATACAATTCAACTGAAGAAACAAAAGTAATCATCACAACTGAAAAGATTAAGGAATCCACATTTCACAGAGATGCTTGCAACTGATCCATAATTTAAAATAGAAAAAAAAAAAAATCTTGAATCCTGTTTATATATTACTTAAGAGGATAAATTAATGGGATAAATTATTCATTCTGAAATATTCACTGTGCTTTACTAATTATCACAGCAAATATAATGCAGGAATTTAGTAAATTCCACTGTCAGATACAGGCATATACAAATGCAAAGACATGCTTGGAGATGCACTGCAGGCAAAAGTGAATGGTAAGAGATATAATTAAAGATGTTTTAATAGGTTTTCAAAGTTGCTAAGATACCGTCAGGTAGCATGGCACATCTCGGACAGCCACAAATATCCAAGACTATGTCCTAAATATTCATTTCCTGTAGCTTTGCTTTGGTTTTGCCTTTCCTTTCTTTTCTTTTCCTTTTTTTTTTTTTTCCCCCCAACTTTCCTGGTAATTGTAAACCTCTTCAGATAAAACATCACCATCTGACAGAAAGAAATATTTCTATTTGGGATTCACTATATTTACTCAGCAATGAATGAGTTTTTACAGCTTTTCTGAATAATAAAAAGCAACACAAATATAAAGACAAAGTTATCTGCAAAAACATGACTTGTAGCAAAGCAGGCAGCTGAGAAGATATATGTTTACCACTTCCGATACTGTAAGGAATGTAACGGGAGATAGAGCCTTCTTTGACTATCATACCAGGATTTTTGTAGCAGCATAACACCTTACTTACACAACTGTGTAACTGAAAAAGAAAATTGAGGGCATTTGCATTAGACACAAATACATATGACAGAATAATGTTAAATAAAATAGCTTTACAGATTTGACATAAAAATAATAATCTTGAATAAACAGTTCCGATCTTACTACCTGCCTGAAGCTTATGACAACAGAGCAATTTGAATAAGTGTACACAGCTAATATTAATTGGTTGAGAGATGGACACTGAATAATTTAGGTGTTACTTTAGCCCATGTAATAATAATGTTCAGACAGCCATATGCAAAGCCTTCACCACTCTTAACTATTACCACCTCATCAGCTAGTAAAGATCTTTTGGCAAACATTCCTCAAATTAAAATTAAAAGCTAAAATATCTATAAATTCTGAACATTAATCACTTCAGTTCTGATTGCCTTGACACAAAGCAGGAAGGAAAAATTTTCTTCAGCTTTGCTTTTGATGTCCATTTTTTGCCTTACAGATTACTGTACAGATGCATTCCAACCCCACACTTAGCAATGGCTGGTTCTGTGAAAACAGAATGGCAAATGCCTACTGAACTTTTCTTTTAAAACTTAACACCCAAGATCAAAGACTAATTCAATTAATTCTAATCTCTGAAGTTATTAGATCTGGGGGCTTTATTATTAACATTTTTTAGGCTTTTAATCCTTTATACAATAACTTATGCAGGCACATAATATCCCAAATGATAATAACCACATTGTGAATTCTAATAAATTTTTATCTAGCACGAATCATATATAAAGCTGTCAGTTTAGCTCCTTCTCTGTAGAAAAGAAACAGAGAATCCTGCACATGATGGAAACAAGGGTGATAAAGACTACAGATATGAGCACACTATTTGCAGCTAATCATTTATTCAGAGATCAGAAATTGTTTCCAAGAAGACACTGGGGCAGTTCTTGGCACTTAACATGATCCTCTTTCAAGCAACTCTGTGTTAAAAAGGGATATAAAGCATCCCAAGGACTGTGAAATGCAAAAATAGCTTTCAGCTGCCTTTTCTCCCTGCATTGTCCATAGTCATGAGAGGCAAGCCCTGACCTCACTGAAGTCAACAGAATTTCTGTTATTGCCAGTAGCAGGACCAAGCTTTATCACTGTTTTTATTAATAATTCATTCTTTGGAGTGACATTATGCGTATTTTGGCAGTAGCTTTGCTTTTTCCATCAAAGTAAAAAAATGGTGCAAAATCAAAACAGATTTGGAGAATGTTACCAGCTCTGATATTAGAATTAGACTAATTGAGAGAAAGTTGCACCATGTTTATGTTATTCAACCATGAGTTCCTATACTTGCTAGCTACCCTAAGCTCCTGTTCCACTTGAACTTTTCATTAAAATACTGTTACAAAAAGAGGAAGACATAATGAAAACCTTTGTTTTTATGCAGAGAAAAGCAGCATTTACAAAAATGGCAGAGACTGGCCCAGAAGGATCATAATTGAGGTTTATAATTAAAGCTTATGATACCGTAACTCTTCTTTCCTGAGATATTCTTAGATAGCACTCTGAGATTAGTCAGTTAAATAAAATGGAATCTCATGACATTTACATGAAATACATTTGCATATTATATATAAATGTGATACTAATGTGATACTACTCACCTACCTATTGTTCAAGCTCTGCACAGCCATTTTGCACCTTTTTACTCAACAAAGACCTTCTCTCACACCTGCTAATCTGTTGCTCAACTGAGGGTATTTGTGCCCTTCCTCAGCCAACTAAAGGTGGATCATAGCAATGCTGGGCACATCTGAGCTAATTTTAACCTAGCCTGCATGGATTACTTCTGTCAGCCGTGATTTTCTAGAAGGAAATACAGTCTAGCATAGACTATATCAAATGGGTGTGTCATGCTAAGATCTCTGCAGTCATACAGTCAGTATCGCTAGCCTTGGTAGTTATTAATTACACTACTACACACAACACAACCTATGACAAATCATACCTTTGTATACATTTATGTCATGGCTCAGGCCTGAACTCTTGATAGCACGTCCTCCGTGACATTATAATGCTAGTTGCAAACCACAGTAATGTTCTATTATCAAATGAAAGGGACTGACCCGGATAAGAAAAACCCTCTTCTGTTGACAGTGTCTCAAGGTAATGAAAAATCTGTCATGGGTCATTTCTTTTTAGTGAAACTGAAAAGCAATCAACTTCTAACCTTTCTAAACACAAGATCAACTCATGCAACAAGTCCACTTAGCTCCTGGATTTGCAGAGAGAAGAGCCCAAGTCTGAAAGTTGTATCCTGAGTTGCATACAAATATAAAACATAACTGATGTAAAATTTCACAATAATCTTAATTATTTCTTTGCATCAGCATTCGTATTTATAAAGTGTTACTAAGCATTTTTAAATCTTAGAATTTAAAACTACTACAAGAATGAGTGAAGATTAGTACAAGAATTATTAGAACATCAGACTACAGAATGATCACATTTTAGACAAATTCATATATACTGAACATTTGCTAAAGAATATCTGACCCAAGTGTATTATTTTGGGTTTTTTGTCAGTCATTTATCAGTCCAGCAGACAGCTGCTGTTATATTGTATTTGGAATATTGCATATACTGTTAATGCATATATGAATGAAGTTTTAGGAATTGTGTGTTTTCGCTTAAACTTCACAGTTAATGCTTTAGATAGATGCTGAAAAGGATTTCTCAAAAATGAAAAGAAGCTGATGATAAGTTCTAGACATTAACATACTATTTATATTGTTATACACTTGTGCTTCTTATTTCCTAATCCAAATTCTCTTAACAAAATACTACAGTATACATGAGCTCTAGACTTGATGTGATGACACACTAATATTCTCATTCTCCTGGAAAGAATATATGCTCAATAATTTTAAAACAGTCACTTGCTTCAACAACATGATACTATTGGAAAAAAAATACCAGACGGAAACACTCCATTTCCTTAGAAATTGGTGCATAACGATGTAGAGGAGTTGCCTGTAGTTTAACATCTCTCAGCCATACTAAATCACATCTAATTGTTAGCTGAAGTTTGACAACTATTTTCCTATCATAGAGGAATTGCTTATGAAGAATTTCAATAGCTCATATAAATTGAAAAGTGTAAGTTGTTTTGAAAACATCAGAAATTACATCAAACTCTTCTTAAATCTGCACAACCACTTAAGTCCCTACAAACCCAGCAAGACTGAACTGTATCTCACCAAAGTCTCAGAAGTGTCTTTGCATGAAGTATGGAGTATAACTATGAATCGCTTCCTTACACACTTCTGACATGCATCCACCTCCAAACTGCAGTGTGCTATACTATGCAACAAAAAACCAGCTTATTATTAAGATCTTTCAGAAAAGAATATCAAATCTATGTTAATAGCCATGGAGAATTTCAAGAAAGCAGAATTAAATGTTACTAAGATTTAACAAAATTGCAGCACAACTCACATGTTATGGAGATATTATTGCTACTCCAAAGCTCTTTGAAACCTGAATCTTGATGCCCACATCTTAAGTGAGTTGCTTAAACATCACAGTCTACAAAGTAATTTTTGACAGATTATTAATTCTTTTTTAATTATAGAAGTAATATAGCACAGATAAAATTAGGTAGGTTTTATTTGGAATGTTAAATATCGATAATGCTGGTGAATAGAGCAAAGAATTATTGATTAACTGTCAAGTGTACTTGGTAAATGGTCTACATGTTTAATCAATAAGTTAGTACCCTGAATAGAGTGATCCTTAAAGTACTTATCCAAATTTAGAGATTGATAGCCTTCTGGTTTGTTTTCAACTCACTAAGCATGTGCTGTGTGTAGTGCAAAGTATCTTTGTCATGGGCCTAAAAATAAAAATTGTTTTTCCAGATACATTATGTACTTATAGCTGGCAACAACCATTTCACACTTGCAAATTAAACCAATTCCTGTCAAGTGACTGAGAGTCATGTTGATTTCAGTAAATCCAGAGAGATATGGTAAACTGTCAAGATGAGTTTGGTTAAATGTTAGCAGAGTTCAAAAGGAGAATAGAGAACATCAGTTCTACTGAATTCCAAAAAGTAATTTGTGTCAAGTTTACTTGAAGGAAAAAAAGTAACAGAAAAGGTATTCAAATCCCTGCATCAGACAATATAAATGTTCTAGACCTTTTCCAGGGCAAAAATACTTAAAAGGAAAGAAAAAGAGATTAATTTGAGCACAAAACCAGGACAAAACACAACCCAATCTTTTCCTTACCTCTAAGCAAACACACAACATACAACTACCTTAGTTTTGTAAAACCAACGTTTTTTTCCAATTCCATGCACAGGTGATATCACTGTAGCAAACATCACATTAAGGTGTCACATTTTATTTAACTTAACCTTTTGGCAACTAGTGGCTCTTTCAGAATTAAGCATGCCATTTAATTAAAATTTCCCTATAAATTTGAATTAAAAAAAAAAAACAACTGAAAAAAATTATTACTTTGGCTGAAAACATCAGGAAAAGCAGATGCTACTCATAATCCAAACCATAACACAAGGCTTACCACACATAGTATTGGGACATTTTGGAAATTAAATTTTTCCTCTCCGTATACAAATTTACAAGCTGAATAACTACAGCTCTTTGAAGGCTGAAGATTATCTGCTTCTAGTGAAGTTCTCCATCTTACAGTCCCACATTTAGCAAAACCTCAATTCTGCCACATGGGATTTCCACGCAGGAGTCCCATGACTTGCCTCCTCATCTGCTTCCCCACTTCATTACTTAATATTTGTAAAATATTCCATTGCACAGACTTACCAAAAGTTCAGTACACTGTGCAGGAGAGTCAGCTCCTGCAATAACAGGATTGCCCTTTGTCACGTTGAGTTTCTCAGGATTTCACTGTATCTCATTACAAGCTACTGCCACTGTACACAAGGTATTAAAAGACAACGTAAATGCAAAGCTTGCCTGACATGAGTAACTCAGTGAGGAGTAGGACCCTTGAAGAAAATATAGAAATACATAAGGAAAAGCCTACCCAAGTCATATTACATCTGAAAGCAGAAATCCAAAGGTTTTGTTTATTTGTTTCTTTTTGGAGTAACTATGGATTGACAAATGAGAGTCACAAAACACTGACTTCACTCACTTTTCCTATGCATTAACACTTAATCAGAACCTTTTCATCAAGTTCAGCACTATCTATCATGACTTTGCCTATATTTTCAAAGCACACTATATAGATCACAAGTTTCTCTTCAGTTTTCAACACCAGCTTTGTGTCTACCCCATACAGCTGTGAACTGAACATCTGCATGCAGCAGGAAACTTCTGACCACTGAAAACAGTTTCACATCTGTTTGATATCTGCAGTGGTACACTAAGCACAAACAATCACCAAAAAGCCAGGAA
Organism: Haliaeetus leucocephalus; assembly: GCF_000737465.1. NCBI lineage: Eukaryota > Metazoa > Chordata > Aves > Accipitriformes > Accipitridae > Haliaeetus > Haliaeetus leucocephalus. The sequence continues at coordinate 4,767,555 of NW_010972776.1, forward strand.
AAGGTCTCCATACCTATTATACTCTCAGTTTCCACGTTATTTCATGCAAATAATTGAGGGCTTTTTAGTAAATTTACATTAATGTATATCCTTCCTTCCTTTTCCTTTTCACATGCATTATTTTTATATTCTGTTTGCACAGTGCTCCACTGATATACAGATAACAAGGAGCCTGCAATGCCTTCAGCATGCATTTGTGTAGCTTTCGAGTACAGAAAATTCCTTATTCCCCTGGTTACTCTCACTAGATTTGCATTCTAACAAAAGAAGAAAGAATGCCAACTTCCTGGTTGTCACCAGTGAACCCATCTATTAAATGAAGATTTTGCAAATAGATAGTTTAAACTTTTAATTTCTCCTTTAAAAACAAGTAGGTAAGAAGAGAACAGCTGTCAGTAAACAAGCAGTCTAAAAGAATTAAAAGTCTCTGGAAGAGAAGCGAAGAATCTCGGATGTTACATGGCTGATGAAAGCAACTGGGGAAGGATGATGTTGGTGAAATTATTTGTTTAAATACACTTTGAGAAGTGACTGGAATGCAACAAACTCAGATCTTAATCTTAGGATTTGACTGCTTTCAAGATCCAGAGCAAAGCACAGCATCAGACTTCTGGTTATATGTATTGACCTAGTATTTCCTCTAAGTCAGAGTTCAAGATGCGAAATTCCAGTTTTCAATGAGCAAGATAAAAATGCAAAGCATGATAGAGCATGTTCTGAATTTCAAGAAAGGCCGCTGAGCTATTTATGGGAGACAGCATAATATGGAAGTTTGGTATATCTCAAGTAATCCTTGCAACAAACACATTCAACTTACCTGGTAAAGTAAATGTCTGCTACCAGGCAGAGTACATACAATATAAATGTAAATATTATAGGTCTGATCCAAACATAATGAAGCCACTCGTTACAGCAATACCTGCGCAGGCCTTTTCCCGTGATATTTTTGCTACATTTGCCATACCTGCACTTTTACTAACAGATTACTTACCACTCCAGATCAGTAAAACGGACATAAAGCTAAAGAACATTCAGGAACATTAAACATGTTTCTGACACACTGCATGAAGCATTATTCTACATCACTTACTATATCTCAGATCACATTACATCATGTCAAACATCTAGAAATTGAAAGAACAGTACATGACACAATACATTTGTTACATAATGTGATGTAACTGTTAAAATTTCACCAAAAATATTTTCCCGGTCCATAGACTACTATCAAATCAGACTGTAGTTAATAAATCCAAATTGAATTTGGCACAGAGAACATGAAAGTAAAGACAGAACAATTTTGTGCATGCATTATATACATAACCCTGTACATAATATAATCACGTTGAGGTGGAGATGAGGATTTTCCTGTTTGAAACTGGCAGACTTGTGCAGCTGAAAAACTGCTTTTTGTATTTCCATATATATATATACAGAGAGAGAAATCTACAGTAGATGAAAAATTTTTTCAAGCACAGTACTCAAAATAAACTTTGTCATCTTTTTAATCACCAGGTGTCCTTAAAATAAGAAAACCTGTAGATAAGGCAAGTCTTTTAGCAAGAACAGTCTAATAATACTTTTTAGAAAATTTTATGTAGTGCCACCTGTCATTCTTGATGCTTCCAAACTGTTTCCTAGGTGTATTTCTTTATATCCTGTTCTGTTACGACTAAATCTATTACAGTCAAACACAAGCTCCAGTAAATATCTTAATCAGTGGTGCAAATTTCTAAACAGCAAGCCCAGCCAATTAATGTTACTGGCATGGCACATAGCTGAACTCAGCTGAATATTAAAGAGAGAATTTTCTGTGAAAATGTCCAAATGTCTACAAAAAATAAAACCAAATAGCAGAGAGAAATATGTTAAATAATTTTATCTATTTATGTCATCAATAAAGCCCAGAAACCATGGATAAACACAAAAAAACAGTAAGAGTGACCATTTTTAAGTGATGAAAATTTTCCTTTCCAAACGTTTAAGTCTAGTTCTGTTCTCAAAAAAAATACCCTTAGTTCTATTAACTCTACTACCTGAAAACATTTTGAAAAATTATGGCATACTTTCAGACCTAAATGTTTTCTGGGTTGAAATACCAAAGGTGTGGCGACTAAGAAATCAAGGTAAGAATCAAGTTGAATTCAGACAGGTTGATGCAGACAGCAACACCTTTGACAGTGACAGTGATCCAACATGCCTGTGTCAGAGAAGAGCGAAAGACATCAAGAACCGTGCTTTCAGCGAGCAAAAGACCCAGTGCATCACCCAAGCATACAAATGGAATAATCATGTTCTAAAGTAAAAGTTACTCAGTCTGTCATGATGCCTTCTTAGAGTAACTCCTCCTTAATTAACAAAAATTACACGCAACTTCTCTCTGAAAATACAGTCAGAATGAACTATCTGTTCCAATAAAATTGTCAAAAGATTGCCATAAGCAAGTGACAGTGGAAAGAAGTAGTGACATTTTGAAGGCTCAGTATGGTCTGCTATTTTTAAAGGGGCATTCTTTTTACATGCTGTACTAGCATATGGTAAAGTAAGACTGCATGACTGCTACCTTGAGCTAGCATCAAAATAAAAAAAAAATCATCCATCTCATGACATTATTTTTTATAAATGAAGTAAGTCCAGTAAGGATCTTAAAGTTTCATATTTAATGCATTAGCCATTTATTCTAATGAACTCAACAAGTTAAATGTGATAGGTTATTCTCCTTGGTTTATCAAGGCATTTATGTACATGCACACAGTATGAACCTTGCAGTTCAACATCTTTACCAAATGTATTTCAGTTGTGGTTAAAACAAAGGGAAACGCATACAAAGAAAATAAAGTACTGTAAGTTGTAGTCTGCAGCAAGAAACTAGATAGCAAAAGAAACATCTTTTTCTGGAAGGAAAAGCCTTTCTACGACAGCGAACAACTGCTGGAAATAAAACAAGATTAACCTGTCTCTCTTCTGTCTTCATCCTTGTAGTGGACAGGAGAGAGGTAATCACTTGACTGTTGTCCTAAAGCAACCGATTTATAAGCAAAATTGTATCTATTTCATGATTTGAATCAACTTGCATCACAGAACAGAAAGGTGGACCTCGTGAACTGAACTAATTCATCTTCATAAGCCAAAGCAGGACCAACTCTGCTTAAATCATCCCTGGAAAATGCTTGTTTAGCCTGCTCTTAAGTACTGCAGTGACAGAGACTCCAGTATTTCCCCAAGCAATATATTCTAGGACACAACTATTTTTACAACTGGAATTTTTTCCCTGATATTCAACTTAAATCTCCCTTGCTGCAGTTCAATTCTGTTATTCTTTATCCTGTCCCCAGAAGCAATGGAAAACAAATTATTCCCTTTCTCTTTGAAGCTATTTGGAGGCATTTGGAGACTCATCATGCTCCCCCTCCTCCTTGTTCAAACTGAACAATTAAAACTCTTTCAGCCGGACAGGTTTCCTAAGCCTCCTGCAATCCTCGTCCTCGCCTCTCAATTCTCTCCAGCAGCGTGAAGTATGCTGCACGATATCCTAAATTCCAGGTGAAACATAACCAAAACCAAGGAAAGTTTGTTTTGTCTGTCTCGCAAGCAAGGCTCCCATTCACACACAGCAGCCTGCTGCCCTTCACAACGTAACGACATTGGTGATTAACAGTGAAATTGCCACCTAAAACAACCTCCACACCCACCTACCCAGCCATCCCCTGCCTCATAATTACACAAATAAGATTTATTCCTACCTGTACTCGCCACAGACGCGGGGTTTTGGCAGCCAGAGGCTGCAGTGGAAGAGCCTGTGTGGAAGCAGCCCACGAACCGCCCGGAACCGGTCGCAGCAGGTTCCAGGCGGCTGCAGCCTGACAGGAGCGACCCGCTGTGCGCCAAAACTGCCACCGGTCAGAGGGGTGCACGGCTTCTGCCCCTCAAACGTGTTCGGGAAGGAGCTGTGGCAGCTACGGGATGAGACACGTGAGGAAACGCGTCAGGAGAGACGCAGGGAGATGCCTGAGGAGGCGTGAGGAGGGAGGGATGGCTGTGGGGACGCGCTCCTGGAGGGGGGTGCTCGGTGCCATCGCTGAGGAAAGGCGGCCCACGGCGGCCCACACCAGGCAGGGACCCGCTGAGGGACCGCGGCCATGGGCGGCCCACGCCGGGTGGGGGACAGTCAGAAGCATGGGTTTAGGGAGGCACAGGATAGGTGACTGGGTTAAACTGAGCCTGAGAAAGTAGGAAGAGAGGTGCTTAGTTAGATGTTTGTGGTTTGGGGTTTTTTGCCCTTAATACCCAGATTACTGATGAGACGCTGGTATTAATTGCCAATAACTTAAATTCACTAAAAATTCCCCAAGTCAAAGGCCGTTCTACCCATGGCACTAACCACATGGAATACTCTTCACCCCTCTGAGCTGCATTTTATTCTTTTCCAAACTACTTCTGCAAATTCTGAAGGTCATTTTGCACTTTTATCCTACCAGAGGCCTGAAAGCACAGTATCAGTCTTGGGAACAAACCCCCAGATGATCAGTTTATTTTCCAAATGAGTTGAAACAAATAAGTGCAATGCACACTGAGAACAAAAGAGAGTACCTTTTAAATTTACACTGGTACATTGTGGTGTCCAAAATACTTGAAGTACTTGCACACACAAGAGTGCTATACAGATTAGGTAAATATCATATTTTTACTCTACTTAACCAGTACTGAAACAATAATTTAAGTGTTATTCTGAAATGTTCTGGAGAGCTATTATTGAAGGTTATTTCTTCCCCTTGATCTATGACACCATAGATGCTGCCACACTTAGGAACAAGAGTGCCACAGCCGCAGCAGCATCCATCCTTCCACAACCCAGCTTGTTACACTTCATGAACACCATATTCACTCTGAACTGCCCAAGAAAATAAACTCAGAAAGGTCACTTAAGGTGAGAGATCAAATACAATCTCAACTTCTTACCTTGTTGTGTTTGAAATTGAATACATAGGAATGAAGAAGTCAGCAGGAAGTAAAGGCATGTTCATTAATATCAGCGACAACACACAAACTAGGTGCCCCTAATCACTCTAATCGTTACAGAGTAGGGTGGGACCAAGCTTTTGCTGCACCCAGGAGCAGTACCCTTGCACACCACCAGAAGCTCAGGGGAGCGCTGCACCATGCAAAACAGTAGTGACACCTTGTGTGCAAATAAGACATAAAACTGCTTGATTTGGGAATCTAGGTTGAGGAAAGCATTTCTTCCTGGTATGCTGAAACAAAACAAACAAACAAAAAGTTTTCAGTGAGAAGAAACCCATAAGATACATTTACTAAAAAGGCACACGCATCACAAAAGGTAATACCCAACAACCATACTGGGCTGTACAAAAGGCCTGTTGCGATTTTCCTACGGTGTCCTTATAGAAGGAAGTGCAGTGTGTTTAAAGATACACTGCAGCAATAAAGGCCACAATTTGTAGCTAATTTCTCACACTGGCTTTCTCTTTGACGCTAGGCAAACTCATCACCTTCAGCGCTCCTGGTTTCTCAGTGTACACCTGAGAAGCATCTTCCCAGTCATCTGAGTAAATGTTCTGAATAATACCAGGTAATCATTCATCAAACAATTATTTGTGGATACACATTTCAGCAGTTTTAATAATATTTACCGACCTCATAGGGGTGCTGCATGTATCAGTTGGTTAATGTTTTAGTGATACTTTCAAAACACAAAAGCCTAGTATGATGACACAGCCAAAGTTAATAAATGATGCTATTGTTCCTTAGATTAATAACATCTTCATAAAGGATGCCCTCTGAAAAAGTGCAGACTGCTTTTGTGCTGTATTTCCAATGGCAACAAAAAACATTATAATGAGACGTTTTCCTGTTTTTCAATGCTCCTTATAAACAGTTTTTAGTATCACCTAAATTAATTTTCTTTCTCATTTAAAAAAACTGGGAAGAATACTCAAGAGAGAAAGAAAGTGAGAGAGAAAGAGAATTGCTTGTCACATCATTTCTCAGTACTCTGTAGCTTTGTAGTGAAAATGTACTTCCATGATTCAGGAGCTGTGAAAATTCAGGCTGTGATCATACAGGCTGGAAGGGGAGTGGGGGCTGACTTAAAGAGGGAGGTGTTGCTTTTGTTACATATTTTACTTTAACATAATACATAGTTGCCAATATGAAAAAATATGCATATACTTCTCATTCGGTGTTAGAATATGCCATGAAATACCAATATGCCTCGTTACATAAAGTAGTAATTGATGCACCACCCACATCTTTTTTTTTTTTTTTGGTTAACTTTTGTTTATGATTTAAACCAATAATCACACTAAACACTTGGAAATAAATTAAGCCTTTTCAGACTGATTAAATTGGCTGAATGCTTTAAACATGTGACTTCAGCAGATCTAATCATCCCAGGATAGTCAGGGAGTTAATCATGCAAATATCTTCAGATATTTCAATTTGCAAAGCTATGTTTTGTAGCATGCACTCTTCCAAAGCATCTGTATTCTGCAGTGTGAACTGTAACTGTTCAGTGACCGGGCAACAGAAAAACTTATTAACTAGCAAAACACTAAGCCAAATAAAGTAATACAATTAAAAAGTTTTAATCAGAAGAATATAAAATTTGCCAGAGACTTTACACCATTGTAGGAGGTATGGGCCCATTGGCTCCATTTAGGAGGGAATACGGAATACAGAATAGTTCCAGCACCAAACATGTATCCCACAACTTCACTACCCGTGCACAGACGTTCAAGCTTACTACATGTACTTTCTGGAATTAGACTTTCTGTGCCCACTGCACTTGAGGAGAGTGATGGTGTTCCTAAATGATCCTTGCTCACTCTTTTTTTGGAGACAGGCAGCTTCCACCAAACATGAGACTCATTTACTACTCATAGTAATCCTTTTTTCTACCTTCTTTTCTGTGTGAAGGAAAATTTTAGAACGAATGGGGTGAATCGTTGATTCCATCTTTCAGTGAATACCCTATTTTATTTTGAGCATAATCTAAACCCTTCCTACCATATCCTCTTTCCATTCTCTGGTATGGTTGGAAAAGACTGTATCTAGATCATGTATTTTGATGTTACAGCTGACCTCCTTTAAAGCTCTCATTTATTAGAGCAGTTGGAAAAGGACAGAATATGGTAGAAGAAACACCACAGTTTTATAAAGTTAACCTAACCACTTAGAATTTTTAGAAATTATCTGTTCTCTGCTGAAGCAGATATTTTCATTTGCATTAAAATATTATGGCTATCAATAAGATTTAATATATATGTCTAACTTTATGTACTGCCTACTGTCTGAGTTCTATTCCTTGATTATCCTACCTAGACACTGCTAAAACAAGTAAGGGTAATGAAAACACAGTAGTTAGTCCAGAAAATAAACTTTAGCAATAGCCTCAAAAAACCTTCAGAAGAAGTTCCCTGAGTTTTAAATTCTGCCCTGTAATCAACTGGCAAAACCAGTTTTAGTTCAGCTGTATAAAATGTTCAGCTTTATAAAATGCAGCCAACCAATCAGACTTAAAGAAAGTAAATTAGTGAAGAAGATTAAAATCTGCCTTATGGATACGACAAGGAAGGATCAAAAGATAGCTGGAAGTTTGACAGCTCCTGCATGCCACCAAAAGATGTCAGCGATATCTTGTCATTTTATAAATGGATAAAACTGATCTTGCTTGCCTAAGTTAGAAGAGTAGGGATTATGAAGAGCATTCTACAAAATAGTGAAGCATAACTGGCTAGTAAGAATTTTGAGGGATGAAAACATAAATCCCCAAAACAATAAGCAATAAAATTGACTGGAGTTATAACTGTGATACTACACAGTATTTATTTGTAAAATTTAAATCAGTTAGTTTGCTGTAAGTGGTAAGAAATGTAAGACAAATCTAGGTCTTAAATATGAGAGTCCCAGAGCCAGTTTGTTTCTTCCTATGCTTTCTTCCTACACTCAGGAAGAGCCTTCTTCAATGACATTAAGGTTATGATGGAAAAATGATTCCAATAGAAGTCTATAGAGATTTTGTTAATATGCCTTTATGATGTGATATTATGACGGCAATTCAATTTCATTGCAGGCCTAATGAGACCGTGTTACAATGTCAAAATGAAAGGAAACTATATCAATCAAGTTATAGTACCCTGAGAGAAAGAAAAACCTAAAGAAATTAACCCCATTAAAAACTATTTTAAAACAACATTAAGATTTAGTGAAATCAGAATTGCTTTGGTTTTGTTGGTTTAGCGCTTCAGGTAGAAGCTAAATTTGGCACTGATTTACAACTCATTAAATATATTGACATCAGGGGAATCAGTGAAAGTTTTAAGGAAACACAAACAGAACAAAATTCACGGTAAGTACAGTGGTTATGTAAAGCATTGGGCACAGCCTGTTTAGTCCTACAGCTAAAATCTTTTTTTCTCATCAACAGAACCAGAATTTCAAATTTTCTCACTTAAAAGAGGTTGCAATTTGGCCAGTGCCTAAGAATTTAAGTTCTTGTATCTCAACTGTCTTGATAATATATTTGAATTTGTACTAAACACTGTAGAATTAGATCCCCCAAACTGCAAAAGTGAACAGAATTCAAGTGGGAAATTCTTACTGAATTTATTAGAAACAAATATGCCATTGCCAACAATAAAGTAAGAGCTAATACATACCCTGAAGACAAGAGGAGTTTTGGTTAGGTCCTAAGTCATCGAAATTGAGGCTAATGGAACATGCCACCGCTGACAAATACCCTTTGATAGCTATATCTTTGGAATCACCTATAAGGGAGGTTAAGTCAAAGTTATGAAAGCAGTCTTAAGCCTATTTTAAAATATTCAAATGCTTATATTTAAAAAGTAAAAAAACAATAACAAAAGATACAAAAACTAGGCATAATGATTTTTTTTTAATTTTTACTTTTTGGCAACAGAGACCTTTTCATGTGCATTCTTTGAATTTTTTGTCACTTTCCAAGCTAATGTTTCCTATTAAGTGTAGAAGTTAGAGCTGCAATATTAATAAGAATTCCATAAAGGCTAGCATTTGTATTCCATTTAAAATGTGCCACTGTCATTTACCAAACCATGTGTTAGTGGCAATATAAAGTTCTGGTCTCTGTAAAAACTGCCACTCACCGGAACAGGCTGCAGACTTTCTAATGCAGCAGGCAGGGGCAACACTATTTTTATGTAATAGGTACATTCCAATATTCGGCAACACACTTGTAAGGATGGAAATTTAAGACTTAGCAAGACATTAGCACCAAAGATTTTGGACATACACCAAAATGTTGTAAAGAGCAAAAGACCACAGTTTTCACTGTGCCATTCTTCCTCTTTCAGCTCACATATTGTTTGTAGCAAACACTGATATTTACATGGCGCTATGAAGAAAGATTTGCAAACCCACAAAAATTCCATTGATTTTTGCTTTTGTTACTTTTGAACATGCAGGGATGGCACTTTGTCATCACAGTATTAAGGAAAATTGATGGAAGGAAAGTATGAGCCATTCCTAAACTCAAAATCCAGTTGTTTCTATTTTTGCTTGTCCTTGATTGATGTACACACACATCACACACACAGAGAACCTTTCTGAAGATGGCTGGCACATAACAGATTTTTTATTTTCAGCTGTTTAGATTAAAACTTGAATAAACTTTTTGCTTCCAACATCATTATTTATTATATGCAATACTGTTTTGCCTAGAGGATACATCCCCATTGTAGGAGGCATTGTAGAAATAACAACAGAAATAGTCCCTGCACAAAGATCAGACCCCAGAGGTTTGCTATATTTTTATTTTTCTCACAGAGCCTGTGCCCAAGGCCTATAAAAGTTTGGACTTGTATAAGCATTCTCTTGTGTCAGGGTGGGCTTTAAAAAGAAAAATCAAATGCACCAAAAGCAGCTCTTGCCATTTCAAGAAACATAAAGTGTTCTTTCTGCAGACCTGATATTTACTCATGTATCTCAGTTACAGAGATATTCTCAGATAACTCATTTACATCAGCTGTAAATTTACTGTACTTTTTGTCAACATAGTCAGTTTCTGTTGGTATTACTAGCCTTAGCAGAAAAGCTTTACTTACACCAGCATTATACTAATTGCACGTTATTTTTAAATTTTCACAAACCTCTTTTTGTTGGTGCTACTTGGTAGGGAGAGATTAACAGTGGCTTGAGGATGGATTCACTGAAACCTTATCTACCTTGCATAACAATGTTCACTATAGTATGAAGTTCTACTGCAAAAATATCAGGACTACTTCTGTCAACACTGTAGTGACAGTAGTAAGAAGAAATGCAACCCTGAAATTGTAAACAAGATTATAAAGTAAAAAAAAATTATATTCCATGCAGGCTATACAATATATGACCTTTCATCAGCAAGGTGATTTGTATATATACACTCAGTTCAGACTGAACATTCAATGAAGAACGTACAAACCAACACAGCATCAAGAGAATCTACTGGGGGAAACAGCAGCATAGATGTGCAAACTGTTCTTGCTGACCAGAAATCTAAATTCACTGCTCCCTAGTCATTATGTAAAAAAAAAAAATTCTTCCAAGGGTATGCACGTTTATTTCACCCATGAATTCTTGTGTGCTGAACTTCCCAAGAGTGAGAAAGAAGGCTCATTAGAGAGAATCTTGTTCCCGTGACCTTCTCCATAATTACTTTAACTACATAACGACTGACTGGAACAGTTTCCTTCAGAACATGTATTATATCAGTATGAAGATACTTACGTATCACACAGGAGAGTTAACATATTGACATAAAAATACTTTTATTTTATCGCAGTCTAACTATTCATCATAGGGATCGCATCCATTTCACTGTTTAAATAACAAAAAACATTACTCTGACCAAAATACTTAGTACAAAAATCGTTCATACACAAGGCCCACTATAAACATCCCATCTCCTGCTGGCACCTTCCTTTGAATATTTGATGGATTTGCTTTGCAGTCGGCATATTTAAATGGTTATAATCTGGCTGTAGGATAATGTATATGATATTACTTACACTCTTTTTCTGTGTTGGTGCAATCTGCTTTACAGCTGTAAAACAAAGCCATAAAGTTTTAAAACTAGATATAGTCTCACAGGTCTAACTTACAGAAGCTAAAGACAGCTGCACCTAATGCAATCTAGGTTTTATATTACAATCAAGATTTTGCTACTCAGTGTATTCATTTAATATATTTATTCATCTTTGGAAGCACCTGAAGGTTCCACTACATAACCGGGGGGGGGGAGACATACAGCTTTGCAACTCGTACAGAATTCCTTCACATTTGTCAATTTTCTTGAAACATACTATTGTGTTTCTTTATAAATACTGATACCAAGTTGTTGTAAAAAGACAGAAAAATAAGCCAACAACACAAATCGGATGTAGTGATGAGCTGGCCAATAGACTTTTACTCTTGTACAGAAGACTCAGGTGACTTAACAGATTTGAAACAACTTTTAATTGTTGGATGGTGTTTATGGACTTACTTATTGAATCTTCTCATCATTGAATTCTTCAGCATGACTTCAGGAAGTAATTAGCAAGAAGTTAAGATTCTTAAGCAGTGCCTTTCCCATCTCATAAAGATGGCTGAAATGTTCAAAGTTTTTCCATTTCAAAGCAAACTAAATCAAGAATATGCCAAGCTTTTGTATTAATAAATCTTTACCAGAAAAGAAATAGACCAATGAGCATCAAGAGCCAAGATTTAAACCTGACTTCCCTTATTAGACATTAAGTGCTGCAATTTTTAACCCGTTTTTTATCCATATGAAAACTTTCCTGTTTTCTCAAGGCAGCTTACACTCTTACTACTTTTAAAAAATTCTTGGTGGAATAGCTTTGAAAAAATCTAAATATACAATGCGAGATGGGTATGTCCTGCAGTCCACCTGTTTTTTCACTCCTTCAATGATTTGCTAGGCATGACTTCCCTTTACTGAACCACGCTGATCTTCTCAATACAAACAAGCAGTTCTACTTTTCATAACTGTGCATATAATTACAAATAGCAGATTTGTATGTAATTCCAAAATTCCTTTTAAAAGATTGGGGCAAATTTGCTACTTTCTGTTTTACTCATGCTGAAGAAGGTCTAAAGGAAAAGACTGCAGACTACAGATTTTTCAAAAGTGAAATGCTTTAGAACTCAAGTTAATGCCATCTGGTCCTGCCAATTAACTTTTTCTATTAATACCTGAATTTGAGGTATTACCCATAACATCTCCCCTGCAAAGAAGGGTTCCAGCACTGAAACAACCTTGAGTTCTTCATTAGTAAACACACATGCAAAACCATAACTTTCTATGACTGACCATCTAGAGTGGCTTTGCAGCTCTCTGGTAATTTTTCCTTTATTGATATTTTGAAGAAGTATTGATCATAATTATGCAAGCTCTTTGAAAGTTGTTTATCTCTTTTTGCTCTGCTGTGCTGCAATGTCTTGGTAATATCCTTTTATATTATTCTTTAGATGATACTCCAGTTCCATGAGGGAAAACTTCTTACTTCTGTAGACTTCCTTATCCCAAAAAGTCATGCTAGTTTTCTTTTTTTTTTTTTTTTTTACACTTCTTCAAGTCTTTTTTGGTACATTATAATGCAATTACCCTAAGTTTATCAATATAGTATTTAAAATATTCTACCCACCACTTGCAAACTTTCTGCCTATTGGCTGCCCCTCAACTCTCTTTTTAGCAGGACTTCTTATTTGTACATAGTAGTTGCCTTTTCTAAAACTATGTATGTGTTGACTTCAGAAAAAAAATGTTTCTGTAGGGAGATTAAATCTGAATATGCTACTATCAGTGTAAAAAGTGGCTCATTTTGCAGCACTTCTTGCACAATGATCAACAAGGCCAAGCTTTGTATCTCATAGGGGTTACCAAACTATGCCATATGAAGTAGTTATTTATGAAATCTGAAAATTTAATCTGTGCACTGCAGCTCCCATGACATTTCTTGTCTTACCTAATTGAACTTTATTATTATTATTATTGAGATTCCTTCTCTCACAGGCTGAGTTCCCTTAACACACTGAACTCACTACTGCTGTCCTGTTTCATAGCTGTATTACAGACAAAACCTGTTTTTTCCTGAAATGTCAAAAAGTCCGTTACTCACTAACACACATACATATCTGCTTTTTCATAGTTTCCATTTGCATTCAACTTCAGTCTTTCCATCAGCAGTCTACTCAGTGTTTCCCTTACACTTTGTGTCCTAGTATTGCTGTGCTTATTATCTTTCTTCTAGCATGCTGGTTTCTAGCATGTATATTATGTTCAGAAGCTCATTTAAATCTAAGTTTTCCAATACCTATTCTTAGAATTATTTGCTTAAATACATGTATATTTACTTCATTCAAAGGGTGTAGCAACCTTAGTAATGTGCTCTTACACGTACACCAGCGTTTTCTCGCTCTTTTGTCTGTATTTAATTTTAATGCCAGCAATTCAATTTAATTTTGATTACTCCTCCTGTGCCTACTCCTTTATTTCAAAAATTTCTCCATTTCCTAATGAAGCTGATTAATTTTCCTCAGCCACATCTTCAAATGCTGCATCTCCATCTTTCTCTCTGGCCCCGAGAACATTTCAAAGAACTAACTTCCTAACTGGATGTTTACATTTTAACTCCACCACCTCTCCTACCATTTCCTGTGTCATTGGCACAGCAAATACAAATGCAGGTTCCTCACTTGTATGTCTGTTCCAACGAGAATAGCCCAGGAACGTCTACATAAGTTTCAGTAAGACATTTCTTTGATAACTAACCTGCCAAATAATAGCACCACTTAACAGTGTGAATGCTGAAGTGGTTTTATTATTATTAGAATTATTTTAATGATTGGCATGCACTGTGTGTTTATATTTTTGTCAAATATTGGGAAATCAATTAAAACAATATAATGCCACTGGGAAAAAACATCATTTGCAAAATAATTATAAGCAATTGGCACCAGATGTTCTATTTCTTCAAAATTTGCATTTTCAGTTTTATAATATTTATACTTTTCTTCTAGCAAAATGCTTAAGTAATCATACCTCAAAAAGCTGTTTTTTTTTTCTTTTTCTGGCTTTGGTTTTATGACAATGTAATTCAAAGACAAAGCTCAGGTCATATTTCCAAAGTCAGTTACACTTAGCGGTTTCATCCCCTACCATACAGATAGAGTATCTTTTATTTTAACCATACTTAGTATTATCTACTGATCTTCTAGAAGCAGAGATAAACAGCATATTTTAACAATACTGTTCTGCTAAACCTGAAGCCAAATGAACTCAAGGAACTGATAAGAAGCTTTTCCTAGATATAAGAAAACCTGAATATTCCTGTCATGGCTTTTGGCTGTTTCTTGTTCATCTAGTTTTACCTAAAGAACTAAAGTTATTTCATCTAAAGAACTAAAGATTTTAATCTAAAATGAAAACTTTCTGATAGCCCTAGATCAAAATTCATCTAATCAAAGATTTATTTTGACATGTATGCAGACACGCATGAGAGAGCTTGTTCTAAATTTCAATAATTTTCTTTATAAAAGAAGAGAAAATGCTTTCTGAGGTCACAAAACATTTAGGGGTCACTGGAATCTCACAGTATGAGCTCTTAAATAGAGACTTTAGTATTTCTTAATTCTTTGTGTGAGAAAGATTAATCCTTTAAAGAAAAAGTATTTTGTTTAGATTCAAGTGTTTAGATTCTTGTTCATTCAGAAAACCTTAGGAGACTACATATTCTGATTTCTTGTTTCTTTTTTATTCTAAGAGTACATTCAGTCTATTTTTTAATTTATTTTAGGTTTAGAGTGAGCAATAAACTTAGCTGTAGGCAAAGAAACACAACACAGCATGAGTTGGCAAGGCCTTGAGAAACACCATATACCCAGTTCTGCCATGACAGTTAATAAGAACCAGTCAATAAGAATCGTACACAATGAACTCCCAGAGCTAAGAGGTTAGTCTCTGCTTATCTCCAGATTTTTAATTCACTCCAGAAAATAAAATTTCTTCAGCTTTTTACTTATTCTTTAGCAAGATTCCCTAAATGTTCTTGTTTTACTATCTCAGATAAAATTAGATTATTTAAACTGAGGCTGTACAGTAGTTTCTTAGATCTGAGCTCATGCCTTGTACAAATTTTACTGACACCATCAAGTCACTGGACTGATGGCATCCTTAGACATCAGTTGTTAAAAACTATGTATTCCTTGACAACACGTGAATAGGAAAATAAAGCTACACTTGGATAATCAGAAGAAGAGATGGTAGAATACTTGAAACATACAGAGTTCTTTATTACTGTGCCTACTAGCTTTGTAACGTTGGGTCGTAAAAAAGCAAAAACATTTAAAACAGATTTAAAGCTTTTATTTGGTGCTGAATCCATTCCTCTGTTTAAATAGCAAAAGGATTTAATAAAAAAAAGAGTATTTTTTCTCAAGATTATCAATAATGCAATGCATCTTTAATTTTGAGGGTAGGAGACAGAAAAAGCAAGATTATTTATTATATTTAAAATATTAATATTTTGCTTGATGTAAAGCAACACAGTAATAGTGGTACTGCCTTCACCTTTTTCTAACATCAAGCATAGAAGTCTACCAAAAGGTCTTTATAAACTCCCTAGCAAGGTTTTATTATATATGTTATTCTCACATCAGAACAGATGTGAGAACAATGACCATTGTCAACTAAAGAAAACGAAGGATATGATAGAAAAAATACAAAACTAAAATGGGTTAACTGATTACCATAACTTTTCAAGGTGGGTCTTCTCCTTTAGGATGTCAATGAAGTGATTTTTCAGTGGCTTTCTGGTTGCAATACATTTTTTAGAGTTCACTTAGAAGAACTGAAAAAAGTCTTACTTTCCATCAGTTCTGTGGACTGCCTTTGCATCTTCTCCATGCTCTCTGCGGTCCTGGCTGTGCCAAAAGCTCTCTTCTTGCTATATTTTCTTGCAGACACTACTCCTGTTCCTCCTTTTTCTCCCATAAGTATTCTTTACTGAAAGTAACATTTCTCTCTCCCACACGTGGGTTCCTCTGATCCAGTATGCTGCAGCCAGAGTAACGCAAACAAGAAAACTTTCTCTTTGCTGCTGAGATTTATTGATTTTTTTTTTTAGAAGTCCATGTGTCTATTAACATATCAGCACTTATCAACCACTAATAAGCAACACTGTGACATTCAAAAGCTAGTTTTCCTCAGAATATTATTTAATCCCTTTTCTACCAATGCAAAAAGGTCCCCAAGAGGGAGCCTTGGAAGAAGTCAGAAATCATCCTGTCCTCTTGATGGCAGGATTCAGCAGAGACTCCATCACAAGAGACTCTCTAATGCTTTCTTCCATTTCACAAAGAAGGAAGAAAGAAACCCATAAAGCTGTTTTACAGTGGTGGGAGACAAACAGTCATATGGACACCACATTTTGAAATTTTTTTTTTTTTAAATAAAGGAAGCATGCCAAGAACTAGAATTAAATACTTTCCCAGATCACTATTTAGTTACCTACCACCATATAAATCAATTTATTACCGAGTCTACAAGTACATGCAACTTGGGCTCAGGTGTGAGTGCAGATGGATTTTAATCCATTTCACAAATCTAGCCATAGCTATATTGGTTTCATAACTTAAAATATGACTTGGGAGAGGAATTGCCAAAAGACTACATTTACTGATTATCTTCAGTTTCTTTAGTACAGTTCATACCATCTCTCTCAGATATCTTTAATTTACATCAAACTAATCAAGATGCAATAGAGAGAAAAATAAGCATTTGAGACCTGCTTCTGAAACCTGCAGGCCCAGCTGAGACACAGAAATGCCCACCCTCACTAAGCAAACTATTATTCATAACATCTGCCTATCTAGTGCAATGTGAGTTACTGTCACTCATCATTGACATGTCTCTATAGTAGGACTGATATCCTAACAGTACATTATTATCTTTCATGAGAATATGCTAATTCCTTTTGTATCACTATGTATGCTGATATGCAGTATCCTTTGACATTGACAACATGTTCTAGTGTGATATATTAATTCAAGAGGAAAAAAAATATGCAAAGGCACTGGTAAAGGCATCATATATCTGGCAAAAATTGATTAAAAGCATGAAATTATTCTCCCAATATGACAACAGAATTTTTACCATTGATCTCAGTGGTGCCAAGATTCCACCAGATGTCCAGATTTTGGGTTATTAATTAATAGCAAGTACAATACTAGCTATATTATTCAGCGTCAAGTAAAATTTTTAAAGGCTTTCCTTCCCCTGTAATTTCTATAGAACACTTTTTGACTTATTAACAAAATAACTTCTAATTCAGTTATTATGATTAAGTGTATATTATCAGATCACAGTACACAGATATTTCTGCCAGTATTTTCAAGCAACAAGTGACCATAATCATATATACTTGACATGGGCAATTATAACACATTATTTTTCAGCTAAGAATTAGTAAGTGGGACTCTCACAGTATGTCTTCTCATTATATTTTCTACAAAAGATTACTTTCTTTTTTTTTTTATATTTGACTTCTTTGCCCTTCACTGATGTCCTCAATGATTTCCTCCACCAAGCATTTTACTACTTCAACCTACCCTAATTAATTCTTAACTTTAAATTCTCCATTGACCCTAATTTAACTCTCTGTAGGTATAAAAGCTTTGGAAAAAATCCTCAGTGAGAAAGTGTTTTCCACATAGCTTTTCGTCAAGCTTTTGCAGCTTTAAATCTGATCACACAAAATACTGAACCAAATACTGCATTGAACAGCACTATATATTGTTGTATTACAATAGCAATGTCACTTTTCCAAGTACTACTGGGCTCCAACAAAATCACAAAATTAGACTCTGAGTGTGGAGATGCTAGGTACCTGCAGTTTCACTTTCAGGAATGAGACTTTGCAAGTAGCTAGTCATCTGATGCACACCTCCTGTAATCAGGCACCGAGAGTCTACTGTAAATTCAGTTCTTTTTTCTTTCACTTGCCAAAAGAATCTTCCTCCTACAGCATACGTGTAAGCAGAGAACACAGAAGGAAAAGTATTTGATTCCAAAACTTCAGTGAACAGATTTCTAGTTTTATTTAGTTATCTTTAAGGAAAAAAAAAAAAGTCTCTCAGGTTAAGAGCTGTATGCAAGGCACTTCAGTTGAGAACAGCTGGGATAGACAAAGTACAGTTAAATTATAGCACAGACAAGACAGAGACATCACCCTCTTTCTTTCTCACATTATGACTCAGCTGAAAAAAGCTTTGACATCAATATTATAAAGTATTCTTTACTTTGCATTTAATATTTTTTGAACCACTGTATTCAATGCAAACAGCTGAACTCCTGTAAAGAGCTTGACCAGAGAGAATCAATGCATTTATTTGCACTAATCTCTCAGCAGAGCTAGCTTCAAACCTGCTGGACTGCTAACAGCTATGGTCTTCTATGTGCTGAATTCCCATCACAAAATACACAGTTGAACACCAAATGCAAGGGGTATAAGTGAAGAACAGTGAATTGACAGATCTTAAGTGACATCAGCAATTCTAGATTTATTTTGCGGTTAAATCAAAATCCCACT
Organism: Haliaeetus leucocephalus; assembly: GCF_000737465.1. Classification (NCBI taxonomy): domain Eukaryota; kingdom Metazoa; phylum Chordata; class Aves; order Accipitriformes; family Accipitridae; genus Haliaeetus; species Haliaeetus leucocephalus. The sequence goes on from NW_010972776.1 coordinate 4,786,181, forward strand.
AATACTCAGGGACACTGATAGCATTTTTTGATGTCAGTTCCATGTACCTTCAATGACCCTTAGTTCAATGTACACAACATTCACCACTAATATACTTACATATTATAAATCAGTTTATTGATAAATGAGCAGTATTCATTAATTCTAAGCAAAATGTCAAGCCCTGTTCCATCTAGGCAAAGTCGGTTAGTCCAAATCTTTTAGTTTTTAAGCTACGAAGTTGAAGAGGTTTTAAATATTGTGCTTGATTGTTGTAGTCCGGTTTCCAATAAGAAGAAACAAAAAAGTATGATGCTAGACTGTAACTTGCCTATTAATCAGTTTAGTCTGTACCAGAAAGACCATTTTAAATCGTTTCATGGCTTAAAGTAGACATTTAAAATTTATTAAATTTTCTTTAATGTGGCATTAAGAATATTAAAGCAACAATGAGAAAAAGGGACAATCCCAGGCAGTGATAGAGACACAGGTCTGTATTTACTGGAGACTAAATAATTACAAAAATCCTCCTTCTGTGTTCTTACTGGCTTAAATAAAACCCAACCAAAACAAACAATGAAACAAAAAGGAATAGCTGTCATACCAGGAGAAGAAAAAAAGTAACATCACTGTAACTAAAACCCAGGTAGCAGTGACACACTGCCCTTTTAAAGAGATAAAGAATAAAGCATCTACTTTTGGAACCATATAGGCTCCATTTTGGAGTTGCATGAGACAATTATCAATGCTTTCCTCAGGGCAATACAGATATATATATAAAATTAAGCCATGGTGATTTCAGCAGCACAAAGAAAGTTTTGTTTACATCAAAAAAGGCTTTGTCTCTGAGCAGGGACTCATACAATAACAGGCTATCTAGACCAGAAGAATCAATTAATTTTTGAAGATATTTGTACTATATAAAGGATTAAATCTAGATTGCTTTCAGTAAATGTTTTGCTTTCACTGAATGTACAGCACTTGATATCCTCATTACAGTTGTAATATTATTACAATGATGTCTTTTTATTATGATTTAACCATCCCTTATAAATTTTAACACAAACAAGTACTTAGTTAAAAAAAAAAGGTAATTTACCATATGCTGACAAGAAGCCACTTTTCAGAACATCTTTCCCATCCTTTCTGCCACACTATAAATTATGCACATTTGCTATAATCTTGCTTCATTTACAATCTCCATCATTCCTGAATTTAACCTGTTGTACAAAACCAGACAGCTGAAATTGGAGATAGCTTTTGAATGGTATTTTAAGGAGCTCAGAATCAATTAAAAAAAACCCCAAACCAAACCCCAAAATAACCAACCAGCTATTAAGTCTACATAACTTAACCTATTTCCAAACTTGAGTTCAACCCACACCTAAGGAAAGACAGTAATATTTTGCTCCCAATTTGTTCACTGGGCACTGTCATATCTTGTATAATATCTGATTCTTTCAGAAATGACATTTTCATGTCATAAAATCTAATTCATAGGCACTTTCAAGTGCTATTTTTAGAGATAAAATTCAAGACTAATGAATGCAATACACTAAGAAGTTAATATGACTAAGAATTTAATATGAAGTTAAATCAAACTCTCTTGTCTCTCTGTTCAACTCATTCTTTTCTTGACAGTAATACACAATACCAGCAATAGTTCTCATATGAAAGTTTATAACCCTTATCTTTGTCTGAAGTATGCTTTCACTTAAAACAATATTTACCGTTGACTTAAAACCAAAGAGTTCTCCTGTGAAGGGTAGTGTGTATTTCTGTGTGGTTATCCTGAACCATCAGATCTCTGTGTGTATGTACCATTGTGCAGCTGATACAACCAACATCAGATCAGTCACATTTGCTGTGACTTTAGAGTCAATCTTTCAATTCTTTTGGAAGAGAACACCAGGCTGAATAAAGAAAAATACTATTTTGGGCTCATTTCAGTCTTTAACCTTTCATAGTTTTGTCCTCACATTTTCTGTGAGATTTCACCTTTTCTCACATTCCACCAAAAACTTCTGTTACGCACTTTTTACTTCTTATCCTCAAATGACTTCAAAAAGCCTGAATACAAATATTCTTTTACTACAATCCCCTTCTCTGCAATAAAAAGTGAAGTAGCTCTGCCTCATTTACCCCCACATGGCTCAGATAGGTTTGTGGGCTTCTTTCCTCATGAAAACTAAAGTCAAGGGTCTTTAATGCTTTCTTTACCATTTATCTTGCAAGTCTTGCTGACTGCATGTGTAAGGACTGTTTTCATACACCTTCCTCTAAAGATTCCTTACACAGACTGCAAAACATTTTACAAAAGGTCTTAAGCTTTTGATGTGTCAGTTCTTAAATAAAAGCATTTTCAATACTCTGAAAAATTAAATGAATAGCAAACAATACATTTCCCTTGGATAATCTTCTAATGTGTCTTGCACCAGTGTTTTCTACTCTATTATGGCTTAACAATCCATCCCTCTGAAACTGCCTTAAATTTGCACAAAGGAATTACAGGTATAAGCAGATAAACTTTTCAATGAACTTAATTTGGCTAAATTTAAGCACATTGACCTTTGTTTAATAAAGAATAGGTCAACATAATTATACTATGGAGTCAGGAAATAATGAATAAACTGATCATGCGGAATTTTTTTTCCCCTAAATATTTCTAGGACATTTCAAGTACATAAATATTCATAAGAGCATTGAAAGTGAACCTTACAATCTGAAAGCACTGATCATTTCAGTAAGGTAAACAAAATGCAGACTTCCTTTTTTTTTTTTTTTTTAGGTCCAGTATTGGGATTTTTCTCATCCATTATCATCACACAAAATAGATACCTTGATGAATTCCATTAATTGATTCAGTGGCAAAAAATATTTTTTTGCTCAATAGGCATGTTACTTTTCAGGGTTTAGTCATGTTCTCGGAGGTGTACGCATGCAAGGTCACCAACTTCACAGAGGGCTATATCTCACAGAGATCCACAAAGCAAATAGCACCAGCAATGAGCCACCAATAGTACTCTTCCACTTCCTTCAGTCAAGTTTGTTCAAGCATGTTATATCTGCATGATCTCTTCTCCATTTCAGCTATCCAAAACAAATGGTTAAAATGAAAAGCAGGCTTTCACCTCACTTAAAAATGCATACAGAACTAGAAGGAGCATCCCAATGGCTCAGCTGGAGTCCTGAAGAGCAATTTCCATATGGAAATAGAAGATACTGATGCTAGTGAAGCTCAAAATCCAAGTCTGTATTCCTTAGCTATTTAATAATTTCTTACAGACTTCATTAGAAACAGGATTGGGAAAAAAAAGGACTATTGAAATGTGACACACAAAACTGTTCTTAGAAGTGCTAATCACACATCTGTAACAGGATACATGACAAATGATTTGGTAGGATGTCAGAAAAAAGAACATCACAGCTAACTTCCTATTGACCTCGAATATGTTATTTTCCAACAGAAAACAGTATGAGCAGTAATTTTAAGTCAAGTTGACAGATCTAAGTCTAAATCATCACAAACTTCAAAAACAAGTATTTAAGGGTTCTATTAAATAGCCTCAAGAGCTCTTATGCACCTTCATCCTTTTTCCACTCAGCAAATACACTAAGGGAAAATGCTCATAAAAAAGCCTTAAATCTGCACATTCTACTGGTAAAAAAAAAAAAAGTCATAAGGATAAAAGTGTCAAAACTAGCCTGAGGTCTGGCAGCTGACAATAACAACCTGTAGTGAAATCAGCTGGGAAGCTCTCCAGAATCATTCTGGGAGAGTACGCTCATTTTAAAATGGCAATTTACCCTAACTTTAGCCATCTAGCTAGTCATACCAGTAGTTGGAAATATTTATTGCACAACAAAAAATAAACAAGATTTTACTTAAATCAACATAAATCATTGAGAACAGTGAAGCTACCATTCATGCACGTGATCTCATTATTGGATGTACGATTTTTCTGATGAAATGGGGCTTACCTTCCTAATGACTCATCAGGTGTTCCACGGTTGTGGCTTATCTGAAATTCCACCCTTGGGACTGGTTGCAAAAGCATCTAATAGGTTCTAATAAAGTCAACCTTCTTTGTGTTACAGCTCTTCTTTCTAAAGGTCAGCAACTTTGCAGCATGCTTGTTGTGTTATTAATTTGTTAGCGTTGCTATTCACAAATAAACCAATCTCTTTCACACAGCTGTATAAACCACCACAAATAAAACAATAAACAGATGGTAGTGAGCAGTCTAAATGTTTTGGTTCAGCTGTTGTACTTGTAGCTGTCTCCATTCTACATCCCTAGATTCAGATGTCCCATAAAATTAAAAGGGGTTATTTCTGATTTTAAAACTATTGTGTTTGCAACTGCCTATAGTCTAGAAAGTTGAAATGCAGTGCCCACATGCTCCCTGCGCAACTGCTCGTTCATCATGTGAGAACAAAGTTCCATGCCTTTGGTTGTTTACCCTCTTAAGAGGCAGGAAGAAGTAGTTTACATTGACATTCTGCAAGATTTATCTTATTTTATCTCTTTTTAATACCATGTTACTATCCCTGTAAGAGAAAAGAAAGGCCCCCAAACACCAAGAGAAAATATAGGAAATACAAGTACCACTTTCTACCTGGCAGTAAAGCCAAAGCAAAGGAAACCAAACCCTTACATCTTTTGCTTCATCTCTTAAGATACCACGTACGGGTGTTGCCTTCTCTTCCTTGCTAATTCCTATATCCATGCAAAATCAACCATTCCAATTACTAGTCAGCTAAATACAACGGAGAAACTGTACTCTCTCTCTTCTTCCTTTCCCTTCTACGCAATGCAGAAAAATTAACCACGTGTTAACCAGCTCCCATGACACTCCAGAACGTAAAATATGATTATTCACTCTAGAAATATAGAACCATGCAAAGTTCACATGGAACACATACTTGAACTGGTAGCCTTTTTGTATGTAAAACACCCAAAGGAACTTAGTGCCTTAGTAATAAGGTTCTGAAACAAGTGGGAAGATAGCACCCTTAGAGTTCTCTAAGGAGCTCACCTTACTTCTTTGCAATAGCAGACACACCCTTCTAAATGAATGGACATAAAACTCAAGATCCACTCAAGATCCTAAGTCTTCAGAACCTTGCTATCTTCTTGCTGGTTCTTTCGTTATTATTGGTTTTAGAAAGAAGTAAGGACGTAAGTAGGGGTGAGGGAGCCATTGTAATAAGAGCACATTATTTTCAGATTACCAAGCTTGCCCATGATGATATAAGAGAAAACTCCATTTCAGACAGATTTCTTTATGCTAACACAACTCCCCCAAGACAAAGAGACTTAAATATACACAATTAGAGAAAGAATATGATGCTATTATCCTAATTTGAAAATGAAGCTGTCAATAAAAAGGAAAAACAAATGGGATAAAATCAGAGTAAGAAACAATAAATGAGCTCTGCATTTATATTTTCATCTGCTCTCCTCTATGGTAAGAAGGGTGAGAATTTATTTTATTGCAGCTAGAAGACTTTGATAAAGTGTTACACTTTATCACATTCTCCTTCTCCAAGATATCCATTCTAGTGTTGTAAATAACTCATTTTTCTCAGGCCTCCCCGTTCTACAAATTCCTTACCCTATAAGTTCCTAACAGCTACAGATATAAATGAACATTTATACGGACAGAATTAAACGGACATTATAATGGACAGAACTTTCTACTTGGATATGGATGACCAAGTCTTCACTGTGTTCTATGTCAACCTACTATGGGCAGCTTTTAGTTATGCATTACTTCACGTACAGTCAATCTACATAAAAGAGAAGAGTGATAAGAGACATAAAATAAAAATGCAGCAATAGAGAATGTGAATTACAGATCTTTACTCTCCTAGGTGCCACCTTATTGGCTTACTATTTTGTATTCAACAGCTTACCCATTAACCCCCTGAAAATACTGTGTAATAAGGAATTAGCTTTGTGTTTGCCACCAATTACTGCAAGCTGGGAGCAGAAGCCAGTCAGCAAAATCTGTGGGTTTTTTGAAAGGACAAAGCAAAATTGCAATGGTCTTCTGCCTTCCTGAGATTAGCTGAATCAATTCAGCTATCTAAGACCTTTTACCAAGGTTACCTTAAAAAAAAAAACAAAAACAAAACCCAAACAAACCAACAACATCAGCTCATACTGGATTTACAGCAGTTTGTCTGCAAAACCAAAGTTAAGTTTACATCAGGTTTTTGTAAGGAGGCATTTAGCATGCCTACTGGTTGCCTGCACCATGTGTATGCATCAATATTGGGCAAGCTTGCTACAAGCAGACAATTAAAAACATAGCAAACTTGCAGGATCAGCTTACTGTCATCTTAACATTTTAGAGAGATCTGGGTTTCTGCCTGGTCAGCGCTTTGCTAATTAACTGTATTCTGACTATTCTGCAGAAATGATATTTTAGCTTGTAAAGTATCAGATGAATATTATGGTCAAATAAACTTACACTGCAAAATTGTAAAGCCGCTGTCAATCTGCTGTATCTTACCCTTAAAATGCTCAGAAGAGGCCAAAATGCTGATTATATCAACATTATGCACATTCTCGGTATGAGGCATTTGTACATGTACTGGAGTTCATATGTATTTCAGAATTTGAACACCCAATGTAGTCTCAAACCAAGAATATTAAAATACAGGTACCTATTAAGATACCTTTAATGAATGTCTAAGGACTAAGGCGTGATCAATCCAACTTTCTCCCAGGTTTCTCTAAAAAACTTCTAGTCTGTTTACTTAAAAAGGAGGATGCCTTGTGTTTATAACTCCATGTAATTCACAAGCTACAAAGCTGTATTCACTGGACCAGCGCTTGAAGCAAGCCCTTCAGGATGGTTCTTACTAAAGCCTGATGGTTTTTGCTTCTTCTTCTAGTTTATTGACTCAGAACAGAGGTCAATAGATGAGGTGTGGCTATTTTTCTCCTTTATCTGATACAGTCTCTTGACATACTGTAGTCTAATTGTAAAATAATTCTTTGTCACATTGAGAGTGCCTACCGGACTTGTCTATTAGGGTTTTGTGCTAAAAGTTTAGAATATAAAAGGTGAAAAGAAAATTTCCCATGTTCTAAAGACAGCCAAAACAATCTTTGTGGCAAGCTTGTGCATTCACTGAAAGCAAAAACAAAACCCTGACACAACACAGGGGCTGGAAGCTGAAAGGTAAATTATGCTTGCTGTGTTTTTCTAAATTGAATCCTGCCTGTATGATCAGCAGCATTCAGACTCCCAGCAGGGAAGTCTCCAAAAGAGAGGGAAAACTAGGCAGGTGACTGTAAAGAAAGCACAGAGAAATGTGCTAAATAAAAATTCTGGTTGAGAAGTGAAATTGGTTTAAATTGCCTACAGCATGTCTGTGGAGGAAAAGGGTCTACACAGATTTCTCTACTTCAAGGGGTGGAGAGAAAAGCATTGCAGAGCATGAAAAGCACATACATGTATGGAAGACTTGTTCATTATAGACAGTTTCTTTATAGATACTCAGTTTTGGAAAGGGACAAAATGAGGGACACACTAAAGAAACCAGTGAGATACAGTGAAGGGGTATATTTGAAGGAATCAGTGACACAGAGGCCTTCGCTGGGATGACTTAGCTGTAGAGATGCCCCCATCAGAGTTTACCCAAAAGACAGGAGTCATTCCTGCTTCATCATTACTAGTCAGCAGGAGCTTCAAAATATTCACGATTGGATTAATTATGAATTGTTAAAAGGCAGTTCATAATTTGGGGATGGGAGGAGTAAGCAGAGTTCAAAAATAGCTACAGAAGAAAAAAGAACAGCTGCCCTTTACAATTACTCAAAAAAAAAAGGAAATGCATTCTGAAACACAGCTGTTTGTCTGTGAATTAAACTCAGCATTCACTCAGACACTTATCTCAGATTGCTAGTCCAGGCTTTAACACATGTCCCCATCTGAAAGCATTTGTTCCTATCAAAATAGATGGAATCAAGGAGCCCAAATTGCTTGAGCAGCTTGGAAGGTCTCAGTCTAACTATCTTTTGAACAGGCAAACTGCTCCTTCTTCAGTAGTATAATATGGCCCTCCTTTTTCACAGAACTGTGGTTTGTTTCCCTCAGTTATCAAGACAATTTTTCAAATACTAGAGTTTTAAAACTCTATCTCCTGGGCACCATAAAAATGTCAATCTCAGGGTAAGGCATAAACTGACCAATTTGTCTCTGGGCAATTCAACAGTACAGAAGGGGTACAATAAATGCCTAGAACACAGTACATGAGACAAAATATAGTTAAGAACAGACCACTGAACTTCTCAGATTTGCTTTTTCTTCTGCAAAATTTCATTACAGATCATGTAGTAAAGGTAATGCTTAAACCTCTATTGGAAATCATATAGTAATTTAATCTATGACACAAAGGTTTGATCTCTTCAGAATGGAGACACTACTGTAGAGACAAGAAAAGCTTTAGGCTAGACCTGCAATCCAGGTGTAACCAGGTGTATCCATTTTCATTTTAAAAAGGCCCAGAACCCTAACTTTTGCAGTTCACAGGCATACCTTTCCTTATTAGCCTGACTACTTCTGTACTCTTTTCTTATGCTTGGTCTGTAATATGTCACATCATCATCACTAAATATTTTAAAAATGCCTCTCAAGGGATCACTGTGCCAAAACAAGCTTAGGTGCTATACAGTAAGAATATAAAACTTGTACTCCTGAGCCATAGAGCTTTCACCTACCAAGAGACAAATACAGGAAAAAAAAAACAACCCTACTCATATACAAATATTACTGTTTGCAACTGACAAGACAAAAGTGGTTGTAAAGCCTGTTAAATAACAAATAACTATGGCTTTGGCTTTTCTGTTTCATTTCTCAGGAGACCTCCAGGAAGTTACAGTTCTGTACCTAGCCAAAGATAAGAGTTTTCTCTGTGGAATGAAAGAAAGGAAAAGATAGAGCCTAAAATCCCTAATTATTCGCTCAGATCATCCAGATAGGTAAGAAAACCAACCGCATACCATCAGTGAAATACTGGGAAGCCCTCAAAGCTAAACAGACTGCAAGAATTAAGTATAGTTGACATAGTCATAACAACTAGTATTTGATAGGATGAAACTTGCCCCCATATAATATTAATTAAATCGTTCTGAACACTGAAGAACTAACTAAAATTCTACTGTGTTTGTGGACAACTCTTGAAATGAAGGAAACAAAGCTATTTCTTCCAGAATGTAAATTATTGGACACTATCCAATTAAAGCCATTGAACAATAAATTTGGCCTTTAAAGAACTACTTTTTCTTCCTTAGTGCATACTGCAATTCTGAGAATTACTTATAACGCCTCTCCATTTTGATGAAGAAAAAAAAGCAAGAATAAAACCTTAAGAATGAATCACAACTAGGTTTGAATGCAAAGATGTCACCTTTTACAGAAAACATGCTTACTTTTAAAATCAGTTTCTTTGAGGCAAGATAATAGGTTTCTAATGACCTAATTAATTTTACACTAAGTGTATTTTGCAAATGTACAAAGTTAGACAGCAAATTGCTGTCTCTGCTTTGGTAAGAAATGGTTGTCTCCAAACAGATATCTAAAACCAATGTACAGTAATTCGTGCCGACAGTTTATTCTAATTACAGCTGAATATAATGGTTCAGCTGAGATACCAAATTTCACTGCAAATAACACTTTGCTAGATGGTAAATAAAATAAAATGAAAACAAATTATAAATCCATGTTATTTTAGCTGGAAACTTTTTTTTTTCTAAGCACATAATGCTACTGAAAAGTATAATGTGGCAGATAACATTGTCTGGTGCTGATTCAGAATATTAGATTTATTTTTTTTTAAGTAAAACTAACAGATATATATTTATTCACATTAACACAGACCACATAATATTGATACTCACTCTCTTTTCTTCCCAACTGTACCAGGAGTCTCTGAATCTGCAACAGGAAAAATTATCATCGACTGAGAAAAATTGAGGTATGTATATTCTCTCTCTCTTTGAATACCTAGATTCTGATCTGTCAAGACAGACTTCAGAAAGAAGGTTAATTCCTGGTTCAGTGAAAAGACAGAACCATGATAAGTTGCCTTCATCCATAACATATATCATAAGGTCCTCTTACCTACGTTTTAGAAATTTACCAGTACGCCCTAGCAACACACAAATGTGAATGTAGCACAAGCAAGAAACATAGTGCCTCAAACAAGGGCTTTTTGTAAGCTATAACCTCATGCAGGAGTTTACAAGCAGGTGATATGAAAAAAAATACCTAAGCAATTATAGCTTTAGGGCAAATAGCAGAGCTAAATGTTAAACAGATTTTATAATATATTTTTTCTAAATGCCTTGGCAGCCTTCTGCCCAAATAGAAATAGGTTTTGGAAAACACATAACAGTAACTATAAAGTGTATAAAGATGTGATGCACACTAAGAAAGGCAAAAGGTAGAGTTTACATGTTAAAAGCCTTTATGGAAATGAACAAATTTCCTACAGGACGATGTTCATATACAAGGAAAAGCAAAGAGCTGAACTGGGTTGTCTTTGTGCACTTTTAGGGAGAGTCAACAAACGACATCTGTATTTGAGATTTTAAAAGTTTTATAGGATTCAAAATACAAAGACTGTGAAATCCACATTCACATCTAGAGACAATCGTAAGTGTTTATGTAAGGAGATTTTTAAGTATTTGATTTTATGTAACACCACACACCTCCTACTCTTGTCAGTCTGAACCTGAACAACTTTAAAGTATATAATTGCACATATACCAGCCATAAGCTCCAAACTCAAACTCCAAACTGAATATGAAAGCTCAGGAATGCAATTTGTCAGTATAGTCCAGTTAATAGCATAGATGTGAGACAGGTCTAAGGGGTTTGGCAACCATAAGCCAAGAGTTTTGTCCGAACAGGACGCGTGTGCATTAGAAAATTCACAGTTTTCTGGATACAATACCTGTGGCTAGGAAATGCAAGCAAGAGAATGGCATGTTTCTGCCTTCACCTACCATATTAGTAAATAATGGAGTCCTGCTTGGAGATCCTGAGAGACACCTCTGGCAAGCACAGCTACGTGGGACAGGAGTGACCCTTTCAACAAAGGAACTAGGACCTCTAAATGTGAAATCTCTTAAGTGATGTCAAGAGGCAAACGAATAAGGCCATGCAAAAAAAGGAAGAATAAAACCCAATAAAATAAAAATAAATGTAAAAAATATGATTTAAAAAACTCCGAAACTATGCAGAAAATGCAGGTGTTCAGATTAGTATCCAAAGCAATGTGGGTTGTTTCTGCAGAAAGAAGTATAGGAACAGCACCAACATATGTATTTTAAGTATTTTTAAAACAGAATCCACATTCATTGAACAGTGAACAAAAGCACAAGTTCTCTACATTAGAAGAGCCCCTCCTTTTTCATACTGGCGTCCTGCAAAAAGATTATTCATTATAAGAAGGCAGAAAAATTCTGTAGGATAATATGAATGAGGCATGTAGTTAATCCACTAAGATTCCATTAAGAAGTGAGCCGATGTTCAGCCAACTAATTACCCATTCATTAAAACAGAACCATAAATGACATTTCCAACATATTACAAAACCCCTCTGTAGTAATATTTTCCCATCTACATCTATTCTGACATTTATATTCTATGTCTCTTTCATAATTATTTCAAATAATTCCTCTGACATATTGAGAGGAAAATAGCTTAAAAAGAGATTACTTACCACCTACCAGTTGCTCACAAAGAAAGGAGCAGGGCAGAGTAATTACGCTGGTGTATTAACATAGAACTGACGTGCTTGTAGTCCCTAATAATCACTACTGTGGTTCAACTTTTCCATAGTGAAAATTTTCTGGTACTTGAAATTATTTGCACATACATATACTCAAGATTCATCCTCCCCAAAATGTGTGCACATAAAACTAACTCATTTGATTCACAGAAAGCAATATAGAACCCCAAAGTTGGCATAAAAATAAAAAAATTCCAAAGCTGGAATCTTCACATCCCACTTAGTTCTGCTATTGCTAGTGCAACAGCTGCTACTGGATAAAATAGAACAGAAAAAGTGTAGAGAAGGGTTGCACAGACATCTCCTTAGACAAAGAATAAACATGGTTTCCACCAAAAGAGAACTTGATACTCAGTACAAATTGTTATTTGTTGCATGTTCACTCAGACATTCCCTGCACCTCTTTGAGTGGTAATTAACAAAGTCACAAAAGCTGACAGTTTGCAGGAAATAGTACAATGTCTGGGCTATTTAGACCAATACAGAGATCTGCAATTTGTTACAAGTGGCTTCTTTCAGCACATTTTCATACGAGGTTTTTTATATAAAGATTATTTCTTTGCTATTACACCACCACGTTATTAATTTCTGCCTAAAAAAAATAAAATATTTCTCCTTCACACATTGGCCCATGTTCTGGCTTCCAAACTGCACATTCTTTGAGCAGTTTCTTCCATACTTGCATTCTTGTTCTTACGGTTCCTGTTCCTACCCCTCTCCCATTATACATTATACATTATTCTGACCTAACTTCTTTTAATTATATTGATATTTAAAATCCATCAGGTTTTGCTGATCCCAGATTTGGTTCCTATACTTCAAGAAAACCTATTCAAAGCCAGAAATGCATTACAGTGTATATCTAATGAGATAATGACATCTGAAAGATAAAATAGATAAAATAGCCCTGATTTGCAACCATGCAAATGTTCTCAGATTCATAAAGATAAAAAAGGTGGGATGCCACTATTTTATCATGTGCTGTTTAGGGATAAACGAAGCTACATCTCATACTGAAGCTGCATCTACAAAAGGACTGACCTACATAACCACCAGAAGAGCTATCCAGTGTTCAAAACTCATCTCTCCTAAAGATTTCTTTCCTTTTAGTTCATGCCATTACCAAAGTCATGTAAGTCAGAAAATAGAGTGGTCAAGCCAATTATTATAGCTGACATATCCCTAGATAGAAAAAGTAGTCTTCCTGACACCACTTCACCTGTGTTGGTCAATACCCAAATGATTTCTAGAAGCTTTAGCAGAGCTGAGTGTGGTAACAAACTGTGATGTTACTGCCATATGCCAAATATAGTCTGCAACCTTGAATAAAGTCAGTTTCCTATCTAAACCACAACCAACGATGTATGATCAGAAGACAGCTGCTAGAATACAAAAAGCTCTGGCAAGCATATGGAAAAGAAAAAAAAAAAAGCTAACACGGTCTTTAAATGCAAAGGCTGCTAAAGGTTTCAGTTACCAAAAGGAGCAGCAGCATAAGAAGGTGGGATTTATCAGTATGTAGAACTGCCTGAGTATCTGCACACCCATACAGGGCACAATATGGCCATTGTGAGAGGAACACAGAACTGGACTGGATGGCATCATATATATACACTGCATTTTTACCAATACTTAACAGCCAAATATAAAATCTTCCAGCATAGACACAATCCTCAAGACTGCGGATTGAATTGGAATGATTTTACTTACTGTCCACATTTAAAATTTATTTTTAAGGAAACTTTTTTTAAAACATACACATTTAAGAAATCCACACTTAGGATAGCAACATGGACACAGATGGATATGAAAAACACAAAGAACATTTTCCTGAATGAAAGGAATCAGGTTTGTCAAAAAGCAAACCTCAGAATTTGTAGTTTCCACCAAAAAAGGAGAGACACAAAGACTTAATGTAGAAGAAGGTGGTTTGCACCGTTTGCATACTAGATTAAATTAGGTGTTAGATTAGTTGTAGCCAAGGACAATATATTGGTGGTAAGAGAGAACTTGTAATGCTCCTTGATCTCTTAACTCTCTGAAAAACAAGAAGAACAAATGACTAGCCAAAGCCTATTCCATTTCCCTCATCCAGCCCAGTGGATGGAGATCAAGCACTGAAAAGAGCCTTCTGGCTTAACCTCCACTGACCTGAGAAAGACTATACAATACAGCTCAGCACAATCCCTGAAAATTCTTCTTCCCATTCAGAATCATCCAATAGATTCATGACTATAGACAGTTTCAGATAATTTAACACACATGAAGAGAAAAATACACAGTCAAGTCTCTCAAAAAACTTCATGAAGAAATACTGTGGTTTAATCCCAGCTGGCAACTAAGCACCACTCAGCCACTCACTCACTCATCCCTCCCCACTGGTGGGATGGGAGGAGAATCGAAAACAAGTAAACTTGTGGGTTGAGACAAGAGCGGTTTAATAATTAAAATAAAAAATATAATAATAATAATTGTAATGAAAAGATAGATAACAAAAACAGAGTGACATATAACCCAAGAAAGACAAGTGATGCACAATGGAATTGCTCACCACTCACTGACCGATGCCCAGCCAGTCCCCAAGCAGTGATCCGCCCCCTCCCAGCCAACTCCCCCCAGTTTATATACTGGACATGACATCACATGGCATGGAATACCCCCTTGGCCACTTTGGGTCAGCTGCCCTGGCTGTGTCCCCTCCCAACTCCTTGTGCCCCTCCAGCCTTCTTGCTGGCTGGGCATGAGAAGCTGAAAAATCCTGGAATTAGTCTAAACACTACTCAGCAACAACCAAAACCATCAGTGTGTTATCAACATTCTTCTCATACCAAACCCAAAACATAGCACTATACTAGCTACTAGAAAGAAAATTAACTCTATCCCAGCCGAAACCAGGACAAGAAACCACAGAGATTTAAGCAATGCCTCACAAATATCTGTTACATAATTAATCTCACACAGAATTATTTTTCCCCCCAAGTGTACTTTTACATTGGCTTTAACATATTTATAGGTTGCCACATACACGAATAATTTATTGCAACCTGCTAGGGGAGTTTTTCCCGTGAAAATGGGGTGATTAGATGTTTATTATATGGGTCATGATCATCCACTGGTGTACTTTCATTTACTCAGTGGGAAGTTCTCACTGAGTAAGGATTTCAGAAAGAAACCTTTCTGCAAGAAACACACTAATCTGAAAACTGGTCACAATGTCCTCTTTAAAGCACACAGCATTTAGTTTACATTTTTATTACATAAAACAGTATTACAGTAATTTAAAAGTAAAATATTTTTTCACATTGTGAACAATTTTTTTACTGAATCTCACATTCTAATATAGTCTCACTAAGAATTTAGGAAAGGTTTGCTTCAGACTAAACTGGTACTAAACAAAATGTGTTTACTATCTATGTATGAAAGTGTATTGTCAAAAACAGAATGTGAGTAACTTGGAACAAATTTTAGAGCAGATGCACTGGCTAGTACTATAAAATAGCAATGCTTTTAAGACTCTTCAAAGCAACAGTCCGCAGGCAGTGGGAATGCAGCACTAAGATAAAATACCTATCAGTGGCACTACATTTTGCAGCAAAAATAATTGATGAGGAGCTGGGTAGAGTGGATTATAAATTGCAGGTTGCATGCAGTAATTTCTGCCCTGCTCAATGTAGATATTAGATATATAGGATAAAGACTGTCACTGATACAATAAAGGGCAGAATAACCCACTAACGAGGAGGATTATATTTTATTGATTGATAAGAGATAAAACACCTGTATTACCCAAAATTAGTTTTTACTGCCTTAAAAAAAAAAAAACATCTCTTTTGGCAAACCGTGCATCAAATATTAATCAAGCAATAATTAAATGGGATAAATAAAACTGTCTTGATATCTCACTTGCAATCATTTTCTTGGTGTATAAAATAAGCCAAGCATGACTGAATCAAACTGTAATACTCTAATACTGGATTTTTAAATTTTAATGTTCTATTTTATTCCTAAGCCCTTGTTGGAAATACTATTCTTAACTGACTTTTGGTAGTCTATGTAATAATACTGTTGCTTATCCACAATGCAGCAAGATTGGAAAGCAGGACCAATACAGCAAGATAAGGCTTTAGATTCTTCTTTTGTATTACTTGAACTATTTCACTTCAACTGCATGCTTTTTTTACTACGTTTCTATGACAGAGTACCAAGGTCAGAGAGACCTAGATGTAACAGTCCATCTACCTCTCTACTCAGCAAGTGGTTACACACATGCTTAAGTACTTTTTAAAGGAAATAACATTTTAACCAGATGCTTAAATGATTCCTGGCCTACTGAGGGGTGCACAATTAAGCAGTCGAGATGCAATTATGAATTCAGGATCTATGGCTTCTGTGCTGGACTTTGCCAATGACTATTTCATTGACTGTTGATAAGTCGTTCCAGGTATAATGTGTTGTTAGACTAACTGTGGTTAATGAGAACTTTATGTCTGAAGTCACAACAAAGAGGGATCTTTAACACACAATAGATAAGATAATAAATACTAGAAAAGAATCTTTTAAGAGACACTCTCTTAAATATCTCACTTCCTTTGATTATAGTACACCTCTGCAACCCAGCTAGACTACTTTTAATGTTCATGGATCCCCTGCAGATTAGCCATCCTAGTGGTATCTCATTTCACCAGCAGACTTTCAAACCACTCTACCTCAACTCCTTGTTACAGGCCCACAGTTGCACACGCAAATGTTACAAACCTATAGGTTGACTTTTGCAGATTGTACTATCAAAACAAAACCAAAGTATTCATGGTTTCAATTGCAAATTTTTTCAAACACTTCAAAATGGAGAAGCTATAGCCTGTTTCAAGTAGGTTGACTGCGACTGGAGCACTCAGCCTGGTAAAGAAGTCATGGCCAGCTTTCCATTTGTACCAAGTATCTGATTTTAGAACTAATTGTATGAGCTACTATTTATGCACTTAAGCCTCTGCAGAATCAGGCCCTTAATGTGACAAATACTTTTACAATAATTTTCAAAATTAATGGCACTGAAGAAAAAACATGCCATTAAATTGCCTATTCAACAATCTGTGTTGCTTTCAGGAGATTACAATTAAAACCAGCATAAATTATATCCTGTCAAAGAGATTCTCTAAAGTGTATTTACAATCAATGACTTTTTTTTAAATATAATGAAGCATTTAATGGGAAAATCTATTTTTTTTTCTGCATGCTGGAAACACTTCCTTTTTACACAAATTACAGTAGAAATATTAAAACAATAAATGATAACTGCCTCACATTCAGCACTATTAAATCTATCAGGCCTTCACCTGCTACTGTGACAATATTACTGTCCTCGCCTCATTTAAAAAAAAAAAATCCCACAAAGATTTTTTTCTTCTTAAATAAAATGCTTGAGATATTTGGAATTATTAAAATACATTAAAATTAGATAGACTTTTATGTATCTACCCTGTTTTTACTTATGACTTCACAGGATTTTTTTCTTCTGCGGGGGGGCAAAAGAGAATTAGACAGTATTTGAAAGGCCTCCATTGTTATAAAGAACAATGTATAATATCAAGATGGGAAGAGAAGAGAAATTCATGAATATACAAAAGAAAAGGAAAAAGAAAGTCTGCACAGGAGTAAATAATGGTGTGGTGGGTTGACCCTGGCTGGATGCCACGTGCCCACCAAAGCTGCTCTATCACTCCCCTCCTCAGCTGGACAGGGGACAGAAAATATAATGAAAGGCTCATGGTTCGAGATAAGGATAGGGAGACATCACTCACCAATTACTGTCATGGGCAAAACAGACTCGACTTGGGGAAAACTAATTTAATTTATTACCAATCAAACCAGAGTAGGGTAATGAGGAATAAACCCAAATCTTAAAAAACACCTTCCCCCCACCCATCCCTCCTTCCTGGCTCAACTCCACTCCTGATTTTCTCCACCTCCTCCCCGCCGGTGGTGCAGGGAGATGGGGAATGGGAGTTGGGGTCAGTTCATCACACCTTGTCTCTGCTGCTCCTTTCTCCTCAGGGGGAGGACTCCTCACTCTTTCCCTGCTCCAGCGTGGGGTCCCTCCCACGGGGGACAGTCCTCCATGAACTTCTCCAATGTGGGTCCCTTCCACAGGCTGCAGTCCTTCAGGCACAGACTGCTCCAGCGTGGGTCCCCTGTGGGGTCACAAGTCCTGCCAGAAAACCTGCTCCAGCGTGGGCTCCCCACGGGGTCACAGCCTCCTTCTGGAACCCACCTGCTCCGGCGTGGGGTCCTTCCCGGGCTGCAGGTGGAGATCTGCTCCCCCGTGGACCTCCCTGGGCTGCAGGGCGACAGCCTGCCTCACCGTGGTCTTCCCCACGGGCTGCAGGGGAATCTCTGCTCCGGCGCCTGGAGCACCTCCTCCCCTCCTTCTTCACTGACCTGGGGGTCTGCAGGGTTGTTGCTCTCACACGTTCTCACTCTTCTCTCCAGCTGCAGGGTTTTTTCCCCTTCTTAAATCTCTTCTCCCAGAGGCACCACCACCATCGCTGATGGGTTCGGACTTGGCCAGTGGCAGGTCCGTCTCGGAGCCGGCTGGCATTGGCTCTGTCAGACACGGGGGAAGCTTCTAGCAGCTTCTCACAGCAGTCACCCCTGTAGCTCCCCCGGTACCAAAACCTTGCCACACAAACCCAACACAAATGGTCACATTTAACCAACTCTAAATTGAAAAGTGTCACAAAGGAAAAGGTGAAAACCCTCTGCAAGTTTCTGAGAGGCCACGCTTCCCTAATGAATACTCCATCTAGTTACAAGCATGGAAGATAGCAAAATACTTGCCTTGAACTTCTGCCCAAGTATAATATACGCTACTAGAAAACATGCTGCCAGAAACTCCTTCCTTCTTTTTCATTTGTTCTTTTTGTTGACTTTACAGCAGGATTTGCATTTCCTTCAATGGGACTTACAGAAACTTTAAAGAAGTTAAAGTTCTCATGTAAGAGAAGTGTATATAGGTGACCGGAATCAATGTAGGTATCTAAATCCCAGCTGGCAGATTTGAAAGTCTCCTACTCAGTAAAGGGAGATTAGGATCAGGCTAGTGCAGCTCCTCACGGTGTATAATAGGGGGAACTGCTCTTCCCGATGATATGAAAGGGTGGCTGTCTGATGTGAAGGCAGGTATTTATTTTGGTGGACTTGCATCAATTTTTTTGTTTGATCAGAAAGAAGACTGATTCTAAAATGTTATACCTAAATGACTATAGAGTATTATGTTCTAACCAGAAAGATATAACAACTAGCCTGTGACCCTTATTTTACAAAGTATGCAAAAAAAAAAAAAAAGTATTTCTCAGAATTTACCTTCTGGAGGCTATTTACTTCTGTTTTGCTACTCAGAAGCAAGCATAGTCAACTAGCATGCCTCAGTCTCAAATACTCGAAAACATGAAAAACATCAGGTCTCTTCAAATTTTACAGTGTTTCAGAATAAAATCAGTTAAGGCCTCTAGTAGACAAAATTGTTCACTCAGTTAACATTATTCCAAAATAATAAATTAATGAAACTCTATTGAACATCCATCAGATTTCTAGTTAGCGTGCTTACAGTTTTGAAAATATCAAATCAATTTAAAAATACCAAACCAATTCCACTCCTTTGGTCTCAATGTCTTCTACAGAACAAGCTAAGGTTAATTGCTCTCTCTCTCTCTACACCCCCCAACCCCCGCCTTTACATGAACTTCTGTAGCTCTGTACAAAAATCCTAATTGAAATACCCTTCAATGTGCATTATTTGAAAGTGGCTGCACTAATTTCAATCAAAACCTTTAAAGAAAAAAGCTAGTTCCCCAAAACCTGTTTTCTTCATGTTATCTGCAAATGAAAAAGGAATGTCAACAGAAAATTGTGACCTCTGCCTTCACTAGCTTGCTTGACTACGCATATTGCCCCAAGAAACACATAGGACTATACCTGGCGGGGGCAAGGGTGGACTATCCCTCCAAACACCAAGGCAATTTACATCTCAGGATTGGGTTTTCTCATCTGAAATAGATAGGAAAATGGATGGGATTGCCTTTGACTCATCTCAAACTCAAGAAAACAAACAAGCATTATTTTAGATCAGCTAAGAAACCATGTGGTGTACTGAATGCAGCATTTCTCCAGCTAATAAACCGGGATACAACATTCAAAGCTACTTTTGCAAATCAAGAATGGTCATCTTGTTCACGCTGGAGATGAATATGTTCTTCAGGGTTTGCTTTTGCGAAAAACATGGTCCCAGGCACCTTCCAAGTTTTAGGGAGTACCTGTAGGCTGAGATAACTTGGATAATCGTGAGAACTACTGAGAATTCTCTCTGAATTGCAATCCCTTTAAAAACACAATCTAATAGGCTTTCTTCTGGTTTATCAAAGCAGTAGCAAGAAAGGAGCTTACCATTTCTACCCTACATATCTAGCTAATCACTGTCTCCTTTGTAAAACACAATGTTCCACATTTTTTGTGATCACAGTGAAAGAACTAAGGACTTACACATATATGTCTCAAATGTTGATAAGGCTGCCAAAGTGCCTGGTAAAGTTTTAATAAAGCAGTTAGGTGAAATATCAAGTACAGTTGTTACTTGCAATGCCACACTGAAAGTGGCTATGAAAGTATCTGAACTCTCACATTAGAACTAGGTGAGAATTATATATGTCTGTTAACCCACCAAAACTGTGCTTACAGAAAGACAAAGTGTGACAATTGCACAAAAAAAGTTTCTGCCCTTTCAACAGGAAAGGTTTGACCATATGAAATGCCAATTATTGTTTTGAAGATGAAAGGCATATTACAATATTGCTGACAGATGTGTACATAATCATATTCATGGACGAAGACTGCAAATAACATTTTAAAATGCTTTAGCTGATTACTAATACTTCATGAGGTACAGAAATAGTGCAATAGAAGCTGGTGCATATAGCACTGAAATAACAGCAAAGTGAATGCAGACCCAGAACTCCAAAGGGAAAAAACTTTGTAACTGTGCTATTAGATGTGGACGCTACCTGTAATATGATAACATCTTTTATATATATGCTGACACCTATTGTGTTATCAGCTCTTTGACTAAATTAAATTAATTAAAATAATTATTTGTAACTTATCCAGAAAGCTGTATCTGCAACAACTAGATATTTAACTGTCAGTACTAGAAAGATGGTGAATAGGCAGATTCTACGCTATGTGGAACCTCATTTACTTCCAAGGCAGTTTGTACTGGTGACTATTCAAGTTTCCAAAAGAAAAAGCAGAGGTTGAAGTCCTATTTCTACAGATGGCCATCAGAATGTGTCCTAGACAATCTGTACTTCAAAGGCAAAGTAGGTGTCATTTATTTTGAATCTCTACCTCTCACTGTACTAAATGTTTGCCTTGTAACCTGAGATGGGATCAGAAACTGAGATTAAGGTAGGTATTTAAAATACAGCTTTGTGGTATATAAAACCTACAGCTCTGAGCAAATGCAGGAATGAGGCAGTAGTCTGCCTATGGTAAGTGACATCGGTATCAATGCTTGAGGAATACGGGACTCCGCTGGCTCAGACGCTATTGAGACCTACACGGCTCCCTGCAAGGTTATGAGCTTGGCTCATTAGCAGCCAAACTGGCTGCCTGCCAAAATACTGCATTTCCCAGGTCTGCAGTTCTCTAGTAGCCAGTGTGGAACTTTCTTGCTCAGAGAATTTCTGCAATTTGGGTTCCAACCAATCACCCTCACTGTGAAACATCAAAATCCTCTGAAACATGGAAACTGTTTTCCTACATACTGTTACAGCTCTAAATCTTTCATTGCATTATGCTTTGTTCCCATCTCTGAGATTAGACAATATTGTGTTTTGGAATGGTTCTTTACAAAATAGTATTATGGCTGCAAACAGATGATGTACATGAAGCTGAACAAAGCTGCACCTGCTAAAGAGACGCACCTGCACTACAGAGGGATTTGGCTTGGGGATCCAGTCAAACCAGGACAATTCTATTATTTCACCCTGTGGTCAGCTGAAGGCAAGCTGCCCAAACCAGAAAAGTTCTCTTAAAAACAGCAGGAAAAGAAGCAGATGGCCTTGAATGAGGATATCATACTTCAAAAAAAAGAGAAAAATTATTAAAAATGGAAACCATAAAGTTAAATCTGAGGAAATAAAATACTTTAACTTTTCACAGATGTAGTTTAAAGGCTCCATAAAAGACCTGAAATAAACTTGGAGCAGATAGAAGAATAGGCTCTAACCTAGTGACCATAAGCATTCTCAATCTACTTTCAGAGCACTTAGTTCGTAGCACATAAAATATTGAGCTAAAAGAGAACTATCGATGTAGTTGTAATGGATGCGTAAGCAAACTTGCTTTTTGTATACATCTTAAAAGTAATTTAAAGCCTCATATGTTGGGAATTGCTGAGTCTAATTTTTAGCCTGGAGCAAATTTTTATAGCTAAATAACAAACTCTAATGATAAGGGTTTCTAATGGTCAGATTTAACTACTCTTCTGCTGCTAGGTATTCTAATGGCACACTCTAGCTTTGCTAGACCTGGTTCCTCAAAACAGTCCATTCACCTGCTTTACATAAACTCTAAATTTCTACAATTTGAAATTAGGCATTATTTGGATACGTTTAAATCTCATCTGTTTTAATGGAGACCATGTGTTCATTTTCTTTCAAACTACCTTTGAAAGGATCATGAGCAAGTAATTAAAACTATTAGTTGACATTTCAGTTCTCAATAGCTTTAACTAGCCTGAAATTGTTCTCTTTAGAAATGGTAAACATATTCAAAACAAATAATTGCAAGTTATTAAGAAAATCGAAACTCTGAGTGCTCTCCATTTCACTCACATAAAACTAACTTCTCTTGACCTCTAAGTTTAAAGCAACACTTTTTTGCAGTTGTTGTAAAATGAAGGATGAAAGTGCCTGTGGTTTTAACCAAGTGAAGGCAGAAGTCCAAATACAATTTCCTGTGCCTAACAGACTCCAGTATTCACATCTTCTGATGACCAACTTAGAAGGAAAATACTGCTATTCTATAGTGTCATCAGTTCAAGGAAAGTAGTAATTCAGAAATCACTCTATGAAAATATTACTAAAAACTGGTTGCTTATTGTACATGGAACTGTATTCTTCTAATCTTGGACAGGCCAAAAGAATTGGTGATAAATCAGAGACAACCCAGAAGCAGTGTTCTGCTGTACTGCAGGGCACAAAAAAAAAAAGAAACACACACATATGTTGCAGGATGCAAGGTTTCCACAGATAGTGAATCATGGCTCTTCCTTATCTATAATTTAGCTAGTGTCTCAGATCAGGGCAGAACAGGAAATAAATTCAAAATTTCCTAACTTTCTATTGTGTCACACACAGAGAATGTTCAAAGTGTTGCCAGCTGATTAAGATATTGTCTGAAAGACTCTCCAAGACAGCCATAAATTGATGAAAAGCATCATACCAGTACAAATAATCAGTTGGCATAAATTGGAATAGAAGTCTTGGCCTTGCATTTTTAATACCTTTTAATCTAATCCAATACACTGAGTGCACAGAAAATATTCCTGCCTCAATTCTTCCATTAACTACTGTTGACTAATTGCATTGTTATGGTTTATAATCAGACTATACTGAGCTTTAACAACAGTATGATGGAGTACAGCATTACATCTCCTTAACACTTGAAAGGGAATGAAAAATAACAAAACCTAATCTCCCTATAAATTGTAAATGGACTGAAAGAATTTTATATTTTTTATTTAAATGGTTAAAATGATAAAGAGAACTGAAATCCAGTATTAACTAAACAAATAGAATTATTTCAGTGAAGTAAGTCTGATGATTGCAGAATTAATTGTATTTGCATGGTAATGTTTAAGTACTAGAAACTGCAAAAGGAAAAATTCTGAATATAAATTATGATAATTATGATTACAGACTATTGGGAGAAACAAAAAGATCAGTCTTTTTTCCCCTTTTTTTTTTCTTTAGTATGTGCTTTTCTGTGCACAGTGGTAAGATGAGAGCTCCAGTTGCTATAACAACTCTCTATTATAATCAACAATCATCTAAGTTTAATTGCCACTCTGCCCTTCTAAACCAATATATTCAACAGCAGTTGTATGAATTCCATAAACCCTGTTACTAGAACCTATTTGAAATCTCAAAACAGGCTGAAGTGTACTTACACATCAGAGCTAGTCTGAAGCTGCCCTTCACTTCCTTATTGTAGCAATGTACCATTCAAAATGCTTTACTTTGTCCACAAGAACATTTGTCTTGGGACAGCTATCCTCTGATGAAATCCCCAACTAAATATAAAACAGAATTGAAACTGCATGTATGAAACTAAATAAATTAAAATAACAATTTTATATTTAAAATATATTAAACATTAAAATATTTTTCTGATAGTATAAGCATCCCTACTTTGTACAAAGGAAATTCCAGTTAGGTTAGCAACAAGGGTTAAGCTGGTCATAAAAAAGGAAAGTAATGAGCAAAGAGTATGGAACACCCAACGCACTTCAAAGTCTAGCGATACAGACAGACTAACGACAAAGATTATTGCAAACTATATCACGAACTACAAAAATTTCCATCGCTAGCCTTTCAGTGATCAACAAAATCATATGTGGAAATGGGAAAGATGTTAGCATTCTTCACAAATTCTCTAATTCAGGCCCTGTGGACTCAGAATAAAATTAAGCCTTATCATTTACCCATTAATTATGATGTTGATGTGTAATAACATGCCTTGTATGTGACATCGGAAACAGACGATCGCAGCAGAAGAGAAAAATGGAATCAGTATCAAATATGTCATGGTTAAACAGAAACTAAAAAAGGTCTTTTACATAAGGTATAAAAGATAAACAAGTGATGCAGTGTTAACTAAGATAATTGATTCTGACCAGAAAGACTGTAGGCCCCAAATGTACTTAAGTTTATGTATTTTTACAATCACCTGTTCCTGCCTCGTGCCAATACATCATTTTATATTCCAGAAACTTGCAAATAATGCAACAAAAGCTCACACCAACACTCAGAACAGAAAATGACACCTAACTGTCACGCTATGTGCATGACCTCACTTTCATTTACTGCATAATGCAGAGATCACAGAAAACTACTTAAATACAATACTGGAAGCTAAATGTACAAACGAGCAAGCCAGACCATAACACTGGACAGTACAAACAATTCAGCCACAGCCAAAACTTCTGGCAAACTATTAACTTGTGAACTATACCTCTATTAATATTTTACAGTAAAGATGCAGCAGATGCTTAAGAAAAATCACAAAGGTGGAAATCGCTTGAAAACATGGCTGCAGTTGCAGCCGAGCCCTAATGCAGAAATGATCAGTCTGTGGTCCGTGGATCAGCGTCCCTCCCTGTCCATGACTTGTTTTCTGCTGCTTTCTCAATGGCAGAGCAAGTGGGCAAAGGTGGCCTGCGGGGGACATCGCAGACTTGTGCCAGCCTTCCCTCTCTTGTGCTCTCTCCTTGGACTGCCTCTCTCGCTGTAATGCTGTGATGAATAGGACGTGCTCTTCAGTGCCTCAATGTGAAGGTACTGGAACCACCTTGGTTAAACGCTGGTCCTTACTACCCTAGTGGAACAATAACCTTGGTTATCAGTTAACCATTGGGAAAAGTAACTACAATTTCAACAACACTATGAAAATAAATCACGTGCATTAAACCTCAAACAATTGTAAATATTAAATTCACTGAGTCATGTTGTTTCCCGTTTGAATATGCCTGGTTTTAGATTTAACCCACTAATCCATTATATGTTTTTTGTCCATCTGTTATTTACTGAATAATAAATACACTACACAAAAAAACATAGGAAATAAAAACCGCACAGTTCAGTGTAAGTACTAGGTCAGTAAAGAGAAAAAAAATGGTAATAAAAAACCCCACTCTACAATCCTATCAGACTGTAGAACAATCAGAAGTATACTGGCATTTAACGTCTATTCAAGCCTTTTTATCTATTGCATTTTTCTATTTCATTTAATTATAATGAAGATTTACATAAAATATATATGTAAAGACATGAGGAATTAGGCAGGAAGTCAGAGCACTCTAAAAACAAATTGTGCTGAATTTTTTGACAGCAACTGCTTAGTACTTTTATCAGAAATCAGTAATTCTAAAGCATACTCATGAAATAAGAACAACTGATAGTCTTTGATAAGGTCCAGTTTTGCAGAACTGCAGTGCTGAAGAAACAGAATAAGCTTTGACTTCTGTTCCAAAAGTAGCATTTCGTAACATAGCAAAAAAAGGCTTGCTTTTGGTCTTAGTTTATTAGATCCAGATCAGAGAATAGAACGAACTATTTATCTTTAAAAAGTAATATCTTTTTGATTATATGTCATAGCAAAAATCTTATCTTTGTCTTGGAAGTTTGAGACTAATGACGACAACATTAGGAGTCTTGTGAACCTTGACAGTAGTTCAGCCAATTATGTGATGAACGATGAAGATGGAGTCTTCTTTACTCCTCTGCGACATTTCTAGAAACCGTAATTCTGAAAATCTAAATGGAGTCATTGCTTTTCACCCCTGTGGGCAGAGCCATAATTCTTCAGATATACATTCTAACTGGGTTTTCTAATAGCTCCATTCATTTCTCAATCTTTCTAATAGGATTGCCAGAGAGGACAGCTTGTCTCTGGCATATTTCTCTTCCAAAAGAACAAAATCATCTGAGCTATTATTCAAGCCTTTCAGCATCACATTTTGGTCATCAGAACTTGTCAAATTAAACAAACTAATATTGCAATTTAAGAAGAAAAATGAAAAAGACAAAAGAAGACTCTGTGGTTCCTGCAGTTTCCACAGCACACTTTGTAAAGTCAAACATGTTTTAAAAGTAACTCCTCACCTCTGAAATACAGAGGGATGTACACTAAGCTGAGGCCAATAACTGGCATTCACACTAGGTGGTATGAAAGTTTTCACAACAATTTTGAACCTACAGTTGTAACCAAATACTGAAGTACTACAGTACATAGCAGTAGTGAAATGTAGAAAATATTCCACTGATTTAGCAAAAGAAATTTTTTACCAGGTCAGCAGTTTTTCCATGCAAAACATAAGCCAAGATGATTTAGCAAATTCTTAGTTTTGCAGTCTGTTAAAAACAAAAACAGGGAAAAGCAAAGCAGCATGGAAATAAAGGGACTTTTCAATCAAGTTAGGGAAAAACTCTTCCTGTTTACAACAATGATATATCATTACAAGACATAAAATTGTAGCTCAGAGTAGCAACAAGAAATTGCTACAAAACTTTATTTTAAAAAACACAGCAAGTGAGAAGTTTAACTTTGTATATATGTGAAATATGTATGTCACGTGAAATGTGTATACGAAAGTTCTTATGTGATGGAGGAAATGATAGGTTTACTCCTAGCATAGTTTAGATTACAGAGTAACCAGTGAATTATAAAAAGACTCCTCAGAAAAAGGAGGAGTCAGTTAAAGAAGAAGTATAAAGGAAGCCTGAAAATTTGTAAGGAAGGAATGCCTTGGAATAAAAGAGCATAGTCAAAACCTGGTCTGGCACTTCCAGAAGTTGCCTTGTCAGCAACTACAGGGACTTGTTAAACTTTGTGACCCGCATGCTAACAAGTGTTTTGATGGAAAGCTGGGGCTTTGTGTTCAAACGGCTTCATTTACATTGAAAAACAAAGATTATAATGTCCTATGCCTCATAGAACTCTAAGTTCAACTCTGAGTGCTCGTGTAGGATTCATGTTTCACTGAATTATTCTGCATTAATAGACACGAACCATCAAAACACATTGTTATAAAAACTACACCTCTTCAAAGGAGTAAAAAAAACTATTAGAAATCTAAAGCTCTACAACTGTATTAATTCAGAGGCTAACAAACAGACCTTTAGTGGGAAGGATCTGTATGTAATTTTGCTGCTACTCAGTCAATATATACATTTCCCTCTATTAATTAAGATATTCCTAGCCATTTTATTTTATCTTAATTCCACCAAAGGTGAATGTTATTAAAGCCAAAGTAACATATTTTTTTCTGTAGTGGTTTCTTCTTAAAGCTCTTATTTCTCAGTGTGTCCAAAGTGCCTCTGTTTCAACAAACTTTTGAGGAAACAGAACACCATTATACATGTCATCTGCTACCTGCTCCTACCACAGAAAATTTAATTGTCTCATAGTTCAAAGATTTAGAAGAAAAGAAATCTTCAGATTCACTGTTCATTTGTAAAGAGCAAACAGAAACAGAAACTGAAGAGAGGGCTTAGATTTTGATAGAGTTGACTTTCTTTGAAAGAGAGAAAATATCAGAAAGTGAAAATACTGCAGTGAGTGAAAATAGGGTCGACATCACAAAGAATGTTTGTTGTCTGATAGAAAATGTTCCTTTGAAAACTTAGCAAACAAAATCAAAAGCTTAGGTTTTGTCTACTGATATGACTGGTACAATCCAAGCTACCCAAATATATGGACTTAGATGCAGTTGACTGCAGTTCATTTGCATGACATTTTCTGGCAAGTTTTAAAATGAGAACAAATCCCATTTACCAACATGCAACAATGTCCACCATCTGACTGAACAAAAGCATCTAGCTGTAACTGAGTGTATGGCTGTAAAATACTTAAATACCAAATACAGTTCTTCTCTACAGTCATGGACTATCAGAGAGAGCCAAGGAACCAGACAGTAATGGGAGCAGAGTAAACAAACAGGTCACATTCCCTTTACTAATTTATTTCACATACTGTCTTGATTTCAATGGAATGTTTTGTCTTAATGTGGATTTTCTATTTAGGGAAATACTGATTACAAAAAATGCAAAACACTGACCCATTACTTCTTGAGGAAGAAATATGTATTCCCTAAAACGGTAAAAAAAATTTAAAAATTGTGTTTAAAACAAAACAGAATCTTTCCTGGGACTTACAGAATAACTCTATCTGAATGTACTTTTTTCTTTCATGCGCTGTTTGCATCATTCTGAACACTACACATGTATAATTTTTGGACAGATGGACAAGAGGTGGGAGGGGGCCCAGCCAGGACAGCTGACCCAAGCTGACCAAAGGGATGTTCCAGGCCATATAACGTCATGCTCAACAGTAAAATTGCGGGGTAGTCTTTCCAAAGTAGCCATGGCTCCGAGACTGGCATCAGTCTGCTTGTGGGAGGTGGCAATTACCTATGCATCACTTGTTTTGGTTTTGGTTTTTTTACTTCCTCTTTCCTTAACTTATTAAACTGTCTTTAACTTGACACATGAGTTTTCTTGCTTTTGCTCTTCTATTCTCTCTGCCATCCTGGTGGGGACAGGGTGAGTGAGTGAGCGGCTGTCTAGTCCTTAGCTGCTGGCAGGCATCAACCAAACGCAACCTCTTTCAGTTCAGAACTCATGCCGAGTAGCACATGGCACTGTTTATGTTCTTTTGTTGGAAACCTCATAGAACTGGCCCACCCAGGCCAATTGTCTTGGCCAAAGTTTTCATGACAGGACATTCAATATTCATTTTACAAAATTCATCCCAGTAAAACTGAACACAGGACTAAGTAGTGAAAGTCAGTATATGCAGAATCATAAGGATAGCCAGATCAAAATTTTCTTTTATGTTCAAATGCATGTTTGTAGGGAAAATGCACTGATTAAATCTGGACCTATGAAATAACACCTTCTTTTAGTTTGCTTCAGTATATGTATTTCAGTGCTTTTGGATAGCTACTTCACAACTTGACAGCTACCTTCATGATATTTTTAATTAAAATACATTAAATACTTCAAAGAAAAGCTAGCCACACTTCAACTTTGCAGTTTCCTTTGTTCTGCTTAAATAATATCAGAAACAGTACACCACTGACAACACCTTTCCTGGGACATAAATGAGTGGTTATTTGAAAGCCTCTACCATCTGCAGCGTTTTCCTCAAACGAATAAATTTAAGCTTTTGGTAACTTTTGGCTCTTCTGTTGGCTTGTGCTGGCACCAAAAGGGAGCATGTTCAGAAAGAACTGTTGGGACAACAAATGCAACTACATCAGCACAGGCAGTGCATATTGTAACTCTCCTTTTGGTTTTAGTCTTCAAAGGTAACAGCTGATTTTCTCTTACATTGAATACATCTCTTCAGCTATAAACCAGATTCTCTTTTAAAATGAAGCCAAATTTGATGCATTTCTCTTAAAAAAAATTTAAAAATTTAGATAGTTTTGCAATGTACCACAGTCACCATGAATTTAAGAATTATGTAGAGCAAATTCAGCAAACAGTAAATCAATTATAGACTCAAAGCCCAGACTGCCCAGATCTTAGGTCCCATCCTGCCATTCAGCCAACAGTATAAAAAAAAGCCATTTATAACAGAATATTCACCATCACCATGGGAATAATAATACCCTAATACGCTTTGCTCAAAGGTGAAGCAGGCAGTTAACGTAAACCCTGGTGAACTGCTCTGATTCTTGCACTTTGTGTTTTGTGCCATGTTTGGCAAGAAAAGCAAAGTCTGTATTTCACCTACTGCACCATTCTTTTATATGTAATGTGTATTTTCACCAATAATAGTTTATTGAAGTATAGGAATCAATTACTGCCTTCCCATTGCCACTGCAAAATCTCATAGTTCTTAAATTACATTGTTTCTGCCCAATGCATAGTAAAACCAGGTTAAGTGAGATTAGGTCTGAAAACAGGTTAAAAATAGATTTATTCACCAGAGAGAGATGGATTTAGATGTTATATATTCTGAAGGAGGAGCAGGGGGAGAGGGGACTAAGAGGTCTCACAAGGGGGATTAGACTTTGCTACTTAATAAAATATTAAGTGACAATCAATCAAACAGGAATGTGTGGGAAGCACAGTTTTGCAGTACTGCTCTTTTAGGATTTGTTTTCTTTAAAATTTGCATTCCTTTCTGCATGCATTTGAGATATACGTATGTTGGCTTTTTAATGATTAGAAATGGCTTTGATCTTGACTACTTGAAGGAACATAAAGATATAAATAGTGTGAGTGGATATGATTAATCCTACTAATGACAAACATCACAAAAATCCAAGATAAGCTTTTCTGAATTTTTCAAACATACCTTAGGAAGTTCAGTCTTTAGCTCATGTCATTCATACAAGAATGATCTACAGAAGAAGTCAGAAATGCACCCGTGTTCAAGGTCCCCAAATACCACTAGTGCCAGTTTATCAAAGATAAGAAGCTAGCAAGTCAGAAACATCAGCTTTCTGCTTGAGTAGCTGCCAGTCTCCTTTGAGATGGAATAGAGAGTAAGAAAACATCATTCCTGCTGCTACATAACTGTCAAAATAATGAAATAATATGCAATGACCAGGTATGATAATGAAAATAGTCAACCATTCTAAGAAAATGTCACCAGTAGGTAACAATTGCCTAACGGCCAGGATTTCATGGCTATTTATAAGGTGTGAAAATAGAACTCTACAATTATTAGAGGAATTTTAACCAGACACCTTAAAAAAGTGGCCCTAAATCATCATTAAGATGATGTCATTTTCTGCATCTGTGTGAAAAGGGCAGTAAAGTGAGATGAGACGAAGAGCTGTTATGATTAAAAGAGGAAATTTATAAAGACAAAAGGCAACCCCCCACCCCCAAAGCCCATGAGACATCACCGATATTGTATCTTTAGATTTCAGCTCCTCAATGCAAGAACCCAAGAACTCCAAAAGATACTTGTCGCACAAAACGGTAACTTTCAAAGTCCTTAGTATCTTAGGACAGCATTGCTGAAACCTGAGCTCTCATTTCCTCATGGGCATAAAATACATCATATAGGTATATATATGTAATCTGACCTAAATCCTTAACCTACTTCTTTTTAACAGCAGCTTTAATGTATGAATTGATTACTTCTAGTGAAACTACAGAAAATTAAATGGAATATCAGAATAAAAAGGAGAAAGTATGGCACAATTGCTCCAAAAAAGTAAGTGAAATTTTAGAGAATTCTGCAGCACCTTTCAGTATTCAATTGACTGGAAGACAAATTCTCCTTCCTTCCATTACCAGCCACCTAATACTTTTTCATAGATTCTTTGCATTCATTGGCTGTTCAACTAAAAGAAAATTAACTTACAGAATAAGCAAGGCAGTATGGCAACACAGAATAATTAACTAATCAGTGAAACATATGTACCCTTTTTTCAATAAAAATAGCAAAGTCATGGAAGCAAGACCATATAATATCATAGTGACCATTTTTTCAAAATTAGTTTAGTAGTTTCACAGCAAAACACACGAACACAAAGCAGTTCATTAGTTACTTTAGTTCCCCCCCCTTTCCACTTGTTTCCTTTTATGTATTCCCCCCACCAATGTCTTGAATTTTCAACAGAAATACAAAACCAAAAAGCCTACACCCCACCCTTCATAAGCTAATGTGTAGACTGAAACAATTTCTTCGAAAAAACAGTTTGTTCTTTTGACCAGCCCTATACAAGCTATTCATGAGAAAAGTACTTTCACTAATTGCATTTTGAAAGGAATATTGCACAAAA
This sequence comes from Haliaeetus leucocephalus, assembly GCF_000737465.1. Taxonomy (NCBI): domain Eukaryota; kingdom Metazoa; phylum Chordata; class Aves; order Accipitriformes; family Accipitridae; genus Haliaeetus; species Haliaeetus leucocephalus. Next base: position 4,818,555 of record NW_010972776.1, read on the forward strand.
TAGCTATACTAAGTCTTGTTACTCAGCGAAGACTGTATTTCAGTAATAATCTTTCAATATTAATGATGTTTGTACTCAACGGAGGAGCAAAACCACTTCATTAAGTTAACCGTGTAATTCTTAGATATTTCCAACAAATTATAAAGCTTTGATCGTCTGAAAAGCACAACAGATAAATCAGTAAGATACTAATATTATATGATTGTTATTTTCAAATCATTTGAGAAAACTTTTACCCACCCAGAGTGCATATAGATTAGAAAAAATAATGCATATATAAAATTACATAGTTGAGCATCCCATTGTGATTGAGAAAATGCTAGGATATTAGTACCAATGTTTCACTCCTACATTACTCAAAAGTAAGGTTAAATAGTACTCTAAAGTTTTGCTGTAAAAGCTGCTTTTATTTGGGAAAACCGGAAGAAGGTTTGTACTTAGCATGATTTATTGTCAGCTATCTCTCTGTTATATAAGTGTAATTAGTTTTCCAACTATCTCCCTGACTATGGTATTTTGAACAGAAAAGACATTTGATAACAAAACTTGGAAGAACAAAAACCAAATCAACCTCCAAGCTCCAAACCAAACAAGTATGAAAAAATACAAAATTGAAGAGCCAGCAAAACAAACACACAAAATATTCTAACAGTTGCTTAGGGGTTTTTTAGCAGCTCTTTACTTGGGTCAACAACTGGAGACCATCTGGAAATTTCAGACAGCAGGGTAACACAGGCAGTAATTGGCCCAGCAATCTCTAACACTGGAAGAAACCTATCTATCTGTCAGTCTGTTTACAACATCAGTATTTCTAACTCTCATCTCAGCTCTTGAGTTGATAATGTTTCCTGGCTTCCAGATAAGATTCCTTCTCTATCTGTAACTGTCTCTACAAAGCCCAAAGGAAGTTTTGCAACATTCTAAAGAGTAATTAGAAATGTTCCTCTAAACAGAGATGCCTTCGGGGACCAGGATGAAGGAGAAACTTTCCTATATGCCGTGCTTGTAGGCAGAATCATCACCAGCACTAAGGTCTCCAAGCTTCAACCAGTATGGGCACTAACAGTAATAATAAAAAAACTTTCTAAATGAAGCATACAACATTTACCAGAGGAGTAGATAAGTTTGCCGACCCACAAATGGACCTGATCAATTCTGCAGACCGATATATTTAAGTGAGTAAACAGGGGTGTAGCTGAATGGTGTTCGAACATACTGTGCCAGTATGATAAAAACAAACAAAACCCCAAACCCCTGCATTTAAGTACGATGATGATATATATATGCAATTTGTCTGCTGGAAAATTTGAGTAAATCTGAAACAATTACTGAAATAAATGTTTTTATAAAGCAAGCCTAACAAAGGACAAAAAAGCCACCTCCCCACCTCCACACCCTCCAAACAAACAAAACCAACAGATGATATATGCTCAGAATTTTTTTCTCTGAAGAAATGTGTTAGAACCCTGTTTAGGACGTAGCAGAGTGATTTTAACTTGACCGCTAACTTACACAGACTGCTATCAGCCTTCATATTGGCAGACAAAAAAGCCCTGTGTGGTTCCTGCGGTTACATGGCTGGCCTGAGGCTTATGAATTCTCCCACTCATATTCTTTCAATACATGCATTTTATAGCTTCTGAGATACAAAAATACAGGCTTTAAAAATTAGAGATTAACTTGGTCACTTGTGGAAGGAGGGGTCACAGCATGAATGATACAAACAAGGCACATACTATGCACATGGTGGCTCTCTAACATTAAAAGAAAGCTTCAAAACTATATACATTCTTGTTCGTACTCATTGGGCTCAGGATTTCAACTAACTTTTGCAATTAAATCTATCAAGCTTCAAGCTCCTAACTAAAAATTTTCAAATGCATCATGCTCCAGGGTGTCTGAAATTAAAAACCATTTTACATGTTTGTCAAGTCCCCTTATGTAATTTTTACAGTGTTGCTCTTTCTCCTGTGATAAGTGCTGCCAACCCCCTTCCATTTATGCGCCACAACAGAAAGAAAAAATGAAGAAAATTCCTTCAGACAGCTCATTCCAAACTCCAGCATTTTGTTTCAGCAGTGGTTGCTCTTACCCTTCTCAGACATCTACTCTCAAGAGGGGGACAAGGGGGAATCTCTCCACGTTACCATTCTTGAAGAAGGCTATAGCTCCAGAGGAGAAGCTGGAAACGGTGCAGCTGGTGCCACGAATGCCACCCTTCGTCGTGCTCCGGTAGGAGCCGTGCTGAGCGCAGGAGCTCTGCTGCCACCAGCCCCTATGTTTGAGCGTTTGGGTGTGCGATGGCTCTTTTCCAGCACTACCTCCAACAGACATCAGCTAATCATAAAAACTGAAATTGTAAGTTCACTCTCCCTTTTAGTAAAAGAGAAAAAAAGGAATGACTGTGGTTTAGCCGAGCGTGGGGATACAGCCAGTTCCTAATTTTTCCTAGGCACCTGAGGGGGAAAAAAAAAAAAAAAAAAGACTAATTCTAAAACTCTGACAAGTCAGTAAATCTTTACATTTTGTTTCCCCAACAAACTCTTCTTCTAGATATGAATGCCTCCTATATGATTGTCTAAGTAATATAACTATGGATAAAAGAGGCTTATTCCTGATATGCTACTAGACTATTCCTAAACCAAACTTTTTCATGCACGTAGTGATGTTGTGGTGAGCATCCTACCATGGAGCCAGAAACATGTTTTGCATCTTGTGCTCTCCGTCTCTCAGAACTGATTCATTGGAAAAGAGAACCTAAAACCAATGTGGTTTCTTAAAGAAGACTACAGAAGGAGAGATAAACACGGTCAAATACACAGTTCTCAATTTATATGAGTATAAATTAAAAAAAAGATGTGATGTATGACACCAATATTGTTTATCTATACCCATAAACCAATGGACACTGAATGAAAAATCTCAAGTGGGAGATACCAAACAGCTGGATTGGAATTGCAGGAACTGTAATTCCTTTTTTCTCTCCAATGGCTTCATTCAGCTACAGAGAAAGATGAAAACTATGAAGCCATTCAGGTTTCAAATCCAAAATTGCTGAGGATGAGAGAGAGAAAATGTTCCAACTCAAGCCTTCCTTTGCCATGTAATAACATTGTAGGTAACTACTTTAATTAACTGCTTCCATTTCTGTTAACTTGAATTCCTATTTTATCTTTAAAAGGAAAAGACAGAGAGGACCCCAAATTGGCATTTCCCTGTAGATACAAAATATATTTAAAATATATTACATATTTAGGCAACAAATAGCAGTTAAAACAGAAGTATGAATGCAGTTCATAAGAAAATAGTACAGTACACGTAAAAGTCACATAGTGGGTATAAAAGGAATATGCAGAGCCTTAGAGTATAAATTACATTTGAGTGGTATAATGCTAGGGGCAGATTAGAATTCTTTATTTTTCTCTTTTCATGAATTATATAAGGGACAATTTTTTTCCAACTCAAGTTACATTTTGCAAGCAATGTTTATAACGCATGTAGTATTTTGTTTACTTAGTTTTGCACAACATCCTGTTTTGATACTACATTCCTACCACAGGCCCTTGAAAATTAAAGTACGTTCAGAGAGAAACGTAAATACTTGAGGTTGGTCTGTTAACACTGTAAGTCTTCCCTCTTTTTTCTCAACCCCGCATGAACACGAATACTTTCATTTCATAAACGTGTATATCTGATTGTTGTGTTACCTTCTATACCTTGGAAAATAAGATCAGCATTCTCTGATGAGACAAAGGTAAAGTTTCTGAGTAAACTCTGAATTTCTTCTCCTTGAACAGCAAAGATGAAGACATCTGGAAGACAAATAGGAATCCACCCTAAACAAACACTAATATAAGCATCCAGGGAGATATTTCTTATGTTTCCCTTGAAGAAGCAAAAGCATCTCTGAGCAAATAATTACTTGAAGGGAATAATCTGAATCAGCATTGAGAAAAACATAATGAATTCTTCCTCTTCAAGAAGCTATGACATACTTCATTATGTATTTCCCAGTATTTTTCCTTGGGGTATAAATTACTACTTCACTTTCTGCCTGGAAACGTGCCTTCCACAATTCTGTCTGCTTCTAGACAGAATTGTGGAAAGCACCTGTGCAACAGTCACATCCTGAGAATGAGATGATCAAGCATTTTGTTTGGCTGTGGCAAACCTCTATCAATTTTTTGATTCACCTGCAAGATGCCATGGAGTTTTTACATGAAGTACAAACAGTTTTAGTTGTGACGTAGAAGAGGTTTCATTGCTTTTTTCTTTTTTTGTATTTAAGCAAGTTTCATATTTTCAGAATTACCTTGAAAATAATCATATCAGGCTTGTGATAATCATGTTTTAAAACACACAGTATTCTAGGGAGGTTTTGTGAAAAATTACACGTGTGGGCAATACCACTCAAAGTACGTATAGTCAAGAATATTTAGTGACAACATGAAAATAAAATTATTACTTTCTAAAAAAAACCCCCCAAAACCCAAACCAAAAAACCCAAACACCACCACTTATTATTACTGTGCTGGACTGCCATTCATTCCTAAGAATCCCACTGCATTTGGGTACTGACATGTATTTTTAGATCCGGCCGTAAGTTTTTCAAGTGAGGATGCAAGTAACCGTAAGGGACAACAGGAGGAAATGACCTGTCAGTTGCCAGAAAAGAACTTTAAACCAAGCCATGCACTTGCTATGTTTATTACAAGTCAGCTATTCTTTTGGGTTTGAGGGATTTTATTTTTTTTTCCCTGCCACCAAGCTACACATCTTGCATTTTAACATTTCTACACTGTGTAACACAGTGCCCTTTAACTAGTAAGGGATTTAATTTCCTGAATGCAAACTAGATTGCAGAAGAGGTTAATAAGCAGAAAAATTAGGTATTTCACGTAGGCTATAAATTTAACAATGTGTGTTGTTTTTCTTTTTGGCTCTTATCCAGTTACTGTTCTTTGTACATAAAGCCTTGGTCCCCAGCACACCAGTAAATTGTTGCAGAAAACACAAAATGTTCTGAAATCTCATAAAAAGAGAGAAAAGCAGGAACAATTAAAACACATATTGAGCTATCTCCTGTATGACTGTTTCTCATAAAAGTCAGTTTTATTTCACTTCTAAAATGACTCAGTCAAGCACAAAATGACTGATCATTGTATTAAATGTTGTTCATAGCATATATTTAAACCAGCTAATCAAAGACAGCCCATTCTACATTTTTATCAATATTCTATTTCATGATTAGCAAACAAGCTGTCAGCCTCAGTACGTTTTCTCACAGTTATGTTAATCTATGTAATTTTGATGAGAACAACAAAATTCTTAAGTGTAGTATTATATTCTGTCAAACAAAGCTACATAAAGCAGCCGGGCAATTTTATCTTTGAACTGCCTGTTACAGGAGACAGTACACTTTAGCCTGGAAAGCAATGAAGTGGATGCATCAATCTGCACTGGGTGACTGTAAGTCAAGTAACAGCATGCAATATGACCACATCTAACACGGTATAGAGTGAAGTCACGTGTGCACCTTACTCAGCTCAACTTAGTTAAAGGAAGTTTTCAGGTTTTTCTATCTTTCCCTTTCCTTTTCTACATGGCACATTATGAGAGATCTGAACGAGAACCCAGAAGAAGAAGATGTGCTCCCCCAGCACATCTCCACTACCTCATGAAAGCTAAAGAAAGAAAAAAGAAAAAAACAGCAACATATATCTAGTGGTCTACACATGCTGTGCATCAAGAAACACAAAGGAAAAAGCACTTCCCTCTCCCTCTCTCTTTCTCTCCTTAAAAGGACCCAAACAAATTCTTTTTATTCCAGGCAGTTGAGGATTGTTAGAAATAAAACAACAGCTTTTTAAAACTCTAAATATACTAGAGAACACTGGGGACCTGAAAAGCACTGCATCCTTGAAGAATGAAAATACAATATAAATCCAAAGCTTAGGAGGAAGGGAACATCATCAAGGTGAGGCTGTTTATTTTAACCTAGGTACAAGTAGCTTCTCTCATTTCTAACGCAGAACCACTGAAATTTAGTTTCTGAAATGCTGATTTAATTCAAACTGTATCCACAGTTTCTAAATCTCACCTTTTCAGCTGCTGATTTGGGATTTTAGCACTGCAGAGCAGCCAAGTTTAGACGAGCAAGAGAACAAATGCTTTCAAGACTTCCTGTTCTGCTTGACTTACTCACTTGGAGAAAATTCAAACCAATAAAAGAGAACAAAAGGGTGCTTTTTTTCCCAGGCTATAGTTTCTCTGTTTGACTGATTCCTGACCATCCTATTAAGAAAACTTCCAAGCTTACCAGCAAATGCAATAAACATTAGACACACTACTACTTCAAGAAGTTGTTCTACAAACTTTCTGCCTTAAAAGTTTATCAATGGTCTCTGTGGTGGGGAAAGACTTTTTATTTTCTTTTATTTCACATTCATTGATGGAGAATTGCTAAAAAAAAAGGTAATTGGCCTGCAATTATTGCTTGTTACAGTTTCACCTGCTTGTATTTGTGGGTTCTTTGAATGTCAAGCTCACTCCTTAGCAGGCTACTGTCAACCCTCCCTTTCAAACCTTCCACTAAAGGCATTAACCCTTTCCTAGGGCACATCCCAGAATCATAGCCCACTTCAGCCAAGTCTTCAGACTTGTCCACGCTTTAAGGAACAAAATAGAGCTGTTCCAGTTAGGTGCACTAACTTATTTGATCACGTACAATATTACACATGCAACACATTTTACAAAATCATTCTCTAATAGTTCTAGTAAGATCTCTCTGCAAGAGCACACTCTTCTGTTAGGCTACCAGAATTTAGGAACAGTAACAAGAGTCTAGTGGCTAACCTGCAAGCAGAGGCAATTTTCTTATACTACTTGATATGCACGGAGTTTTGTAGACACACTGTTAGGAGTGAGGTGTTAATGGTCCTCCTCTATGGGACTTGGAAGCAAATATGTTAACTGATCTCATTTAAATAAATGAATACTAAGCACCTAGATTAAATTCCTCTGCATAGTAAAATCACAAAAGAGGATGCCTGGTGCTACCACCTGAGACAAAGTGGGCAGAGAGAAGTGTGGAGCTAACAGGTGTAATTCCTACATTACTTCAGTGGTGCACAGTGGAGACAAAACTATCGCACGGACTGAGAAGGATAGCTCTGCACCTCCTAACGCAGCACAGACTCCAAGTCCAGCGTAGAGTCCTTCCAGAAAAGTGGGAGGAGGAATGCTGCTTGCTTATTTTGTTCCTGCCGCTCTTCAAGGAAAGAGAAAACATTATTTTTTTTTTACAAATAAATGAATTGCAATAAGAAAATCCCCCAAGTTGCTGTCGCTATTTCTCAGCCGAACAACAACCACCTCACAACCTTACACTTGAATTCGGCTGCTGTTGGGCCAGGCAGACAGGAATATCCCTATTTGACTGCCGATTTGAGCCCCAAGAGCCTTCTAACACTCAGTAACCTTGTGGTTGTGACTTTCAGCAGGTTCTTTATTGAAGGAAACAAATCTTGCAGCAGCTACTCATCTTAAAGAGCATTCAGGAATTTGAGTTTTCAGGCTAAAATGTGACATTTGACAAGTTACTCCTCAGTGAAGCATAACTGGCAGGGTTAGTCAGTCAGTAGTGAGCGTGTTCCCTAATTGCACAGGGGAGAAGGTTTATGCTTCTTGAATGACAACCTTGCTAGTTTGTCCAAGACAGTCCCTTTCTTTAGGATATAGTTCTACCCTAAAGAAAGTACCAGTAAAATACATTACCTGATACACAGAAATCTTGAGACACTAGCTAGACTAAACTGACCTAGAACTACATGGTTTTGAAACCCTGCATAATTCTTTAATACTGTCAGTGAAATATGTGAAAGCTAAAATCTTTCCATGTAAAATATTTCATTTATTTTTCTGATAAAAATAAATTCTTTTAGCACAACAGAGTTTTGCCAAAAAAGCTCTAAGGAGAGGGCTAATTTGATTCTTGCAGGGTTTGGGTTTTTTTCCCGGTACAGAAAAATATCGCAGGCTGTCCTCATCATACTTTGCAATATTTTCTCTCATTTTTCAGTGGAAACCCACCACAGATACAGTCTTTCACAGGGACACAGTATATACTGCCATTCTAGGCTAATTACATAGCTAGCATAGTGGAACAGAATATTGCAACATCAAATGGAAATGAATAGGAAGAGGGACATAACCTGTTGTGTATTAAACCGGCAATTGAAATTAATACGTAGGTGGCATTTATTTGTACTGTTTTATCTGTTCCTGATTATCATTAACCTGAAAACTAAGACACTTGTCATTGCATTAAAAGCCACCATTAAGTATCAGCTTGCTTTTTTTAAACTAACAACGCCATATTAAACAAACAAGTTTTCCAAGTTTTAAGAACAAATGTAACATTTAACTTTATAAGGCCATAAAATGCTTTCAATTCTTACTTTACATCCAAATGTCTCCATGCATAATATTCATTAGATTGAATTAAAATGGCCATTTTGGATGCTAGGTCAACTGTGGCTACCTTTTAAGTTCTTCATGAAGAATAACAATTTGTTTTTGTCTGACTACCAGATAGACTTTTCACAACAGCTATGTCAAGAAACAGACCTCGCAGTGTATCAGTGCTCTTGAGTGTGACGAGCATATCTATTCATAGAGCAGACTTAGAATAGATGCGTTTCTTAGAATAATTCAGAGATGCTGTTTCAAGGGTTGCTCACAGGTCTGCCAGAAGAACACCGGTGGATTTATCAGCAGCATTTTAAGGGGACAGCCTTTGGGACAGCCCCAACTGTCCACCACCTCCCCGACCAGGCTGGCAGGATGTGAGTCTGCACGACAGCTTCCCCAGCACAGTCTATGGAGCTAAGTAAGCCTCAACAGCTGATCAAGGTGGGTCTGCACTACAGTACCTGAGAATAACGTGAGAAGGTGAGCTGAAGCTAGATTATTATCCTCTTATCCTCCCTCCGCCTCACACATGCAATACTGGCCGAGCAAGGAAGCTGGGGACAAGGATATGTGATCTGAGCAATTGGCCTACTTCAGCTGATAACACAACTAGCTTTCCTGCAGCTCCTGCCTGCTCTTCATGAGCCTGATAAGTACTCTTAACCAAGTGACAAAGTGCCAAGATCCACAGGAGGAAAACTGGGGGAAAACAAAAATAACCTATGTACAAAGCTGAAGATATTGCCATCAGAAAGCATTAAACATTAGTAAGTTTACAGGGTGATTTACAAGCTGTTCCGAGAAGAAAGGATATCTGAAACCCTTCATGTTCTTCATTTCTTACAACAAACAAATGCCCACAGCTGAACAAATAAGAGAAAAGAAAATCTTGTGTGAATTTTTAATTAAAATTAGGGCAAGAAACGTTCAACACAAAGCGCCCTTTTCTTTGAATACTGTAATATAAAAGCTTCCTAGCAGCGTATCTATTTGGATCATGATAAGAAGTGATGCACTTAGCACTGAATAACACAGATACTGACAAAAACACAAAGCCTGTACTCAAAAAACAAGCCCCCTCCCTCATAAATGTATTTTGCCCAAGCATTACTTCTACAATATGCCTCTGGGGAGAAATTTCTCACCAATTTCAGGATGCTGCAATTTCCTAGCAAACCTGTTGCCAAAAGAAAGAAAACATATACCCAAGATGTATTTATTCTCTTGTATACTGACCTGTTGAGCTAAAGGATATGCAGAAGTGATCCTCTTCATTGCAGATACGAGGTTTGCCTGCAGTTAAAAATGAATTGGTGTGTATGAGGTTGATGAAGAGTTATTAGATGAAGTGTTATGTGACACTGCACAGACTTAGAGTAGCAAGGACAAGAACCATACTACAAAAGTTTTTTATAAAGGAGAAAAACTCATTTTTCTGGCTTTATTAAGCTTATGTTGCAGCTAAACTCTGCACAGATCAGGAGAGTTCCTTGTGTTATCAAAAAAACCCAGCAATATAGAGGAAACAGAGATTCTGTTAAGAAGCTAAGGTGAGAAGGGAACAGCTACCATGCACAGTCCTTAGCTAAACAAATGCATGGTAAGAGAAAACAGAGTCATCTGCTCCCTGCTATCCATATAGTCATGCAAAAGCAATTTTGCGTCCTTCTTTACCCATCTGTGATACTAGAGAGCTATCTCAGACTTGAACTGCATAGTCCTTGTCTAATGCCTGGGATCTAGCAGTAGAAGATCATCTCCTTTCATTAATATATGGTATCAAAATACCATATCATTCCTAACTCACATACAGGAAGGATATAACAAAAGAGAAAATACCACTTGCTGTTTGTGCATCTTCTGGTGACCTCACCTAGTACCCACATTTTGCACAAAGCATAACAACTGCATGAAAGTATATGCTAAGAAAATAAACCACAGAACTGAAGGAAGACTCATTTTTATAATAAGCAAAGCTTGATTTTCCTAATTACATTCTTGGTTAATCTGGTCTTTCTGTTACACATAAGGTTTCAAAGGTCCTTGAATGATGATCAGAGACAAAACTTTTAGAGAAAAAATATCTGCATATTTCCACCCAGTATCAGAAAGGAAGTGACACAAAATAAAAACTTCCACCGTAATTTTTAGAAAAGTTTATTCGACATGTACCAAGGCCACCTAAATGTCACATCTGTCACAAACTGTTCAGGGTTTATAATACTCCTAAATTTCACAAGTAAGCTGGATTACAAGAGCAGTAACCCCCTTTTAACTTTGTACTTCATGTAATAAGAGTATTATCTGCAATCTATTTTTGACTGAATTCCAAGTTTTCTGTTATAAGAGCCTTACATAGCCGAGTCATGTATTATCAGCATTCTTCTGACCCTTATTGACCTTTTATTCTCAAGAACATTCACTACAAATTCACAAATAATTTTATGACATTTAGCAAGTCACCTCAGCACTGAAGTGAAAGTTTTTTTGAAAAGAGTAGTCGAAAGAAAATGATAATGGAAAGGTTATAATGAAAGAAAGGAAAGTGATTTCAATATCCAAGAGTATACAAACAATTCAGTCCCAACATCTTAAAATATTGAGACATAAGATATCAGGTTTCAAGTTAAAGGAAACTGGAGACAAAATTTGGGTTAAATGGATGAAAAAATTCTAAGAAATAAGGCATTTCTGGGGAAACTGGTGGTGGACGGAGGAAGACAGCATACTTTTTATGCTAAGAAATAAAGTACTTTTTGTGAGGGATTTTCCCAGTGGAGTTTGTGAAGTTAGCCTGTTGCAAGACTGAGGAAAGCAGCCATCCGCAAAACCTGTTTCGCTTGCAATCACCTCCCTTACAGGCAGGTAGGTCTGGGTCTTCAGCCTGTGCTGACACCCCCTGCACCCCAATGCCACTTTTCTTCCAGACCTCCACCTCACCTGGCTGACAAGGAGAAAAGACAGGAGTTCATACAAAAGTAGCAGGTAATTCTTAGTTTATCAGAAAGAGTGATGCAATGCTGCATTGGAGACAGATGGAGCTTTCTGCTAAAATACTGCGTTTCCTGGGTTATGGAGGTATAAGTGGGCCACCTGATTCTCTGTTTCATTTGCATCCCTTTAAATAATGCTGTCCCATGCTCTCTGCTTCAACACAGGACTAAAAGTCGACTAAAAATGGCTGAGATAAAGCAAATGGTTTCTGCCTTCTCTCTCATGTTGATCTTGTATTCTTTCCTTATTCATTTATTCCCCTTTCTCTCCTTCAATCTGAAATAAAAGCAATTCTGAGAGGAAAAGTGTTTGCTCAGAGTAAACCTTGTATCAGAAACTTGGGATGTTCAAGGACTGAAAAGAAACGATGGCTCATAGGAAGTGAAAATAATAATAATTCATTTACTATGTGCTCCAGATCCTCTGCACAGTGCATTAATATGAGCTTTTTAAAATTCAAGCAATAATTTTGTACGTCTTTTCCTTTCTAGCCTATGTGAATCATCACCCTCTCTTGGACTAAGAAAAGAAGGCAATATTATCCACACTTTCTGGATGAAGTACAGAAGATTAAGTGTCATGCCACAAATCAGACAAAAGTCTTCTGAAGAGCTCCCGAACCAAAGTCTGGTACTTTAACCATATGATAATTTTCCTCTGCCAGGTATTTAAATTTTACCCCAGTAGTTCAGGAGTTCCCATTAGCACAGAATTCATTCCAGCACCTGTCACCAATGAAAGGGAAAGACATTAGAGTTCATGAAGAGGATCCCATCTGTCTCCTCATTATCATATTTTCCCCTTACTGAAGATGGGACATGGCTACAGAGCGGTGCCGAAGGAACTGAGAGTGCGAGTGGAAGGGAAAGAGCAAACACATTGCAGAGGCTACAGCAATTTTCAGAAACAATAGAGGAAGTCTTTGTAGTTTCGCTTGGCTCTGCGTGATGTAGACACTAGTCTGGATCTTGGAGATAATAAATATGAAAGACTTGAGGGTGAAGACATCACAGGACAGGTTTCTGGAGAACTGCCATTTTGTCTTGGCATACATTCATTAGATTTTAAACCAAGGTGACAGAAAGAATTAATCTCTATTTCTAATATTTTTGTAAATAATGTTTCATTACTATGTCCATGCATTGAGTTTTACAGTTTACAACTGATTTGCAGCTACTGGCTTTGCTTTCCGTGCTTGCATTGACACTGCACATCTTTTAAGCTAACACACTTGCCCTCTCCTTAACCCTTAAGGGGACATAGGCTGATTTTACCCAGATATCAATCTCTCACAAATCAGAAAGTAGCAGCATAAAATGTAATATTTGAGAGGAATCTTGATAAAGCCATACAGGGGAACCACAGGTCCCAGAATACATTGCTTCATGTTGCTCAGAGGCTTTTCTCTGTATAGGCGTAATAATACCACATCAATGAGGATTATATAGCCCGTTTTCAACGCTTCCTTGATACAATGGTAAAGGCTGTCAAGGTGTGAAATATGAATCCTAAGATACCCACTCTTTGTGTGTACACCTTGGAATTAAATGAAAACTAAGTTAATAGATTTTCTTCAAATATTACTTTATTGTTAGTATGATAGTGTTACCTACTACTCAAATAATGCTTAGCATGTTACACGTGGATGGAGGAGATGGTGCTTCTGCATTTTCCAAAGGTAAATACAGGAAGCGAGGATGTACGCTGTACACGTGCGGGTGTACACAGGTGTATTTACACACCTTTCTACATACAGTACAGAACTGCTAGAACTACACAATTGGTACTTTGCCTTCTTCCAAGTCCTGTTCCCAATTTTAACCTGTGGATATTGATGGTATCTGCCCAGTAAACCCTATTAAAAATCAAAATAGCTTCTTGAGTCAGTACAGGTAAGATTGATACTATACAAACAGATAGCTTCTGTTTCTGCCAGAAAGGAATGTTCATTCCATTAAGTCCAGTTTTTGCCGATTTACATTAATTATTAACATGTTTCTAATGAGATCTTTGGAATGCCTGGGAGTCCATGAAAAACAAAATCTTCAGAACCTCAGTTTGGAAACATCTTTTTCTGCCCTGGGTTTATGTTCCTTGAGTATTAAGTCCAAGTCTTGCCATTCTGAAGACCACTGTATCCTGATCTTTTGCTGGTCCATCCAGAAGGGAGATGCTCCTATGTGGAAGACGTGACAAACTAAATTTAACCTCCTAAACTAGAAGATGACCTAGTCCCAAATAAGTGTTGAGGAGATTCTGATTACTAAGAATGATCTTCTGGGAAGCTAAAACCTGTCTTTTCTGTCTCGTATGAGCCTGGATATTTCATCTTTGTATTAAAGGAATCGGATGAGGACCTTGAATGCCAAGGACTTTGGAAATGGAAAACCTGTATGAACACACTACTTCATTAAAGTTAATTTCAAAACTCCTGCTGACTTCACTGGGGCAAAAATTTCATCCTTCATCCTGGAATATTCAACAAATGCATGTGATAACTCATCCCAGCTTATCCCAACAAAGGCTTTCCTGAACAGGACCCAGTTGTGCCCAAAGCATGCTAGCAACAGCTTAGCTTCTTAGTGTAGGAGGCATGTGATCTATTTCAATCAATCAATGAGCTATATAGATCAACATGACAGGAAGGTTCAGCATTAAAAAACTAAATAATGACTGCTTTCTGAAAAGTCTATCTCAGCTTTAAGTCTCAGTTGCCCATCTCTGCTGAATCTGCAATACAGAGCACAAAGCTAAGCAATGGGAAGGAAAAAATAAAGAATAAATCATTGGTAGCAAGACCAAAAGCAAACAGAAGATCTACACCTTATGCTCAGGAAAAAGCAGTAATGCAGTAAGTAAAGTAAATGCAGAAGAAGTATGGTTTTTTTCACAACTTAGTTTTAATATTTGCAAATGCATTTAATAATTCTCACCTGATTTAAACATTATGATAGAAAACTAATGTCCTGATTATGTAGGTGGTCACCCCAATGATCACTTCCATGTTGAAGAAATAACATCAGTGTACATAAACAGTTAACCACAGGAGTTAATTTTGTATTCTAAGCATAAGTTGTATTTAAGTGCTGATTTATAGACTTTATATAAAAAGGCGATCAAAATAATACTCAGAGCTTCAAAATTGCAGTGGTATAAGCTTTGCAGTTAAAGTCTAGGATTCAGAAAATTTTTGTGTTTTCTTCACAACCTATAAGACTGTACTGCAATACTTTGCATATTATAAATTATCAAAGTAAGCTTTTAAAACTTAAAGGCAGTGTAGCAAATGGCAGGCAAAATAAATTTTATTCTTTTGTAATATTCAGGCTTGAAACTTAGAGGTATTTTGATTTATTGCTGTTATATTTATTGCAAGATTTTAAGGTCAGAAAAGATTATTATCTCATCTGATCTAGCTTCCTGTCTATCACCAGTCATTAGCTCTCACATCTCAGCCAGATCTCTCTATGAAGAGCTCTAAGAGAGAGCATTACAGTTCTGCCGAAAATGTCAGTGACTGAGCTGCCAGATATGCCACAAGCTCCTACAGTGGAAGAAGCCTGATCAAGTGATGTGCCTGCAGATGAACTCACAAATGCTAAATATGCCTTGCTGCTACAGGAAGAGACTGAAGTTTAAATTTGCTACTAATCTGGAAAAATGTTTCACCGGCCTTACCTTTATTTGACTTTTGTATGTTCACAAACGTACCAAATACAAATAAGATTTATATGCAGAGCTATGTAAGCTGTTTAAAGAGCACATTCCTGTTTTGATTGACAGACAGAGACACATGCCCCCCCGCTATCCCCCCCCTTAAAATTTATCATAATATCTCAGGAATCTAGCAGAGTAGTACAAAGCCCTTACTTCGATTACACCATTCTGATAATAAAAGCAAGTGAAGTTCCCGTTGGCAACAGGGAGCCTAGGAAAAAGTCAAGTAGAAATCTCAAGTCTACTTCCAGTGACGTCATGAGGTTATAGCACGGCAGGAGACTGAAGGCTCTGACTCACGCTCACTAAGCAAACAGCTGTGGCAATGTAAAGCTGTACTTCCCCAGCTGTTCATTATGACTTGGCCAGATGTTACCATCCCTTAGCAGAAAATGAAACATGTGACATTACCTTCTCTCTTTCAGCACTATCTGGTATTTCAACACAAAGTTACCCTGTCAACTTGTGTGAACTATGAATGAAACACAGCCCCCAATTTCCCATGCTAATTCACATTACCAGAACTAGATTTGCCATAGCTCCACTGTCAGATCTCTGAATCCAGTTGCATTTACAGTAGCAGTGTTTTCTGCTCAAAGTTCAGCCGCTAACACAGCTAACTGAGTAGCGATTTTCTACCTGTAAGAGAGCTAACAGCTAACTGTATTAAAACCAGAACTCACCGTAACTTTGGTAGATTTCCCTGAAAATCCCAGTCTGTCTGTCTGTACTTAAACCAGCGTGCATTACATGTCTTCCCTGCGTCGAGTCAGCTCTCACTGCTGAGTTAATCTGTTCCAATCCATTTTTATGTCTATGCTAGGATTTAAGTGAGGTGAGCAGACAACTGAAGCCTTTCTGTAGCATAACACTGCTTTGCTACTTGTTATGACCTCTGAGGGTCTCTGGGCTCTGAATTACAACAATACAATTTCTCTCTGCTCTGACTAATGAAAGGGCCTATGTAAAGATAAGACAAGACTGGTATAATGTGAACTTTTACAGAAGTTACTTGTTTTAATATCAGTCTCCATGAACAGCAGGCATTAGATATTCCAAGATCAAAGAGATCTTTTAAATCTAGCAATTAATCATCTTCTCAGCATATTCGCAAATAACAAGCACAGTTAAAATCTTAATGCCAAGGTATTACAAAATAGGCCAGCATATATCCCTTACTGCTCTCGCAATACAGTCTCAGCCTTTGAAATTGCTTGATCCAAAGACAGTATACTGGTATTACTGTGAGACATCCTCCAGCCTAATTAATGCAGATTTCTGGTCCACATATTCTGTCTTTTTCTTGACTATTCAATACTCAATAGCAGCAGCAAAATCAGAATCTTATCATGGTCTTAGCTGAAAGAAGACAAGTAGACAGATCTTACTGGCTATTTATTTCACTGTTTGTGGCAGTGAAGCCTGCCTCCTCTTAAGGAGTTTGTCACAACCTCAATAAAAGTTTAGATGACCTCTAAAAGGATTCAACAGAGAACTAAATGCCGAAGCCAAGCATTAGGGTACAATATGTCAAGAACCACCCAAGGCTGAGAGGCAACTTTAGTCCTTCACTCCCGCCCATGCGCAATGACAGAGTACTGCCGATTTGAAAGTGTGTTACAGAACCAGCTGCAGGACAGGTTAGTATCTGGACTTAATACATGCCCACATAGACGAATGCTGGTAGAAGGGGGCTTGGCAAAACTTAACACCATGAAATGCATCAAGAGATGTAGGAACAAAGAATTTACAAGCTTGTGTACAAAAAGTAAGGACAACCAAACTTTATTAAAAGTGCAGTTTAGTAGGTGGGACTGAGGCAGCCAGTAATGGCTTCTGTTCTAAGAGAATATGTTTAAGATTTATTCATACTTAGAAAGGTACAATGCCGTGAAGTGTTTGGGACTTAGCTTGCATTTACCAGCTTGCTTTACCAAATGTTCATGAGGATTCTCCTTCCTCAGAAGGCATGAGACTTTTCATGGATAGGATGGTAGAAGAGAAGAATAAACATTATATAGTATCTTAACAATCACAGCTGGAGCTGTTACAAATCCAGAATAAAAATAATTGCTTTTAGTTTTAAATAGCCAAGTTCATCCACAGTGTTCGGCGAACACATATACATACCAACATGCAGAGCATACTCATCAGTGAATGTCACTGCATGTAAGACATGGATAGGATGGCTGAGAGCGGAGAAAAAAAGGAAAGCACTATCTGCTCCAGGCATATTAGAAGATGAAACCAGAAGAGGACTGCAAGAAATATATTGCTATATACACCCACAGGCAATTGTTCCAGTATATCACTTTAACACAGAAAATGTCAGCAACATCTGAAGTTTTCCAGATCACCACAGAAAATTGCTTAAAAGATATCCTGATATACTGTAACGAAGAATGACAACATCTTCACGGCTGGCACAAGTGGTGCTGAATATTTGTTATCTAGTTTTGAGTGGAAACATTAGAATCTCATTTTTCACCTGATCTTAATTTTTGCGGTTGTTGAAGTATTTTTAGTATACAAATAAAGACATAATAAGAAAAATTTCCAGGCACTTAGCATTATTTTTTAATTCTTTTTGCTACGTACAATCTTGCCCAATGCATTTCACTGTGAGAAGGACTGGAAGATTCTGAGGCAAGGGGTTCTCAAGTAAGACAAAGGACATACAAAGGACATAATCTTCTGGGAGAAGAACTAGGCTATACCATAGGTAAAGCTGAGATTCCTGCCATGGCAAAGAAGCTTGCAGTAACTGAACATGCACTAGTTCCTCAACAATTCTCTAAATATGTCCATAATTCTATTAAGATATAATTGTAAGATTCATTGAAGTATTTTAAACTTCTTTTAGAGTCCCATCAACCACAAGATTTTCAGGACCTGTAAGAGTTATTCAACTTTTTGTAGCCTCCCAGTCATTTTTATCCTGTCTGATATCCATGCAACTGCTGTGCTGTTGGACACGTATAAAAACACTACACTCCTGGGAATGGCTGCCACAGAAAAGGTTCCACACACATAGGTCCGACGACTACACATATAGTATTAAATTTAACAGCACAAAGGAATAAACAATTACTGGGACTGAAATTCAATTGCCTGTACTATGAAATTGTTAAAATAGTTCTGGTAGAGTTACAAATAAATCCTCTATCAGAATTTAGCTCAGACCATGGACTATTCCCAGCAGATATTCTGACTTTTTTGAATCTGTTCTGGAAGCTCAGTGAACTTGATAGTATGAACACAGTCTGTTCCATGCCTCTGATTTATTAGTATAGCTACAGCCTATCAGTCTTTAAATTAGGGTAGCAGGGGTGGGGTAATAAATCATAGTAAATGAACATTGAGAATGCTAGACATGCATGTATACATTTTATTTTACTATGCACAAACTTGCTGAACAGGACACAGTATATTCAAAGTTAGCATGTACCAACCATCAATTGTCCCCGTATGAAGGGCTGTTGTACTGTTCAATGGAGAAGCAAAGTCGATTTAATGGAACAAGGGAACATGAGGCTATCACAGAGGAACAATATTCTGCAACAGCAAGGGAGCCGGAAAAACTGCACCCAGCCTCGGATACATTGAAATGGTCAGCATGGATAGGTCTCGTTAATGCAAACTATTAATAAAATGTAGTCATATGCCATCCTCCATTACTTTCTGCTTTTTTACCTTCTGCTTTTTAAGGGGAAAAAATCTTCCAACTCTGGAATAAAGTGGTAATTTCCTGACTAGAAGTTTTAAGAATACAAAGCTTATTCTTGCTGAGCCAAGTAGTCTCTTTACAAAAAGAATCACACTTTAACATTCTGGAGTACCTCTGCAGCATGTTCTTCTAATCAACCTTTCATTGCAGTATACTCATCTTTTCTCAACCCCCCACACAGAGAAATAACTACTGTGTACATTTTGGCTCAGATTGCTTTTTCTTCCCACCTTCACCATTGTTTGCCAGGGTCAAATGTAATTGAGTGAGGAAGAAGCCCTTGCAACCACGAATGGAAGAAGAAGTCAATAAGAAGCATTATTCCTATACAAATGACATCTCTTATACTCCAGAAAAAAAAAAGAAAAAAAAAGCAGGAAACAAACTACCCATCATATTTTTAGTTCAAAATGAATGTGAGGTAAGGGCATATGCTTGGAAACCTTTTGAAAAACTTAATTAAAACTGCCATACAAAAATATACTTGACAACTAAATCAGCATTAAAATAGTTTCTAGGAGATAAATAATTTACAGATTTTCACAGTTAACAATCTGCTTTCTGGAAATAAACTTCACAGTTTACTATAAAATGATCAAAGAGGGATTAGGTAGCTATTCAATTTACTGGAAAAATGTTACACCATATCAATGAGATTGAGAAAATGACTAAGGAGCTGAATATGTTAGAGAAGATGTAATGAATCTAAACAGTGATAGAAATTCACTGGGTATGGAGTCATTAATGTTAATTTTATGAATATTAAAATCACCAAGGGGAACAAATTTGCTGGCACTAAAGCTGATAATGGCTAAACAGTCCAAAAGATTTCATTTCTAAAAAGTTTAACAGATACCTTTTCAACTCTGTATTTGGAGATTCTTTGCAGCATACGACATAGAAAGCATAAAATACACGAGGTTCTTTCACCTTCTACAGTTTTGTCTACACACTAGAAATAACTTCAGTGGCCATCCAGTATCCTTTGACAGTTAAGTATACAGTAACAAGAGGATAAAACATAGACTAGCGTCTTTCAACCGGATGGGCTACTGAGATCCCATGGCTTGGTGCTCGTTGAGAGCAAATGGGGTTCCAAAACCTGCCGTGGAAAATTCATCTGTCAGTGGAAGCGTCTTTCTGGCATTTTAGGGTTTTTCTCTAGTCCTGTGCTGGTTGCCAGCATTATACCTCTTGCTATCCTTTGGGCAGAGGACATGGTAAAATAGTTTTATGAGATACTGGTCTTCATCTTTACACAGAATATCTGAAGTATTGTATACGGTACACAAATTAAAAAAAAAAAAAAAAGCAGCTTTGAATAAAAGAAAGCCTTTGCAGTGGAAGTGAGGTTACACAGAATAATAATGTTCAGTTTTACATGACTGTAGTTTACTACAAAAAAATCTGTGCAGTCTCTAATGTTGCCTCAGGACATGATCTTATTACTAACCTTATTTGATCCCTCCCAGCCATTCCAGGAAGAAGTTAAACAGCAAAATGGTGCATGCGAATATGCTACATGTACAGAAACACAAAATGAGATTTGAGATAACATGGCTACTTCCACCTGGAAACAGCTGAGTGAAATTCACATTCGAAAGAATTAAGAATCCCTTTCCTTTTTATTCCAGAACACATAGTGTTATTCTCTGAAGCAACAAATAATAACTAGCAAATAGTAATCCTCTCGCTCTTCTGCCTGGTTTACTCTTCTCCATTTTCTGCATCTTGAAACATAGTTAACAGCAGGAGATTGTGAGTGCACCCAGTTCATAATAGGTCTTTTACGTCTTAGGTTTCAATACTACTTTGGAAGCTCTTTTTAATATGAGTCTTCTTTTCTTTTTGAATGTGCATCTCAACAATAATTTATCAGAATTACAATGTCTCACATTTGGAAAAGTATGTTTTTATCTCCAATTCTCTCTAGTTTCTTTAGGAAGCGTGTAATTTCTAGGTGATCACCAAAATCTTGCTTGTCAGGGTAAGGGAAATTTGCTTCTTGATTATGAAAGCAGAAAGGAATCTATATCAAATTTATTAATATATATTCAAGGTATACTTGTCAACCTACCTTACACTGAGAAAATGATTACTTTAGAATCTCAGAGGTCATAAAAAAACAAATTTCCAACTCTAAGCTGCAAGCTGAAAATAAAATAAGCACAACCTAAAAATACAGAACCAGAAAATATTACATATCCACACCAATACATATTTAAGAATGTGTGCATCGTGATTCTTTTCTGCCTAACTTTGAAATGATGACTAGGGAACAATATGATTGGGACCAGTCTCAGCAACAGCAAATTCATACTTACTAATGAAAATGGACATTCCAAAAAACGCCACTCACCTCTCCTTCTGTTTCATGCTGGACACTACAGTGACATTTCCAGGCAATTTACTCATTCATTTTCTGTTATAACAGCTGCCATCATCTGTGATCTGAAAATACTATAGGATTGAAGAATCTGATGTCTCATCACAAGTCAAAACTTTTTAATACAGTTTGCAAATGAATGGTTGTGAACCAGTTCCCTAATATTTTCCTGACATTCTGATTTATGAACCTGATCCTCTGGAGAAACGTACTTCCAGTTTTCGTATCCATTTCTCCCCATCACCTCTAATCACCCTTTTTCTCTCTTCCCAAAGAATTCTTTGGTATCTCCATTTACTATCATTAGCAAGCAAGAAAAATTATTACTATTGTTACTTCCTGAAGTGAGGTATTTGGAAATTGTTTTTGAAGTTCTATTTCATGCTTTTTTAAAGTTGTTATCACTTAGAAACAGTAAGAAACATACTGAAATTGAAAAGAACACCCACTGAAGTATACTGTAACACCCTGAAAGTTTCTTGTTAAATATTCTAAATTTATGCCAGTAAAGTGTCTGCCTGCTTTCATTTTCCCATATCTTCTACTTGAAGACAAATGTGGGAACAGAATAATTAGTTTCTATTGTAATGAACTGTAAAATTTATAGCAGATTATTAAATTGAGAAGCATAGAACAATATTATCATTAAGGATTTATAGGTTATAAAATTCAAATTACATATATTTCATAAATCCTCTCTGATCTTCATAGCTATTACAACTTTCCCAAATATCCTGCCTGTTTCTTATTTCCATCTGGCATACTCTCACAGTTTAAAGGAATCTTAAAAAAGTTGCGCAGAGTTAAGGAAGTGGAAGAGTTTTTACATAGTTCACCAGTAACTAGTAAGCTCTTTTTGGTTAATCAGCATGTTTTTCCTGTGGTGTTCTGTGTGGTTGCATATGAGAACTACAACTCAGAAATAAACACCTGTCTTGGCTACAGGCTGCATTTAGAACACCTTACATAAAGTACGTTCTTTACAGTTATCAAAAAACAATGACCTTTCAACATAGTACAGCATATTATTTCATCCTAGAGAGAATTAAGCACATCTTTTAGGGCAATAGTAGTTCATGGTCTCTCTCCTGCATCAGCTTGCTGACAGGTACATTTTAGAAGTGGAATTTAGCTTAGCCCCTTTTTCAACCCTAACCCTTCCCCACTTTTGTCCTCTTGTAACATAAACAGCATAATGGTTCCTTCCCAAAAGCTTTGTAGCTGGCAATACTGACATCTTGCTGAGAGCAGGCAGCAAGTATCGTTATCTAGTGATCTTCCAAATTGCCATTTTTCTTTTTCAACTATCTCTACTATATATCTTCTTGATAGAAAACTACCATATGAAGTGCTTCTGAAGCAAAGAAATTCACTTCAGAGGTTTTAGAGATTTTTTTCCCTATTTTTTCATAAATTCATGGCTCTAAAAAACACTGACAGTTTTGATGGAAGAGGTTGCTGCCAGCAAGAAAACAGATGCAAAATTGAGGAAAATGTGTGAAATGTTGAGAAGAGTAAATCAGCGCTTCAGTGTCAGAGTCACTATTTCATTATTCAGATGCAGTAGGCTGAGCAAAAAAGATGAAACATGTCAAAAGTAAGAACGAGGTTAGTATTGAAGTTCACTGAGAAACCTCAGCATCCAAGGTTTTTGCTTTGCAATATTTATAATTACTCTCCAAAATCCTTGTGCTTCTCTGACTCATATAATTTTTGATCAACATACCTAAGCATATTACTGCAGTATTTGTTTCACTTCACTGTAGTTTCACCGAATTCAACTGAATTTCACCACTGTAAAGCTAAAGCTATACTGAAATGAATGAAGCCCAACACAACTGCTTATGTAAAAGTACAGAAAATATATTTCTGTACAAAAAAGTAATACTGAGAGAATGTAACGTGTTTGGGGAAGTTGGAGGAAATTAAATTCCTGTTAGAAAAACCCCTAAAATATCTTAACTGCAGCAGGACCGGATTTACTGTCTGTAAATTAAGATCCCATAGGGCTGAATGTAGATACTGATGTCCAATTATCAGTTTTGGAGAAGATGTGTATTCCTCAATTTATTCCTGTTCATCTTTTTAAATTAACAGCATTATCATTAGTTTTGCCTCTTGACAGAAATAATCTGCAGAAGACCAAATAATGGCTAACCTGAGGACCAAACTGCTACCAACAATACCGCACTATACCACAAATTGAAGCCAAACCTTAATTCTGGGATATGTCATCACTGCCTGAACTCAACACCACAACAGTCATGCTGTATCAGAGCTAGGTTCATTTTAATCTAATTCATTTTCATTCAATGTTCTTCACTTTACTGTTTCCAGCAAGTAATTATTCAGAGGGAAAAAATGACAGAGTAAACTATAATCTACCTGATCAATTATATGGTCAGTTCATACCCTAAAATGTTACTTTAGTTGTTTGTTGTCTTATTTTGTGCAACTCAGGCTTAAAGATGGAGAAACCCTCATCACTGTACCCTAAAGAAGGAGGTTAATTTTGTTTTGAGAGGGTGGCAACAAAGTTACCTCAAAAGCCTTTTAAGTTCACCTCAGTTATTTCTAAGTGTTTACAGTGGAATGCTAACACAAATTCTTTTACAAAACTGACAAAACATTTCATTTTAATCTTTTCAAATTACTTTGTTACTACGTCTTATCCAAATCATCTTTTCATGTCCAACTTCACTATTGTTTTTAAAAAACCCTTAGTAATAAAAATATTTAAAAAGCAAAATCGCTTTGGTTACAAACTTCGAGATTTTTTTTTTTAACTTGCCAGAATACAGAAAAAACCCAATAATTAGTTATTTACCTATTCAACAGCCTTAACCCTTCTTATATGTTGTAGACAACTTGCAGGAACACCTCAATCAACTAAGTCTGTTCCACATTTTCAAGAAAAGCCTCAGATTCAGCAATTTGCTTTTACAGACCTGCTTGGGATTCTCAGAAATATCCATCAGTATCAAACCTCAGATCGGAGGCAGACACTTACAGAGGCAATATTCTGTGAGCCTTGCTACTTCAGTTCTGTACAATCGAGAAGAACAATAGGATTATGAAGAGCTAGCCCGGAGACGATCTTGTTACTTACTAAACATAATAGCCGTTAATGACTGATTTCTACCCATGCATTTTTCTTAAATAAGGCTTCTCATTACTGTCAAGTACCATAATTTGTAATTTCTGTAACACTTTTATATGTTTTGCTTGTTATCCAACCAACACATTGAAGGAGGAAGCCTGTAGCATTGTTTTTGAATGATATCTTCTCTAGGCCTTAGTGGCAAGTCTTCACTAATCTATAAATCTCATCTATAAAACTAAATGCATTTCCAAGTATCTGTCTCGTGAAGAGTTGAGACAGCAACTAAAATGCACATTCTGAAAGTCCTTTTAAGTACTTTTCCTTCCCAAATAAGCCTTGGTTATCCTGCAAGATTTTCAGCCCGATAGTAATCTCTCAATCACACAGGGGAACACACTGCTTCTTTCTCATGAATTAATATTTCATAGTTTATATTGTGCATTACAATTTTCCAAACCTCACTCTAGATGAAAGAGGTACATTTATCATTTCCAGGAACAATAGTTTTTATTCAGATTGTGCAGGGAAGGACCAGAGCCATCCTAAAATAAGCAAATGACTAGTGCACAGAGGAAGGGAAGATGAAGGCTGGCTTACAAGAAATACAAAAAAGACATTTTTAAAACTTTTTCTCTTTCCCCTTGATCAATTTCTTTTCTCAAGGTGTTTTTTAACAACGAGGCAGGGCAGCGTACTTGGCTCTGTCAAACCCAACATTCCCTCAATGTCATTTGAAGAAATAATGATTTTCTGCAGGAGAAAATCCTGTAGAAAGGATTCGACACATAGCCCAGCAGATACATTTTTCAAATGGGGCAGACAGTCCTGCAGTTTTATACCACGAGATACTACAGTTCAGCTTAAAATTCGACCTCTTGTCCCGGACAGATGAAAGTAGCAAGGTTCTGGAAAGAAAAACAAAAAGCAAAAAAACCTAGTAATGAGCAAAATCCAGCCTGGAAGACTTTAACAAAAACGATAACAACCAAAAAGATGTTAGAAAACCTTCATACACAGAATATATCCTTTTCTACTCAAAGCCTTTCTGCTGCCTAGGAGTCCCAGATGATGCCCCTTATTTCACCTGAAGCCCTTGCTAGCGCAGTGGAAGGAGGCAAGTGCTTGAACAGCACTACCCGCCTCTCAGAGCTCCCTGCCGGGGAAGAAAACGCCTCCCTTCTTCCTAACCCTCTGTGCAGCTCTCCTCCTGGTGACTTTTTTTCCAAGGCATCATCAACAAGAGAAAGCAGACTATCGCCCTGCACTCTCTCCTTGGCACCTCTTGGAGGGCATGGGTGAATTTACTCAGGGTGAAATTAAAAGGCAAGCAATTTGTTAGTGCTACTAACAAAGGAAGTGGTTCAACAGCTTTAAACAACAATGTTCCCTTCTACCAAAAGCAAAAGCACAAATTAATCAGGATTTCTCAGTCAAGCAAGGCAGATTGTCAAAGCTCTATTTCATGTTACCCCTTTTAAGCCCAGTGAAGGTGTTTCACACGCTCGTGTCAGCTCTGGCAATGCGCACAGCCGTGTGTGGAACACGGCTTGTCCCCAAAGGGGAGGAGAAGCCACAGTGCTGTGCAGCAGCGAAGGCTGGGCAAGTTTTTTATGCTGCCCACAAAGTGATACCATTCCCTGCCTGCGGGCAGAGCTCAGCCCATCTCTCAGGCCAAGGGAGATGGAGGGAAATGAGGGCAAATAGCAAGCACTGCTTTGCAGAAGTAGAGTGCTCCAACTGCTCTCTTCTCTGTGGTTGTCCTCCTCAGCCCAACTCATGACGTTGTATTTCCCACCAAACAGAGCAGACTTCCAGAGAGTCAAACTGTAGCTATACATCGCCATGCGTAAGGACTGGCTTTGGGGCTAATTCTGCGTAAGGTGTGTGTACAAAACTACTTCTAGCAGATTTCTTTGCAGTAGATAGCAAACATCATCATCTCAAAGTTTTTATTTATGTCAAATTTAAGATATATTAAAATATGCAAAGCTTCAGGGGTTAGTAGTGCTGGCATAAATCAATACCAGCACACGTACCTGCAGAAAACACAAAAGGGTTGTTAAGGAACATTTTCTTCCCTTGACCAAGCTGTTCTGAAAGCTGTTCTAGAAGTGGCATATCCCTACATTTGCATAAAGATGTTGACAAATCTGTCCTATATTTTAGCTTATTCTTGGAGTGATTTTTCTTTAATATATGACCAGAATAAACATTGTGTGGAAAGCTGTAGTGTGTTTTGATTGTCTATAGATGCTGCAAATAATTTAACAAGCACCCTCATGACGTTTCTTGCTGTAGGCAAAACATTCATTTTCTTCTGCTTAAAAGTAATGATTTTTTTATCATTTCCTTTTTACAACAATTTAGAAAAATACTAAAAAGAATGCTTCTAGTATAATCTTTTATGAAACAGACAATGCCACAAAATTCACTCCAGATCTCATTCTATTAAAATCAAGCTATGCCAGACACTTGGCCACCATGGATTGCAAGTTCTAATAAACGTTAAAAAAATCTATTGAGATTTTGACTATTACAAAAGTCTTCAATGCGCAAAATTCCCTACACAGAAATATGTAAAAGATTCCAATTTACACTATGCTGTCTTAATACTTAATTAATATTTTTGCTCTAATTAACAGTTACTGAGTACCCTATTTACGATTCTTTTCTTTCATCTGATATTCCCTTTCCCTCCCTGTCTTTGCAGTAGCAAACACAGATTTGGAATATTAGCTTTCTGAGCACTTTGATAAAAAATATTATTAGCTACATTTTGCCCAACATAACCCTCCAAAAGTCACAGTTTCAGAGTGAAATTACCCTTCTATATTTTCCATATAATAAAAAGCTTCTCTGCTCTGAAGCTTTAAAGGATTAGCAACCCAAAGAAGGCTAAACGAGCAGCTTAGCTATGCAAGGTGGAACATACAGAACCTTGTTAAGGGACAACCCACAGTGTCCCCAAGAGTTGTTTGTCTTCTTGGACACAACAAAATTAAAATATTTTTGGAAACATTGCTTTACACACACTCTTGGCCAGATTGTTTTCTAGAGCAAGGGAATAGTAGTTTGGTCCAAGGCAAATAGTTCCCAGTGACCCTTACCAGTACAGAATGAGCACATGAAAGGAAAGACAGTCCAAGTAAATGAATTCAGCTGGATCAGTGCCATCTTTGTGGAAGGACAGCAAGACAGCAAGAACATTGCAGTCCAAGCAAATGGCCAATAATTTTGTTGTTAGTAGCAGAATAAAACACAAACAAGGAGTTTTACTGTAGTTCCCAAGTTATTTGTGGCTGAGATGCACCTGAGAAGTTGGCAATTAGTAAGAAAATGTGCTCTTTACAAGGATCTTGAAAGTCCCATTAAGTCTGTATTTACTCAGCATTTTCTCTAACTCCCTTATTGGAAACCAAGCAGCAGCAGTTTCAGAAAAAGTAGTAAGAGAATAAATGCCCATTTTCCATTCTAGTGCAACAAGAAGTGGCTGAATTCCAGAGTGCCCAAACTGAAACTGGACAAACTTAGTGACATGCATTCTGGGTTCAACCACAGAATACATCTCTGGAATAAATTCATTACCACATTCATTTCAAATAGGGATATTAATTGCAGAAAGTACAATCTGGGAACACTTGAACTGCTTCAAAATTTTGAGACTATGAAAGAACCGATAGATTTCAATGCCCTACTCTGTGTGGTTCACTGCAGTGATGCAGAAGCAATAGATTTAAGCCTGTATAACTTCAAAAAAGCATGCATGGATTCAGCCATACAGCTCTCACTGATGTAAAACCATAAAGTCACCTAGAAGTATTCAAAAATGCAGGACTATAACTTCAGACCAAAGCAGAGTAATCCTGTTTTCAAAGTTCCCTGATAAGAGCTGCAGTCTTTTGAATTTGCCTTGAGTTTCAGTTTGAAGATCTACAAAAAGATAGCTATCTCTAAAGGACTCTGCTCAAGAAATGTCAAATGTAAACAGACTTTGAAGGAGTTAAACAACTGTTTCCAGAGCAGCAATGATCAATTTTAAGCTTATTTGTTGTTTTAGTTTGATTTAACAACACAGAAAGGATACCTCAACACAAAGCAATAACATGCAGTGATGTGGTAGGTTGCAGTGTGATTAGATGTTGCCGGGTACCAATATTAATTCTGGGGTAATGTATGTACATACACCACTTTGCAACTGACTTCATTTTAATATGCATAGAGTGTATGTTCTGACAGCTGCGTGTCATAACAGGATCCCATCTCTGTCTGACATGACTGATGTGCAACCCTTGAGACTGCTATCTTTCACGACAAACAGGTATTATACAGGTAGTTAGTGTGAAAGAGGTATCTTCTGTTAGAGGGAACCAAAGGGAAAAAAACAATAAACTGAAAAGAGTTGCTTTTATTTAAAAAGCAGCGGGACAGGGAAAAATAGTTCTTTAAAGAAGAACCTTTCATCTCACAGTGCAGGCTTAGAAGATAAAAATGCTTCCCAATTTTCATATATGAATATCTAAATTCAATCTACAGACAGAAATTGAAACAAGAGTGGCCTGGTTTCCAAATATACCAAACACTTTCAATTCTCATGGTCTCTCTTATTTTTTATATCATGCTGGCTTTCAAGGTATCTCTGTATTGCATATTGCAAGCTCATGCAAGTTTGTTGTATGCAATGTCCAAACCAGCCAAATGTGAGCCAGCTGCAGGCAGGATGCTGGCTAAACAATGGCCCGCTACACCCAAAATATTAAACAGGACTCAGTGTTGTACTAACTGCACAGAGTAGAATTCATAAAATTCAGAATGGTGCCGTATATACTCCTGTATGTTGCTCACATGCCTCACGGATTAAAGATGAGATTGTAGCATTTTATTTAAATAATGGGTTTAGATGAAAAAAATCAGGAATCTACAATGGAAAACTGTTGTCCTTAAAGACAACCTAATGTGAACTGATGGCTATTTAATTACTAAATGAATATTTTATGTTGAATTTTTTTTTTTAACAAGACAAAATACATTCTACCCCACACACGTGTGCATGCACATGCACCCGTGCACACACATTCTCAGATTCAGGTGTCTGAAGCATAATGTGATGGAAATGTTGACCTCTTAACCCAAACTCTGTGAAAGCCACAAACCTTTGAACACAGTTAAATCATCCGGGAATTTTCTGAAACTGCTCCTGTTCTTCTGATCACACTCACATCTGACATGTTGATAAGAAGACTCCACATACGCTACAGGAAAAAACACAGGAAAGGTTCTACCACTTCTTTCTCTATCCCTCCAACTGAAACTGTTTAACTGAAAGGAGGAGGACCAGATAGAGGATGATTATACAGATATTCACTTAGGAAGGGAGTTACGGGTCTGTGTGTTTAGCACGGCAAGACCTGGATAAAAAGTATCACCAAAGAGGAATCCAGGACTAGAGACTAGGGCAACCCTACCAAGCAAGTGCTCCAATCACAACGCTATAAAAATACAGCTTCTGTACCTGGTAGGCCGTTTGGGCACATGGCTACCAGATATCCAAAACCCCTTACTACTAGGAGATGGCCTACCTCTGCTTTTGTTCACCAAAGAGGATGTCTGCAGAAATGAGGAGATCCTGCAGCCTAAGTAGCATCATTGTTGTTCCCACTTCTCTTGGGTCCAGTGACCAACTGGCTGTACAGGAGGAAGCCATCAGGGAGAAAACCCCTGGCCGGTGGGTAGCAGGTACCCCACGGGGAAAGTAAGTTTGAAACACCTTTATCTTTTGCCTAGCAGGATTCATATCCTGGTGAAACTTCTAAATTACACAGGTGTTGCAACTAAAGTGCAAGGGTACCAGTAAACACCAGGGGACACACTTTATGTACACTTAAAAAATCCAGTTCAGAGGAAATAATGAACATTTACTTCATGAATCCCATTAACTCTTAAGTGTGAGATATGCTAAGCAACTTAGCACTGTCAGAGCAGAGATACTGTTAAGACTGTCCTGAAGCCAAGCTTTTAACACAAGGATACATTAATTTAGAAAAATGATTTATTAACACACAGATTCTAGCCATCCAGTGGGTTAGGTTGAATGCAAACTGACTCAGAATGAGCGACTGCTGGGAAGTACAGACTTTTTTCTTATTTTCCCATTTGAAGCAGCCGTATGGCATCCTAAATGTTTCCCAAGTGTCCTGAAACCATTACATTCTGCTAACAGGTTGACACCCACGAGCACTGCCAGAATTGCTCTCCTCCATCCCTCATTATTCCCACTTATAACCTACCAACCATAAGTACTTGTTCTCCAGGATAATTGCTTCACCATAATTCACTATTAACTGTGGCCACACCGGAATGAATGGATCTAATACTACCATAAATTAGAAAATAAAAACCCCAGAGTGGGTACGGAGGATCACTTGGAAATTTCTTATGCTTCAAACTCAAGTTAAGGAATAATGATTGAACTACTATCACTCATATCACTGCAGAAAAAAAAGTTTAAAAACCCTCTGAACATCTATGTGCCAACCTCTGGCACTGGCATCACTAGTGACCTAAGAAATGGAAATACACATCTCCAACTATTAGCCACTTCTTCTCCCCGCCCCCCCCAAAATAATACCTGTCCTGAATCTGAGCCTCAGATAATCAAGACAATTAGACAATTAAGTTTGGTATTGATTGACAAGTCAACAATATTTCTAGATTGTTATCTCAAAATCAAGAATTAAGAAAATCCACAGTATGTGCTGCTTAAAAAAAGCTTAAAATGCTCCACATGATGACTACTATAAAAAGAAAATCACTGTGTAGTAAATCAGAAATATTGTTACAGAATGTTAATCTCAAATAGGAAGTAAAGCTTCCCTTCTTAAAAAAAAAAAAAAAAAAATCTAATTTCCAAACCAACATTTTTTGTGCATATATTATTTCAAACAAGACAGACATCAATTCTCAACTCCTTGTTTTCCATTAAAGTCCGCCAAAGGGCTCTTCCTCTGGACTAATCCAATTCCTCCTTGCAAGTACATCTTCAAGAAGAAGAAAAAAACCACCAACCTTTTTTTGTTGTTATTGTTTTCTTAAAAAAAAAAAAATTACACTGACCTAAGGGTGAAGATCAGTATTAAGCTGAGTATTTTGCAAGAAGCCCAGCGTGCAGATGAAAACCTCCTGCTCCATTGCCTGAACTTGCTGGCTCTGAGATATTGCCTCAGAGCAGCCCCAGCAACACCCATCATCTCCTGTTCCCAATCCAGAACAGGACAGAGCCTGCAGCAAGCCAGGACCTCCTGCTCACACAAATGTTTTCTGAACGCTTTATCAGCTCATCTGTCATCACCCTTCCTCTCCACCCCAACACACCTTGTTGGGTACCACATATTATTCCCATTCCCAATTAAAACGTAGTTATGGGCCATATTAACACTAAAATCTTTATCTAGCAGAGGGGACTCAACTGGCCACCAACAGGACTTGTAACTTAGATCCAACGTCAGTAAAATTTACTAATACACACCTCATCAAAAGGCTGACCAACGCTCTTCCCAAGCATGAAAAATACAGTCAAGGAAAGAAAATCTACCAAGTGCACTATATATTAACAAAGTCAGCCATGGTTATTATCGCATTACAGTATTCTTTGCACCGAATGAAGAACACCAAGTACAATTCTTTCAAATTAAATCTTCCAAGCTCATACAAAAGACTACTGTAAAAGCAAAAAGCAGATTTGTTTTTCAGCTGACAAATGACTGATTATTATTAGACATTGTGTACTAGATCTATAACATCAAACCTTCCCTTTGAGAAATTTTAAAGATCTTTCCCAATGCTTCTAAGACACATTTATAGATAGTATATGACTTCTCAAAGAAATTGCACCTCAGAATTTTGTTTCTATGACAAGAAATAAGATTTCAACTCTTTGTTTAGTTTCAATAGATGTATTGAAGGTCAATATGGTCTGCATAGTTAGACCTCTAGAGTAGGCAAAAAGTGAAAAGGCAAGTAAATCATCTTAAAAATACAAGAGCCCAACCATAAAAATCTATTGTTCATCTTTTGCAGTGATGGTATTTTACTTTCCAAATAAAAATCCCAGTTCTCCAATGAACAGAATTATTGAAGTAACACTGTATTACACTGTTTTAATTTCAGGTATTTGAAACAATGATACCATAAAATGATCTGAAGTATTGTTGTCGCATAAATCTCCAAGCACTTTCCGTTTCCTTAATGTTCAAGCCTAAAATTGTTTCATTCTTTAGCTGACAGTGCACATTGTAAAAGTTGCAGTTTATCACTTTTCTTTCATTCTTCTTCAGCAGTTACATTACCACATCCTTTTTTATTACTATCGCAGGATGTCACTATACAAGTGACATCATAAGGGGAGAACAAGGATTTGCCATGAATAGTCGGAATTGCTCTGCAGTGCTTCAGAGCTCTGCGTTTCAGAGAAAAGGGGACAGTCTTGCATTTTAGCATGCTGAACATGTGTGCTATCAAATCTATTGCCTGTCACCATAGTCCCTTGGACTGGATAAATTATATCCCACAGCTGGGTAGTACAAAGGTAATTCTGTTGCCATATGTTGTGCCAAAGAGCTCATGCTGTGACAGGGTGCATTACAGATTATGCTTTCCCATGTGATGCTGATTTTCTCCTTCATCTGTGAGGGATAAACCTTGTCTCCTTTAAGATTTTAAACTATCCAAAATAACACAGTACCTCCAACAAGATGGAGATGCAAATCTTGCCTAAAAAAAAAAAAAAGAAAAAAAAGAGGCAGAAAATGCCCAACAATTTTTCAGATTTCAGAAATTAATTCTATTGTCCCAGCATACACCCAGAATTCACTATGCATTAATCCCATGGGAATTCCAGTCCCAGCTCTAAGTTAATAAGTCAGAAAAAAATGGAGTCAAGAACACTGTGATCAGCTTCACACATTTTCTTTATCAGACGCTCTGCAGTATTTTTGAGTTTCTTTGGTTGGTTGATTTCAAATGCTGGCATTGGCAGCAGCTCACACATAAAGAAGAGAAATACCATGAGAGTAGAAAGAAAATAGGTAGAGCCCTCCAGAGCATGTTTAAGAGATTTTGCTTGTCTGTTCAATTTATTACTGGATTTCATTATTTAGCAGAAGTGAATTGAAGTGGTTGATAAAATGCCACAAATGATTTCACCCATCAGCATCCAGCTCAGCTCAGGAATAATCAGAAGCCACTGCTACATGACTAGAGTTGGGCATTGGAGAGAAAGGAGGTCTGAAGTCTTGTTCCTGGTAAGGAAATGACCACATCGTGTAAGTCAACTCAGTGATCATATGGGCTTCATCTTATAGGGCATAAATGAAGATAACTACATTTTAGGTGTAACTACAAAATATAATATTTAAGACGAAAGAATGGACAGTACCTAACATCTCGCGTAAGAAAAACTACTCCTCAAGGTAAAAGGCTGAGGCAGCGAATGCACATACAATCAAACACTTCTCATATTCTTCAAGAATTAAACAACATACACTCCCTAATACATACAGTCATATGTGCTCATAGCTCATTTGCTTCGGTAATTTTTTTTTTATAACTCTTGGAAGAGACATTCAGAAAGGGTTTTGTATAACGGCAGCCTTTGGAATGCAAAGGCTTGCTATACAAGAACATTTGGGGTCAAAGGATAAGAAAAATCTTTACTGGAAATTTGTCCAGCTATATAGAGTCATAGCCACATCAGTTCCTCTTCCACCCATACATTAAGAAAGAGACTGAGATATGATTTCAAGGAATCATGCAGGAGTATGAACCCCAGCCCACACCACAGTCATTAGAAATGCTGCCTGCAGAACCAGGAGTCAAGGAATACACATCTTGCCCACTAAAAGCAAGCCTAGGCCTGATAGAACACCCGCTCCCATGGTGGTTTTCTTCTCTTACTTTTTTAAACAATGAGTTTAGATATTTGTTATGCCAGTAGGCAGCCTGTAATCCTCACCCCAATTTCAAGGTTACTAGAACATACTCCTTTTGATTTAAGGCCTTTTGCCTTCAGCTAAAATAGAGCTTACTCTAATTATCTTCATTATAACATCCATAGTTTGGAGCTCCCATGGGCACGAAGGGTGTAACAAGGATGGCATAAATTTTTACATCCACTGACCACTAAACTAGTGCGAGCTTATTTCACTGGAAGAGGATATAAAGTAAAATAAATTCTTTGCCTTCCACTCACTTTACAAATGTGTGGATAAACTTTGTGGTTAGGTATGTAAGTTTATGTCACCTGCATTCCCTTTTCTCAGTGCTACATATAGCTCATGGTCCAGATGCTGCACACATTCAAGGCTGCTTTATGTGCTACTTTCATGGCCAAGTTGCCATAAAGGCCAGAAAGGTTTATGGCCACGTTAAGAACATTCTCACATCGAGTCGTCCAACTGCTTAGTCACTATAGAATAACTCCTGGACACCACCGCCCTCTGTAAACTCCATAGGAGATACTCATAAACAACCAGAAGGACCAAAAGCATCAAGTGGTCTTTTGCCGTACGAAAACACTGTGAAACCTTCCTCAGCTTTGTGCGTCTCCATTTGCCCTAGGGTTCCCAAGACAAGAGAGTAATGTGAGAATGGAAAGAGTATTCAAGGTGGAGGGAATAGAGAAGAATTATTGTTTCTTTTCAGCTGTGGGAAATTTAAATGAAAAGAATGGACACTGTCCCTAGATGTGTTGTCTTTTCTAATAAAGGGACCACAAGCTGTATGGATTCAGTTACCATAGTGAATAGTGATGGTAATGGCAGTATGGAGAATATCTCAAGAAGAAAAAGAAGAACAACTCACATTGTGTTCAGTAAACATCAAATCTATGATAGATCAACATATACATATCAGTTAACCTCCTGTTCAGTTATTTAATAGAAATGTTTACTATCTAGAAGCTGGACAGAGGTTATTACATTTATTCCACATTTTTCATCAAGACCTGTCAGACCACCTAGCGTTAAGAAAATGCTGTAAGTGAAATCTGATCGGATTTGTTATTTCAGTATTTCTCCTTTTCGTTTTAGCATGCCCCACTAGTTGGCAATTACTTCCTACTGTACAATCTATTAAATATTTATGTCAGATATTATTTGCATAGAGCAGCTTTTCTCTGATAAAAAATATGTTATTCGTTCACTGCTTAGAAGATTGACCTAAGGTCCCTACTTTAAACACACAGTTCTATTGATTGCGAAAATACACTAGGAAAATTATGTAGTTTATATGCATGCATTATTTCTACTGAGTCATCCTGAAGCTTATAATTTAAGCCTCAGTGTTTCAGGTAAAATGAAATTGCTTCACTAAGTAAGGCTGCTTTGATTTCAGCTTTGCTCCAAGCTTTGCCAGGCAAGCAGAAAATCTTCATAGTATGAAAGGTCTTGTTCATATAGAATGTATAGTCATGCATTGATAAAATCGTATGCATTCAAAACACACCATGCCTTTGTCCAAAGATTGTTTTACAAAACCCTTTTTTTATCTTATGTAAATAATCCCATATCCTGTATTAATGGAAGATCATCATAAATGAACAATGAATTTAGACTTCCAAAACACTGCTGCGACTATTGCATTATACATAGCATACAGAGGACAAAGAAAACTAAGGAGCTTCCTTCAAACAGGAATAAAATCCCCAAACCGAACCGAAAGAACCCCAAGCAACAACAGAAAGATAAGCTAACTGGATTTAAACTAAAAAGAAATTTACTTCTTATGAGTGTGTCCCCTTGAGGAAGAAACTCTGAAATACCCCACTTTTTAAAACCTTATCTGCATTTTACTTTTCTGCCCCTCTCACTAGACAGGAACAGTTTAAGAGCATAAATGGGGGGAAAAAAAGAAAAAGGAAAAGAGAGAAAAAAAAGAATGGATACATTCTTTGCCTGCCTTCCTCTTTTGTTGGCATTTTGCTATTTTCTTACATCCAGCCACCTGCTAGTCTTTCCCAGGCCCTCTCCACCCTTTATAACTTCTGCCTCCTTGCCTCTCAAATCTCTTGTTTTCTCCCCATTTCAGTCCTCCGTTTCAAGAGAACATCATCTCTGGTATGGTTATTCACCATAAAAAAAATCAGAACAATGAGGAAAATTACCATTCAACTTAGAGGAGTGACATTATCTTGGCAGTGTTGCTTGCTATGACAGGAAATCCATGTCCCAAGGAAGCCTGTTCACCTTCTAAGTCCAACAGCTCAAAGCAGATTTCAGGTTGTGTATAAGCCTTTTGTTGCTGTCTACGTGTAGATAAACCGCAATCACTCTGCAATGCCATTTCATTTCAGGACTTACAGGTCACACTACTGCAGGTGCAGTTAAAATGCTGAACAATGTGTTTGAAGAATGGACTCCCTTCTAAAACTTTGGAATAGGCCTAATAGGATTCATGCTTGTCCAGAATAAAAAGTCTGGGTTTTGGTATTCTTCTAAATCGTAAAATCAAGAAAAAAGTTCTCTGAAGACAGCTGAAGTTGGTATCCTGGGGTATACAAAATTCTACATGTTAGCCTGATGAGTATCCTTCTGTATTTTACCTGATGCCCTCGTTTAGCTCTGTACAGAAAGTGAAAACTTTAACCTCAGTGGAAACACTAGCAAATTCCTGCTGAGTTCTATTACCTGAGAAACTCACCCACCATACTGCAGGGTTAGGGAGGTTGCCTGGCTTACTTTGCTTTCATTTATCAACTGCAAAGGTTTTTTTGGCCAACAATAAAGTTCAGATGCAGATATTAAGTAGATTTCTTTCCTCTCCAAATCCAACTCTTTTCGTTCTAATACTGTGTTCCCATACATGTGTATACCCTTGTTTTCCTTAACTCCTAGTGATTATTCCATTTCATTAAAAAGCTGGAAAATCTGGAGAATACACAGCCAAATTTCTATCTATCTTTATAAATGCAAGCAATACAGTAAAGATTTGCCATCATTTGTACTCACTGTGACATGGTGGAAAGCCGAGCACAATCAACGGGGCTAGAAAACAGATGCAGAGGCTCTTAAAGGACTGTAAAACATACTGGATATGAGAATAACAGCTAATAAGATCCTTTATCTATTGACATATTGCAGCACGTGGGATAAAAGCCTATAATACTGGCTTTTAAATTTTGTTTCAAGACTTCCTTTCTTCTTAAAATGAGAGGAGAGAGAATTAAACCAGCATTTACTTTCAGTTTGCAGAATGATGACAATTATTAAAAAAATAAGGAGACCATATACAGTGACATAGTGAACTGAACAAGTCTGGGCTTTAGACAACTGTAAATCCAGCAAACAGAATGATGGCGTGGAACCACTCTGAAGATCTAAGCTATGTGCTCTGCATGCTACTGTTTTTCTATAATTTCCTTATATTTCAACAGGAAGACAGATGTAGTGTCTCAAAGATGAAAGTTCTATTTAGTTTTCCTAAATCTGTAGCAATAGGCAAGACACAAGTTCCTTATGTGGTACCTTACTCATCTGCAGATTTAGACTATCGTATTGGTTTTTAGTGTATTTAACAGGACCAGTTTCTTGTATATTAACTTTGGTGTCCCAACAAAGAAAAGTATATATGCTTTAGTGAATACTCCCCTAATGAATGAGATTCTTCTCAGTGTGGAAAAAATCATCCTAACCTGTCCCATAAGATGGGTATTGCATTTTCAAGAGATGAAGTATTCTACACTAACAAATCAATTTTTATTATATCCTTGTATTTTTTCCACAACACCCAGAAATAGTCAAGAGTGAGTGAAACTAATCTTTTGTAACTTTGTGTATAGATTTTTACTTTCAGCCAGTAAAGGCTCTTTTTCTTTATCAAATTGTTTATTAAAATGATTGAGTAGAAATGTTTCCTGAACGTGGTCATTCAACAGAACACTACACTACACTAAAACTAGAATACTCTTTCTAAAATGCTTCTCCTACATGGATCCAAGGCTTTTCCCCTTGCATTTTTATGCAAGCACATTTTATAGTGAGAATGGATGTTTCCTACGCTGTTTTTGCAATATAGAAATGCATCCCAAGAATATATTTCTAGAAATAAATCTGTAAGAACAATTCACATCTCATGCAAGTGAAAATCTGGAGTAATTCCACTGACATTTCTGAAATTATCCTAGTGTACAGAAGAATTAAGTAAAAGAAAATACAGAGCCTTTTGTCTGCAAGGTCTATTGCTATACAAATAATTAATTAGTGTAGCTTGTGTGCTGCGGGCCTGCCTGTCTGACCACTGAGCAATTAAAGAAAGTGATTCTAGGAGCTGTAAGTGGTTGCTTCTGGAAAACTACCATCCTTCAAAACAAGAGAAAAAGCATTCTTTACTAATTCAATTTTTACATAATTATAACCTAATCAATCCTATATAGACTTTTTGGCATCGCTATTCTCTCATTGTTATAACAATTCATAATTTAGCCTAGCAGTAACAATCTTAACAAAAAAGTTTGGACACATTCCAGGCATAAGGGCAAGGGACAATTTCTACCAGAAACATTATACATACATTTTACCATTACTTAATATTGCATGTAAGAGGTACACATAGAGATTTAGATTTTCCTTGGAGAAAACTCATAGGCACTATAATCATTAGCTAAATGTTCACCAACTGCATTAGGGAATACATCACCATTTGATTTTCCCCCAAAGCCTAAAAATCACAAAAATAGGAATACAGGATTCTTATTTATGCGCCCCTAAGAGAATAAACTGGAACTGTAACTGTAACAACAGTTAGCAGCACACAAATAGAAAACATGACAACACAATACGTCAGCTATTTGGAGGCTTACCTAAAAAATCGTCTTCAGAATTAAACGAGAAAACTCTAATCATAATAGCTGATGGGAGGTTACAGAAAACTGAATATAATTCAGACACCTGGAGGCCTCTCTAACCTTGTCTGGGGATTCAACAGGGTAAAGATGACTCAAAGCTATCATTAGCACATCCTGTTGATGATCTTATCCTTGTATCCTTGACTTAGGCACACGAACACAGTAGAGAATAAGTCTCAAGGGGTGGAACAGAAGGGACTGTTTTCACAAAGTATATGGCAGTAATTTAAAAAAGAAATAATAAAAATCTCAGCAGTTGGACAGACACTATATATTTGCTTGACACTGATGTGCAAAAGAATTTTTATTCTACTTCAATTGAAAAATTATGTTTAAGATTAAATGTGCTTCTTGCAAAGCCTAAGATACTACATAAATCAGGGACATTTTAAAATTTTCGATGAACAGTGATATTACTGACCAATGCTGATAGTTCAGAAAAGTCACAACTTATAAAGTTAAGATTCCATTATGTATTACACTTTAATTCCATTTGATCTTTTAGCCACAATCCCCCGCAATCAGTTCCACAGTAGAAACACGCAGGTGGATAACAGGAGAGAGAATTTTTACCAAGGAGCATCATCAAAACTGCTCCTTTTGTACAGTCTTCATCTGCAAATATGGGGGGGGCATGCTGTAAGGGAGTCAACATGATGAGATTTTTTGCCTATATCCACCGAAAGTGCCTTTCCAGTTAGTGTCGGGGAACGTTTAGCACCTCTAGTAGCTGAAATACTGACTGGCAATAGGAACTCACATGCAGGCCTTGCAATGCTAGTGAAAAGTTACATCTTTTCGTAGGGAGCTTTGGGGCTGGTCTGAGGTATAAAACCGAGGTGATTGTTAATCATTGCGAAGCGCTTGTTTTGCAACCACTGTTCAGGCAGGGGTTCATCAATTTTGTGCATATTAGGTTCAGAAACTATCCTCCTCACCGGGGAGTATTTAGTGCAACTAGACAAACACAAGATGTTTCCCAGAAATCCCTAAACACTCTTGTGTTCAAAGATTCACAACATTTTTCAAATCGACTATGCTAATCTTTGCTGTCCAACAGGTTATATCTTGTCTTCAGCAGGATCAGTTATGTTCAGATGTAATTGAAAATTATGGTCATCTCTAATATTCTTCTCTGCCACTGAACTGGTCCAGTCACTGCTTCTAAACAAAAGGTTGGAAAATTTTAAAGGACCAGTGTGGATTGAAAAAAAAAAAGGTCTGAAAATGTGACAAAGAGAGAGGCCTATCTGTTCAGTTTTGTAACTATTACCCAAACTGCTCCTGCTATGTAATCCGTACAGGTTGTAGTTACCATTCCTTGCTTTCACTAATGCATTTTGATCAAAATTTACATTGTAAGTTCCATTCTTCTCCCTATGCGTGGCTAAATTCCATTCTTCTCCCTATTTGTGACCTGGCGATTTTCAAAGGTGCTTGTGATGCCAAGGAGATATAAACTTGTCCATTTTTTTCTTTGACCGGCTGAAGCTCAAAAGAAACTGTGTACCAACATGGAGGAGTTGCCATTCTTTGCTCATGCAGACTCAAAAGACACTGCTGACATATTTTTTTTTCTAGGTCAGGTTTTACTCATCAAAATGTAATCATCTGAACTTAACATTAAGTATAAACAGATGAAATTATTCATAGGTCAGGTTTTAAAACAAAATTCTTTCTTGATCAAAGCATTATATTAGTTATTACCTATACCTTGAAGTATACCTAGAGATTTCAAACCTACAAGTTCATTCACAGCCATGCACTACCTGATATAATGTGGATGTGCAAGTCTGTAACCTATCTACCCCATCCTGTTGGAAGATATGAATTGCGTCTGTATTGACTTTTCTCCCCTTTTAATAACTCAGTCTTTTACCTCTTTACTCTCTTGGTTTGAGTAAAACAGTTTAAGCAAGCTATTTGGTGCATGCCATAGTCATTGCACTGAGAAGCACATCCCAGCTCATTCACTAGCAAAAGAAGAACAGGAAGGCTAAATAACCAGTGTTACATACTGAAGACAAGATGTGCAGGCATCACTGAGGGAGAGAGAATGATCTGATAACAAAATTGTCTCCTGCAAGTATCCCAAAAGAGGAGCTGGTGGCTACTGTTTGTACCTGGTGGAGCTTCCCTTCAGGAGCCAGGGCAGCACGTTTGTCTTCACAGCGTTGCAGAGCCCATGAGGAGACTCACACAATTGTCACTGGTATAACCGAGGAAGCTGCAATTCACAGCAAGAGAAGAGCTTTACCGACTGCAAGGTTGTGTTGTAACGCAAATACAATTAAATCATTAGAGGAAGCTCACCAGGTTGATGCCCAGACCAATACTAACTGAACTACTCTTGGTCTGTTCAATGGTGGAGACATGCTGAGAATTAATAGCGACCTGTGACTGACATACCACCCTGGATCTGGGTGGGAGTGGAGCCTGAGACAGTGCTACTCAAAGTAGTACTGAATACTGCAAGACGTGTAGAAGTTCTGAATTGTTGGATACCAGGTACTTTGAGTCCCAAAAAGCATAGTGTACTGTGAAAGAATTTGGAATAGGTCTGAAAAGAAGGCTGTGATTCTGCAAAAAACAGCAGAAGACTAATTTTTACTGCTGTTCTATAATCATGCCTCGTATAAACAAAGGATGGCCCAGTATTACTTATAAGGATCACAGAATCTACCGTGATGTGTTTTGG
The DNA here is from genome assembly GCF_000737465.1 of Haliaeetus leucocephalus. Classification (NCBI taxonomy): domain Eukaryota; kingdom Metazoa; phylum Chordata; class Aves; order Accipitriformes; family Accipitridae; genus Haliaeetus; species Haliaeetus leucocephalus. Next base: position 4,860,545 of record NW_010972776.1, read on the forward strand.
CTTGAGGCATGTGTTTGCGGTTTCAAGCTAATCCCTTAATCACTGATGTGAAAATTGCGAGGGATAGATACAGACAGGATAGCTAGGATCCTCAACACAGCATCGCCGTCTTTTATTTCAAAGAACAAGCACAGTTTGAAGAATAAACAATTAACATTTGATGTTATATACTTAATTTAATTTAGGATAACAGAGTGATATTTTTATAAGATACTTAATGAAAATGTAAAAAAAAAGAGAGAAACAGAATAGGATTTGTTCAACTTAGCACAGAAAACATAGTCACTATACAGAGGCTAAAAAGAGGATTTTTTTAAAAGAAGCTGTAGAATGAATAGCAGAGAGCCACTAACAGAAGGACCGTAACAACTAGAGAGCAATCTGCTCTCCCATACCACAGTGTAAATTAGGAGTACCTTCACAGAAGCTAATTGTTTGGGCTGCATCAGAATTATGTCAGAATGAATTAAATTAAAAATCAGGGTAAAATCAGAGAAAATAGCATATGCAGTATAAGAGGCATGCATGAATGATAAAAGTAACTTAACCTGGCAACAGCGAACAACTATAAAATGAATTTTTGGCAAAATGCCATGCTGAGAATGGTGCCAACCCAAACATTCCCCAAATTCCACAAATAGTGGAATCCAGATAATTTAAAATGCAACTTGATAAAGAGAATTTCCATAAATCTCCCATCTAGCCAAATAAACTTCTTTGATTATATAGGGATTTGTGTTATAGAATATATACAATGTATAGTGCATTGATCTTCTGCACTTATCTCTTCCTGGGCACCTGCGGGACATTTTCACAAGCGTATGGGGAAACCTTTTCCTGTATGAAACCACTCATGTTCACAAGACAAAGAGAAGATGGAAAGTAGTATGTGTATCTTGACTCCTCCAGGATGAAAGTGCTCACTGCTCAGAACAGGGACCGCTAGAGCAGATCGCCCAGGACCACATCTGGGCAGGTTTCAAGTATTTTGAAAGGATGGAGACCCTGCAGATTCTGGGCAACTTATTCCAGTGTCCGATCACACTCACAGTAAAAGAGGTTTTTTCGTATGTTTAAGTAACCACAGCTTCAGCAACCACAACACCACCTGGCTGATTAAATGCAGCTCACTTCTTAAGCTTAGTTTCTTCCTCTGAAATCTTTCTTGCCTCCAATACACTTAGTAAATGTGGAAACCATTTCAAAGCACCATATGCTGGTGTTTTCTAAACTATCATTTTCTCCAAAGTGCCATTTCATAGGAGATTAGGCGAAAATGCTTTTGTTCTTATTTGGATGAAATCTCATTTGGAAAGATGAATTTCCCTCAACATGCAATTCCTGACTTTTGGCTGTCTCTACCACGAGATAAAATTAGGAAGCCAAGCTAACCATTCTCTACTAATGTACTGCATGTATGGCATATTTTTGAACATCTATGCTCAAAAATTTAGTGCACCTTTGTGATCCATTATTAGCGTTATACCATAAACAAGTTCTTTTGTTGGAAATGGTAATCTTCAGACTATCTCTCCTAAGAAAAAGAATCGTAAAGCCAAATTCTCTGGAAAAAATTTTGTTTTGCTGTGCTCCTGTCATAGGACTTCTAGATCAAGTAGTCCCAGATTAATTAAGCTAGTTCATAATTTCTGGTACTCTGATTTCTGCATTGAATGAATTAATTGACTTAATCGAAGTCTTACAAGTTCTTTGAAATGTAAGCTTCAATTTTACAGTAACGTGCGACCAGTATTCAGAGCCTGATTTTCAGCTGGACCTGTCCACCCCATTTAAGTGTCCCATTCACTGCGAGTGGGTCTGCAAGGGCTCAGCACTTCAGAAAGCCAGGTCCACTCTGCATGAGCAATAGCAGGGTTGTAACTAAGCATCAAGAAGGGAACAAGGAGAGTAGGAAAACAGTAAAAGGAAAAAGGATCAAAAAGGCACACCACATGGAAGCCTCAAATAAGCCATGACAGCACGTGGCTAGAGATTCTGTAGTGCATTTAATAAAACACATCTATGAACACCAGATACTGTTTTTTCCTCAAAGGCAACAAAGTTCTGATTTACAAAGAAAGAGCATCTCCCAAGAGTTACTATCTTTCTTAGTTTGTGCCAAAAAGGTATGTTATTTTGTTCTTTCCTTAATGTAGGATAATATTCTGGGCCACTATGTTGCTACAGTAAAACATTTTTTCCCTACCAAGTGCAGATGAATCCTTTAGCTCTCCTTCACATATATATCAGCAAAGAACAGAAGCGCACAAGGTAAATCATGTTCAAAAATCAGATGAAACCTGGTGAGACCATGCTATCACAGTTAAAACAGTCTGGCAATTCTATTTCAGGTTTACTAGTACTCTATTGCTTTAATTCCTAAAACTTTGCTGGATTTCAAACTATCCAGAAAAAGCATTTTTCATTAAGTAAGTTCACACTCCAAACTAAATTAGAATTCATTAAATTAAAGACAAATTGAACTCTACAAAGACAGCTTTCAGAGGTAAAGAGATAAATAGTCTGTTGAATATTAGCTATGCAGGAAGAAGCCTGGGCTAACTTGGCTCACAGAAAATCAAGGTTTGCTTTTTGCTCCTCATCACAAGTCTGGGCAAACCTTTTTTTGCTCAGCCTTTTTCTAGCTGCTGAGTAACAGTGATAGCATTTCCCTGCCACACAGAGATGTTGTGCTCATGATTACACTAACCATTTTAAGGAGTTCAGTACTCCTGTGAGACTAGGTGCAAGCATATCAGATATTTAGATATGAAAGGCCATGCAAACACAAAGGTTCACAGGTACACAAGGGCTATTAATATTTGTATTGATGTTATTCATGCGTTCAGATGAAAGATCAAAGACTTAAATTGTTATATGATAGATAGAGAAGTAGCAAAAAGCTACTTAAAACACCTAAAATAATTACTGCACCCTTTATTCCCTAAAAGTTCTAATGACAAATTAACCACTCAGATGTCATATTGGGGGGAAAAAACAAAACCAAACCAACAAAACCAAAAAACAACTCTGCCTTAAAAATGCCTTAAATCTTATTGTATATTTTAGTTTCTTAAATTGACCTAGTAGCGGTTTTTTTCTGCTTATCCTTAGGATTTAATTTACTGTCTTTGCCTTTTATAGAGATTTGGTTTCTATTGTTGCATTTTCTGTAAATGCCACGGGAATACTATAAATTCTCCATCAGAATGGTAAACACTGAGCTTCTAAAGTGCCCTTTCAAACTCAAGCTTGCAAATATGCATTTTTTTCAATTTGGTCTTTAATTGCTGGATTAATCTATGTGGACATGCTTAAGTTTTTACCATGAAATGAACTAAAATATTCTCAGTAGAAAATCCAAAGTTTTTCTCCTGTGGACAACTGATTGCAGACAGGATAGCTGTTACTATTCCAGGAATGACTGAAGGTTGTGGGTATGGAGAAGAGCAATTCCTAGCGTAGCAATTTCCTTCTGTTCATGCCCATTTTACTCATGACACTTCCCATAGTATTTTAGCACTGAAATACACATTTATTCATAAGAGATTTATGTCAAGGTGGAGGGGTTTTTTTTCTTTCATATAAAACCAATTCACTTGGATCAGATTAATTTTGCTCTCTATACATAATTGAAATCTCTTCACAAATAATTTTTTATCATTACATACTTCTACTTTTTCAGATTTACCCCTTGTCGTCCTTTCTGTTATTGTTAGCCTTGATTCTTCAAATTCTCTGGAATTACTTTAAAGCTTCAATCTCTCAAGTATATTCTGTATTCATTAACTCATAGCTTCTGAGCATTTGTCTTTCATTTGGTTGATGTCTCAAGAGTTTGGAAGTTTCTTTAAAAAAACCCTTTCATTCTTTCATGACAGAGGACTATATGATAAGTGCTTATTTTGATTTTCCTTTTGCAGTTTTGGAAATGTAACTTCTTTTAAATTAATCCAGCACCTTCATTCTATATAATCCTCATAATTAATCTGCTGTACTCTTCTGTTACAGTCAGTAGCTATAAAAGCTTAACACAGGTTATCTATTCATCTATGCAGAAGAGATATTTGTGATCTCTGGCTTCCATTCGTTCATCTCTTTGGGGCAAAGTGATATTAAAGAATTGTCTCCTAAATAATCTGAAGAAATAATTTCTAGAACATTTGTCATTAGAGGATTATGAATCTACAGAACCTGATCAAAGCCACGCTGTACTCATGAGCAATAATTTTATTGATTTCAGTGCCCTTTGGATCAGGCCTCAAACCCTAACAACTGATTTGCTCCAAATATAGCCTGGAAAATACCCAAATTGCAACCGAGTACAGATTTTGAGAGTCACTTAGTTGTGCTCCACCTGTATTATTGACTGCCTAACCTGTTTGAAAATCAAATCTAAACATGAAAATGGCACTCCTTTGCGATGGAGGAGAAATGATGCATTAAGCAGTTGTCCAAGATAAGACAAGGAGTGATTCTGTGTGGCTACCACAGCTGAGACAGTGAACCTCAGATCCACAACAAAACAACAAGAATATCCAGTGCTTTCTCTTGCCATATATTCTGATATACCATAAATTTTGAATCAGGCCCCATAATGGATATATATATTCCTGGCTCTCAGCCTCCAGCTCTGAAGCTTCTTCCTTGAAAGCTAGCCTGAAGTATTTTCAGCTTGCAGATAATATGAAGAACCACTAGAATAACTGTCCCTTTAATGATCTTCTGGTAAATTACAATTTTTCAGGAAATGGCACTGTATAGAAAAATCCACTACAAAATTCAACATAATAGGAGGTACATTTAATTCAGAAAGACAGAATTATATGTTGAGACAACACTTGATAGTTTGAAACAACCCACTGATTTTCAGTTCTCTATTCTTAGCACATATACTTAGAATTTGAGAATGGCTTCAGCTGAGAGGAGCCTTTGAAGACTTATTTAAATGTTTGGTGGGATGGTGATGTAACTTGATAGCAGAAGTTTTTGTTTGCTTTCTTAATCACTTTCTAATTGCACTGCATTCCTCTCTTTGATAGATAAATTTGCATTACGGAACACAGTAGAACAAGAAACCTGAATGTTATTAGTCTTCTATGGATTAACATACTTTACTTCTAATTCCACTCAACTGCTCAGTTTCTTAAAAATCGTAGTCATTGCTGCTTACTCACTCTACTCATAGAAGTAGACCCAGTAAGGTAAGTAAGATGAACAGGATTCAGACCTTCCACTAAAATACATGTTATTAATTTTACTATTTAAACAGTTTGACATAATAGAAAGCATCCTTCATTGCTCTCAATTAATAAGAAAATTGCAGTACACACTTTTGTGTGTACTCTACCAGAGCATCACACATATACTAATTTCAGTATTTGCTAGCTTTGGATTATTCCAGATTTTTCTCTTTAGTTGTTAGTCACTTACCAAACCCATAAAATGAACAGTGATTTTAGGTGGTAAGTACGGAATATTTAAAGTTTGAGGTTTTCATCACTGAGTCAGTTGCCTTAAGGCAAATATTTCTTTAACGAAAAAAATGTTATTTTCTTCAAACTGACTGTTTCAAATACCTTGCTGTTTTTCTTATAACATGATTTCTTTAGTCTGAAGGAAAAGCACATGTGCAGGAAGTGCAATGCCATTGAGAGGTCAAGTCATTAAGACTGCCAAGTACATTAGCTATCCAAATCTCTGCAGACCCATCACTGGAAGCATAACTTGCTTCATTCATTATAAAGAGATACATCTTGCCACTGCTAAGAAGTTCCCTCTACTCCCTTAGAAGAGATAACCCCACCAGATAACAAGGTAAATCAGCCTTTGTGACTTTTTTCTCAGCAGCTGCCCTGGTTGTGTTAAGGGCCATAATGATACCACTGTATTTCCACGCTTCAGGCTATGTATATTCACCTTATGGAGGGAAACCTGGGATACCAGATGCAGAGTGTCTGAAAGCACTCAAGGGTAGTCTGCTCCAGAGTATTCTGTATACACCAGCCATATCCACACTGCATAGCGTTGGCCTAGAGTTCCTTGTGCACTGTATCACCCCATAGCCTCTAAGACACATTATTATTTTTTGTGATGTGGGGTTTTTTTCTGTTCAAAGTGAGGACTGGATCATACTCTGCCACAATGGCATTTTACTGTATAATGCTGAGAGGTTAGCCTCATGACAGATGAGGGGTTTTGCAGGTGCAAAGCTTGCTGGACTAGCTTTGAAGGATTCTGCAGGACAGAGGGAGCCAAATCAGCTCAGAGGAACTATTCTCCAAAATTAATCTGAGATTTCTGTCTGAGGGAAGTAGTCGTCTCATTCCAAGAGAAGCTCAGCAATACACTACTAAACATGCGGTGTAGCTAAGCAGCAGAAGCGGACAGGGAACAAACCAGGCAGTTAAGGTAGACATGAACTCAATATTGACAGTTCTGTTTAGTTAGCACCTGAGAAGAGTTATCCAGGAAAATGGGACTGTTTTGCTAAATACCATTAAACTTGTGAACACTTTACCTCTATATTAATGGGAAAAACATTATTTCCATTGCAAATATGAACTCTGTTCCATTGACTGTGCTCTTACAGAATGCTTTTTGTATCTGAGAATGCCTCATATCTCCTGGTAGAAGGCTACAAAATGCCATCTATTATGATTTCATGAATAATGAATGACTGTATTATAAACTTTTGCTACACGAGTCTCTTGTTCTGAGGTATTGTCTTTTGATACTGTAAAAAGTCTTATTTTAACTCACCTGAATGTCTTTCAGAGTATAGATGAAGGTCAGTGATTCTATAAGCTCTCTTCTTCTGTAAGCCCATAATACTCTTATGACATTAAGGTATGTACTTAAAGACTTGATTGTTGGCTTTCATTTACTTAATAACTTGGCAAGTTTGCAGTACTGCCACAAAACCTGTTTAGTAGAAAAGCACATAACTGTTCTGCTTTTTAAGCTAGGCTTATTTATATAGATTTATTCCATAGTCTGCTCATCTTATTTTAATGGCCAGATGTTCTTTTCTCTTCGCTTCTTAATAAACAAATACCCTTAACTAACAAGACATTCTCAAAGTTCTTCATCCTTATGGCTTTGATATTTCCAATTTTTTTTTGGGGGGGGGGAGGGGGGGCTACTTTCTTCTATGAACAGTTAAGGGCACTGAAGGCACTTCCAACATAAAAATATTCATTTGAAAGAGGTGGACAGAAGCATATCAAACCCCTGCTCTCAGAAGTAGTTTACTTCAATATTTAACTGCAAGCTCACCACTTTTTCTAAAGTGAGCCTGACATCTGTTTTTGTTTACCATTTGGTAATGACATGAATTCATGCTAAGAGGATGAAACAAAATTTAAATATAAGTACTCCTTTAGATGCACTGGATGGAGAATATAGCATTTTCAAGGCTCTATTCATCTCCTTGCAGTTTACATGGAGGCTAGATGATGGCTTAGTTATATTAAAAACAACATTTGTGTTTGCTGCTTGGTTTACAAAAACAATTCTGTGGACAAAATTTCATACAAAAAAACCAAACCAAGCATTCTTTTAAAGATAAGCAAATGGCTGTTTTCTTTACCAAAGTTAGGCTAAAACCCGCTGTACAACAGGAAAAGAGATAATGTAAAAGATGATAAAAAGAGCACAGTCACATGGCAGCAGTCTAACTTCATGAACCTGTTAACACAGAAGTAGATTTGCCAAAATCCCAAATAAAATGTATTAGAACTAGTTCAATTCAGGACTGTATTAGATCCTACATTACATGTTTGTATAACCCAGGATGTATTCTCCCTTCCTCTAAATTATTTGGTACTGACACGATGCTGGCATAGGTAAGGGAGTGAGGCTGATGTAGTTTTGCAAAGACCATCTTCCCAGCATTGTCATTCTGCCTCTGAAAAGCCTCCAGCCATTTATATTCATGATCAGAATTAAAAATATCTGTAAGAGTAAGATGAAAGTACTACAGTTCTATCTAAATGGCATTGTCAGAAATAGTCTGTACTTAGTGTTTTGCCGAATTACGGAAATTTACCGCTGACAACACATTTGAAAAGTTCGTTAAGACACCTATTGTATTCTATTTTATGTAAAATTAAAATGGATCTGAAGCAGCAATACAAAATCATTTTATTTAGCACGATTTCTCCTGTCCTATTTTACTTGTGCATATATGCTGGATATTTTTAAAAATAGTCGACAAGGACATCTAGACAGAGCTGCGCTCATCTGTTCTAATCCTGCAGGACCACAACTCATTTCAAGCTAGTAAAGTGTGGTTTATACAAATTACTCATGCGCATGACTGGCCTAGAGGCAGCAGCAGCAGAAAGTGCCAAGTGAAAGTCCTAGATTTAACAGTTCAGGCAAAATCCCAGACACAATGGTAGCTGAGGCTGCTCGGCCTATTATACTGAATTGCTCAGTCTTTGAGGTGGAGACTGCCAACTGTTAGGGCACTAACATTCCTAATGCTTCAGTCATTCATGTGGTAAAGCTGCGAGCCACAAGATGCCACTCACCATTCGTTTCATCTCTTTGGAAAGGTTTTGGCTGCAATGAGAAATAAAAGGGAGGGAAGCACAGAAATAATGAAGCATATGCAAAAACAGCAAGAGCAATTTGCTCCCATTCGAACGCTTTTTACATCAGAAATAGAAGGCATTGTGCACTGTTCTCAAAGGTGCTGATCACAGAGCCCTGGGAATCAAAGTCACTGACATGCTTGAAAGGTGTTAAACACCCAGTCAAAATAGAGTTTCCAAGTATCTCTTGGTGTCTGGGCATCAGATAGTGTGGACTGAAGCATGGAGTGCTACCCCTGAAATCAGTAAAGTTCCCTAACCATAACCTCTCAGTATTGGATATCCCCATTAATGATTTGGGAACTGACAATGCAGAAAGTTGTTTAGCTCAAAACCAGCTTCGATTCAGTTTAACTCAAGCTCAGGGAGCGAGGAGGGTTTGTATTGCCTGCAATCAGCAAAGGGGCTGTCATGGTATCACTTAACAATGAGGACAGCAGAACATCTACCTCGGGGCTCTCTGTAGTGAGTTACTTCCTTGTAGTCTCTAAAGGGTGGTATGCAGCCCATGCATTTTGACATGAGATATACTGTTATTAATTAGCATATCATAAGCTAATCCTGGGAGCCCACAATTAGAGAAGCCTGCTGAAGTATGCTTTCATCAAAAATTGGTTCATCGCAACAGTAAAATTGAAGGACAAGAGAGGTACAGCAATATGCTCAAAGTTAGCAATCATCCAGAAAGCATTATTCCACTTCCCACCTCTTGCTCCGGGTTCTTCCAGCCAGGTTTCTAACTAGCAGACTCGCTATACAAAACAGATCTTTTAAAATATTAAATAGTTGATACATAAACTCATATTATTTTGCTTATTTGCAGCTTACTAATTCTCCCCTTTATAATCACTCTTTAAACTTTTCAAACAGAGAGAAGACAATTACCAAGGCCCCTGATTTTAGGGGAATATGAAGAAGAAAATATCAGGGAAGACAGAAAGAAGAATTAATCTATTAGGTTTTTTTCTCTCTTTTCGAGAGCCATATTTAAGGAAAGAAAAGAGTAATTTGAATATTATGCAAAAACGTAAGAGAAGGATAATGCAATCATAGAGGACCTCAAGCACTGATTTAATCCTCAACATTTTAATTACAGATTTTATAAATTAATTTTGATTCATCCTGAAAAGTTCTTCATGGACTGTGTTCTGAGGTAATAATATCTGATATAATTTATAGTGTTAGGGAAATTCTATTACAACTCTCATATGATTGCCTTCAGTGATAGTAATTATTCCCTTAAATTTTGATCTACAGGTCTCATTTCAAATGAGGGCTAAAAGGCTAAAGCCAGGTCTAAGATGGTACTGTCCATCGTGGACACTAGGGAAATGCTCCTTTAACCCTACTGCAGCAACCTTGAAATCTTGCAGGGAAGAAAGCCATTTCCAGGTTAGCTTTTAGAATTTCCTGGCTTTGACTCAGGAGAAACAACTTTTCACAATTTGATTGTTCTCTCAAGCCTTGAATTGCTACAACCAATAGTTACATTGGGATTGTAAGAAGGAGAGGACAAAAATGTTTCATGCTTGAGCTAGGAGTTCTTGGTAAGATGACCACATTATTAAGATTACTAACGACCTTTCCTCCCTTGACAGTGGTAGATACCCTACAGCTTGCTTAAAGTTTAGTCCTCTTGCTGGATCACTGCAGTACTCACCAGCCTGCCACATTTTGTATGCTATTTCTGAAAAGTGAGAGTTCAGTAGTATAGACCATTTGGCTCTTTATCTTCAAATTGCTGTTGTTACTCAGAAAATACCAGAGCTAATTCTCTGCTTACACAAATTGTCCTTTTCATTCCCCTGCATCTAACTGATATGAATGTAATTAGCTCCATTAACTTTCATATTCCCTCCCACAACTTTTTTTTTTTTTTTTTAATACAAATGAAAACTATTTGGACCTCTACTTTCTGAAGTCAGTGCTGCAGAGAAAGAGGCTAGGGAAGCCAGATACTCTCGAAATACTGCTTGCTATTTCTGACATTATCCATACCACAACAGTTTGAGACACTCTTACATTAGACAATACACACTTGTTTTTGGAAGGATTTAGACCATCTCAATGACTGCTGATTGACATAAAATTGAAAGGGAGAAAGAGTGGCTTTGAAAGTGCTTGTGCATATATTTAACTTGGTGATGTACTGAGGGAATGAACGGACTGCCTCTCATGACCTGTGCGGAAAGGCAGTAGAATAAAAATGTGGTTCTGCACTTAGCCTTTCCTTTTTAATACCTGTCACGTCTCAGATTTGCCACCTTTAGATGAATTGCTGCTCCTCCCATGCATAGTGTGAATTGTTTGATGTATCTTTCAAGCAGCTGTTAAAACTGGGATACAGTGAAGTCATGTAATTTATCCTGAGTCAGGGGTGGCATTCCTCTCTACCGCACCTAGAAGCAGAACAGAAAGACTTCGGATTTTCAGTATTGCTTACTATTAGGAAGAAACAAGTTATTTCACCTCTTCTCTTAGACAAAAGCATTTCCTATCATATGCCCAACCATTTATTGTGGCCAGCAAAAAATGAAAGGTGAGGTCACAACACCTACCAACTTACTGGCTCTTAAGGGAAAATACATATTCTTTCTTTTCTTCCCATATTTAGCTGGATTCAGTCTCCACACAGAGATACACAAGAATGTACTAGAATGCAGCTGTCCATGAGAAATGTTTTTCTATAGGGCAGCAAACTTACTGGCTTTATAACAAATTCAATTTTGGGGTTCGTGGGAAATCCAAAGAGAAAAGTCAGCATAACATCCGAGACCATGACAGACTTCTGTAGAAGGAGAAATGTTAGTCACTTCCATGGCAATTTTAATTTAATCTGCATTTCAGAAACTGTAGCTCTTGAAATGACAGTCCTTGTATAAATGAGAACAGAATCTAGAGTACCATGCTGAGTTATCAATTTATTCTCTGACATCTGTTAATACCTGTATTTGATGAGGGAAAACCCTTCTGATATTAGGGGTAGATGGGATATTGCATATATCTTTTAGAGGTGGAATATTATATATCAGTATATTATAAGTCAAAATGAAATAAGGCTAGAAATTTCACAACAGTACATAACAAATATGTAAAGTTTATAAACAGATGAAGTTGACTGACAGCTGGTTGAATTCTTTTTAACTGACTCATCTATTTTTTCTTTATATGAAAACAGCCAAAGCAAACAGAAGTAGTTTTTTTTTCAAATTCAAAACATTGATATATATGACAGACAGGTGCTGTATGAGACTTTGACTGTTATCAAATCCTGCAGAAAAAAGCCCAAAATTCAGCAAAGAAAAGCTATCCGGTCATTTCATGGGAACAGAGAGAGATTGTACCAGTTCACGTTTAAAGAAATGTTGTTCAGTCCTCTCCCAATTCTATCTCCTGATAGATGGGGCAGGGTATTTATAGGCAGGAAAGACAGCAATAGCCATCCACAGGACCCCCCACCCCATCATCCCTCCACGACTGGCAAGTCCAGAGGAAGCTGCCCAGTACTGGCACAGCTGTACCGCTGCGGACTAGGTATGAAGTACATTGGAAGTGATTTGCACAGCACACATTCAAACCCTGACTAATTGCTTAAACAATACTGTCACTTTCTCAGTATAACTTGCTAGATATGCCCTCTGACACAGTTAGTTTTTCTAAAAACCTCAAAGTAAAAAATGCAGGATGTAGCAATCCCTTCAATGTTAAAAGCTTTAGTTCTGAGCCTTTCATTAGTATACAGAAGGTGAGCCTCTAATTACTAATCTTTCACAGTCTGCAGCACCCTAGGGCTTCCAAACATCCTGGTGAAGGCAGGAAGGATATTTCAGACTTCATTTCAATTCCCTTAAACTTTTGTCAACAGCCTCATTTCAAATGGAAACTGCTCAGTGCTGCTCAGCTGCGCTGTCTCAGCTTCTAAGCTAGCCCAGCCCTGAAAAAAATGCCCTCATTAAAAGAGACGGGCATGAAATAAGACTCAGCTTCAAACACCTCTAAACTACTGCAACACTGAAGGATGAATATAAACTTTTGGGGCTTTTCTATATCATGAAGACATTTGGCCATAAAAATATTTTATATACACTGTGAATGGTAAAAAGGAAGAAAACACTGATCTGGTGGATATGTATGAGGCTTGTACCACTGCTTTCTTCTAGTCCTCTGCAGTGCTGCTATACACACACGTGCCAGGCACACGCTTTGGGGCTTGCTAAGACCTGCAGGGAGCCTTTCTGAAGGCTTCTCCTTGCAGACTTCTGTCACCAGAAGGAAATGCTTCTCCAAATTCAACAACCACCACCACAATGGCCTATTTTGCAGACTGGCAGAAAGTATTTCCAAGCTCCCTGTGATGGGAGCACTTTCACCTTCTTCCTCTTACATTCTTTACAAGTTGGTTTTTGGACACCATTACAAATGCCCTGATATTTCAGTCTAGACTCAGGCATGCTTAAAGGTAATCCTCCATAAACCAGGGTAAATTTCATTGGCCAAGTGATATATGAACTATGTAAGTATAATTGATGGCTATTCCTAGGAAAGACACCTTGGATGATTAAATGATATTTCTACTTCATTCTTAATTCAAAACTGATTATTACATGTGCAGTTACTCACGTTATACTTCCCAATTTGAAAAATGAAGATAACGAGATTGAAAACCTCTTTAAGAATGCCAAGGAAAAGACATACAGGTATTGCACCAAAACCATGGAAAAGGTATCTGTTCTGATCTTCCTGTTTTAAACGGAACATTCAAAACACCTTTTGTCGTTCTGTCGACTTCAGTGCAAATTCTCAAAATCTAATAGTATTGTAGCCATTCAGGAGAGACAAATCTCTGTCTTGAAAAAGTTATCATATAGTGTGGTTTGTTGAGCTACATCAGAAATGCATCACACCTTGTATGGCTGGTATACTGTTTTCTGATATTTTATGAGGATATGTTAATTAACACTGGATAACATTGCAAAATCTCCAAGTAGAATTATTTTGAACTTTCCATTTGTTTCCTTTCAAAGCCAGTTAAATATTCCACAGGTGTCTACCATGTAAGATGATATTTGTTTAAAAAAAAAAAAAAAAAGTGGAATAAATTTTTTTTTCTTTAATAGGAAAAAAAGTTTTACATTAGAATGGATAGTCTCTAATGTCAATGATCTGGCTGTTAAAGCACCATTGACTCTGATAACACAAGTGAACCATAGTGTACTATGCTTCGTACTTAGCGTTCAGGGAAAACATGATCTGTAGCAGCTCTAAAGACTAATTCTGATCTCTAGAGAGGAGTCTCAATGATCCCATTAACATTGATCACATCTGAAGAAGTCTCAGGCATAATACATTATTAATATCAGCCCTTGCTGGTTTTTTTTAATGGTTTGAAAAGAAACAAAGGAAATTAGATAGAAATGTCTCCATTAAAATAACATAAGTGGTCAGACTAAAACCCACCAAAGACAGGAAATCCAGAATTAAAAGTTGCTACTCCCACTGAGTGTCTCCAGACGTTAGCTGAACTTGTGTGCTATACTTTGCAATATTGAATCCTGGCATAAATTCAAAACAAGGTGACTAAAGGATGAGTCACCTCCTTCCTGCAGGTTTATGTTCAAACCTTAATGCATTTTTTGTGTATCATACCAGTAACTGTCTTCTAGTTCTCACTCCTTTAACACATTTGATTGTTCACAGGAATTTCATCTTCCATGAAAGACAAAATCAGGCTAAGAGTAAAAATAAAAAGAAATTCTCAAGGGATTTGATGGAAAGACTTTACTTAGAATGCTTATCTCCCAGGCTGGATATAACATTAAAAAAAAATCAAAACCCTGAAAACCAGAGTATATTACCTGACCAGCCCTTATTTTTGTTAAGTAGTGGAAAAGAATTGTAAAGGAACATGTCCGCTATTACTACGTTTAAAGCTAGCTTCAGGATGCAGAGCCAATGTTCATCTCAAATTATGCCAGTTCCAAATTTTCCAACAAAATACCTCTTAAATATTTCAAAAGAAGGTGGAATTACCCGTCTCCATATATAGACACCTTACTCCATGCAGAAATATGAGCTTGAGGTGAGGTCAGACCACCAGCTAGCACTGAGGTATGTTGAACTGTCAGAGGCAGCGCCTTGTTCCCCCGTGTCCATGAAGGCTGTCTAACCTCGACCAGAGGGACAGGGACCTTGACTGCTGAGAGCGTAATGTGTGTGAGTATAATAGAATAGAAACCTAAGAACAGAAAGAGTAGAAATTGCTATCTACCCACTCAACCTATTCCACTTAGCAAATAAATTTTACATTTCATGCCACTGAGTGGCATGGTTCCCTTCTTGCTCATTCCACCCCATATTCCCTCACGGCACCACTTCCTTATCCACAGACTTATATGAAATAGTACCTTGTCACCCTATAAACACAGTTATGAGCTTTGGCTACTTCTCTAAGAACAATACGTGTCACCTAGTATATGTGTTTTAAAAAGAAAGTTGCACATTTCTATCACACAGAAGCTTAAGAACAAATCAGCAGGAACCTCTTACACCCAGAAGAGTACATAATCGATCGTATCTGACATAGTATCTGACAAATAATTATTCATAAATTCCTATTCTAGGCATACAATAACAGAATTTCTTAAGTCATGAAGTTATTTGCAAAGAACTTCACAGACCTTTTCCATGTGCATGCATGAGAACAGCAGTGGAGTCTTGTCAAGGTCAGGGGATCTCCCAGGGCACTATACAGGAATCCAAGCGCCAGCACAGAAGAGCATTGCAAATCCTGCACTGATGCTGAATGCAACTGCACAGAGCAAAGATTGCTTTTACAAACACCCATCTCCAAAATCTGCTTTTGAAACAGATACATATTGTATTGGTTTCTTCAGAACAAAGATGTGTGATGTGCTATTAGTGAACTGACTAGCATTATTCAACAGATAGTGTTCTCATAGTAGGGCATAAAACCTCCTTATGGCTCCTTATGGAAAGGAAAAGACTAAGAAAAATCCTACACAGTCCTTTCTGAATGCTTTTTGTCTCTCCAAAACTTAAAAAATCTAGGGAGTTGCAGCCAATGGACAAACCTGTTTATTCTACGCATGTTGCCCTAGACATGATATTTTTATGACCTAAGATGGACAGAGCTCGTAATATTACAGCAAAGATTTGTAGGCTGGGGTCACAAACTGGAACTGCAAATCTGATTGCAAATTTTTGCAAGTAGTCCAAAGTAAAAGATCACTCTGGCATTTCTAATAGGTTTACTAGAAGAGTTTACTTAGCTGCCAAAACAACAACAAAAATACCTTTTTCTTTTTCTTTACCAATAGCAAACATTCCTAGTGGGAATGCCACTAGTCACAGAACTTTATCTGTGCAGTTTTTTGAGCACAGCAAAGTCTTCAGTTCTCTTAAAAAATGATACTATAGGGAAAAGCATTCCCACTTTGTTGTAACAGATCTCCTTCTTTTTTAATGTGAACCTTCAAAAGATTACTGCATAGCACTTCTGTACTAATGCACTCAGGTTAGTCCAGTTGGTTTATGGTTCCTTGTTATATTAAGTACAGGAAAATCTTATTTAATTTCAAACCAAGCATCAATGATTTCCGATTCATTTTTCACAGTACTCTTTGTTGAATGAAAAGAAGGTTACATCAGAAATTATTTATGTATACACTTTGATTTCATATATGTATACACATGCACATACACACTTCCATCTCTCTCTCTAAAATCATATAAATGTGGTTGCTAAAGTTTACTTTCAGAGAACAATAGCAAAAACAGCAGGGGGCAAGCAGCAGTAAAGAAACAGGAAGAGCTTTAGAGTGAACAGCATGAAAAGATCCCAAACAGATGAGAAACAGATTTGTGTAATAGTATTTCAGCATTAGGGAAATATCTAGTTATGTTGCCTTTTTAAAGTGCATCCCCAAGCAGTTAATATCAATTACCATAAGCAGGTAAAATTCCAGTTCTGTCTTTGTACTTTTGTGAAGCAGATTTCATGCTTTAGGGAAGATGTTTTCTATTTGCACCCACAAAAAAATGTAAGAAAGAGGAAATTCATATAATTTCTGAAGATGTAATTGAAAACCAAATCTTTTATTGATAAGTAGTTTTATATTTATTCCATGTATATTAAACTAAATACTACAAAGAGTAGGTATTTCCTTTAAGAAAAAACAAAACTTACTAGGCAGCTGAATCCCATCAGGCGTTATAAAAGTATACAAAGCCATGGAAACCTAGCTACCGGAGAAGATTATGAAGTGATTTGTATTGGTGTTCACTTCAAACAACTTGATTTTTTGCAAAAAACCATTTGTCTCAAAACAGGGCTAGTTGCCTCCTATTAAATTTTAAATCCTTTTGCTATGCTTTCCTCAAGCTGTTGCCAAGGCTGACTAGTTTATTGCAGGAGGCAGAAATAAACGGACGCCTGTAAAGTTGAAAGCAGACGACAGACGACCCTTTATTGCTAAAACACACACATATTTATAATCACATATTCTGCAAAGTCATTGTACACGTGCACAATCATAGAATATGACTGGTTATACCATCTCTGTACACGCGCATAAATATAAGGCATAATTGGTTATACCAACTAAAACATGCGAAACTTGTCTCAGTCTAATTGGTCAAGATAAACTGCCGAATTGAGGTTCTTTGTGCCAAGTTCCCTTTATCGTGGAATGCGTACTTGTGTTCTTCTAGTTGGCTTTATTATCATCTGTTCAAGGTCTTCTAAAGGCGCCTGGAATGCTCTTGTGACTGTTAGCTAAATATGTTCCTACAACTCCCCTTTTTTGTTTTTCGGCAAATTAACACATGCTGTATTGCCTTTTGCAAAGATCTATGAACACAATTAATTAAACACGGTAAAAGCAACATTATACCTAATAAAATACATAAGAATAAAAGAAACCCCGATTTTTAACAAAGATACAAACTAACTCCTAAATCCCCATCCCGCAGCTAGATGCTCTAAGTCAAAATGACAGCTTTCTTAATTATGTTAAAGCTCTTGCAGCTCCTTCTTGCCTCTGCAGTTCTGTTATCTTGTTTATTCATTGCTCCACTTTCTAGGTTCCTCATGTCCGTTGGTTTTCTGGTCGTTCAAAAGTCCGTTCCTACTGCAGCTGTCACGTACTCCGGCCCACTCATGCTAACTGCGGCCTACTTATGCTAACTCTAAATAATCAGGCTCAAAGAAATGTCCCCCATTTTCCATGAAAACTCCCACAGTTTATAGTAGTTGGTTATGGTATATGACAATCTATTGCTAGTCAGTCAGGTACAGAGGCAGAGCCATAGGCTCAGCTATATGTAAAACCTATTGGCAGCTGTGGACACTGCTCAGGAAAAGCAGCATTACACCTCTCATGATAAGAGAAAGGAATAAATAGGCGGGTGGTGGCACAGACTTCAGGTGTCTAGGTGCCTTCTTCTGCCTCTGGAAAGATATATCTAAGAAAGGTAATATTCTGCCCCAGGCAGCTAGACTCTGAACAGTAGTTCACACATTAATATGGAAGGTTATCACCCTTCTCTGCTCTTATTTCTCTATCAGCCAACCACAGAATCTTGAATAACCATTTCTATTCAGATTGGAGTTGAGGGACAGCTCTGCTAATAAGTTGTAAAACCCCTTCTGTTTAAAGGTAGACTAATTTAAGTACTCAAAGTCCACACATCTATTTGGATTTTCCTGACATTTGATATTTGCTCTGGAGTTCAGTAAGATTAACATTTCGAGGTCAAAGTCATTCAAGTCCTCAGAAAGTAATGCTTGTAATAAAATCCATGCCTGCCTTTATGCTGGCAGATGTTAATTACCTCTATTCTACAACCTCAGATATCAGAACAGAACTATAGCCTTTTGTAAAATGGTCTTGATCATTCAACACTTACCCAATTAATTTTAAATATTGAAAATAATGCTTTAAAAGGAATTCAGTTCCCTAGATAGCTTCTATGGTGTAGGTAAACACTGCTTCCTCATCTTCCTATTGCCAAAGTGGTTCTTGATTGTTTAGGTGGAAGAAAATAATCTGAGTATTGAAGAAGAAACCCTACTTCCTTTAGCATCAAAAGCACTCCTTTTAATCAGTAGCAGACTGGGTAGGGGGTATCTGTTGCACCTCTGCTGAATTTGCCTCAGGACATAACAGGGGGAAAAGCCGGAGAAATAGAAGATAGCAAAAACATCTGCATCAAGACTTTTCAACAAACTCTAAATTACACACGCACATGCTAGAGGGGAGGGTTGTAAGGTGCTGCTCTACATAAGCTTAAAATAATCCAAGTCAGAGATGGTCTTTTCTTTTTCCCTCACCCTTATCCATGAAGCCCCATCCCTTTACCGCTCCTGACACCAATATGTACATGAATGGCCCTGTCCTGGTTTCTGTTGGAATAAAGTTAATTCTCTTCTTAGTAGCTGGTACAGTGCTGTGTTTTGGATTTAGGATGAGAAGAACGTTGATAACACACTGATGTTTTAGTTATTGTTAAGCAGTGTTTATCCTACATCAAGGACTTTTCAGCTTTCCATACTGCCCAGCCAGCAAGAAGGCTGGAGGGGGACAAAGAGTTGGGAGGGGACACAGCCAGGGCAGCTGACCCAAACTGGCCAAATGGGTATTCCATACCATGTGACATCATGCCCAGTACGTAAACTGGGGGGAATTGGCCTGGGGGCACCGTGGCTCGGGAACTGGCTGGGCATCGGTCAGCGGGCGGTGAGCAATTGTATTGTGCCTCATTTGTTTTGTATATTCTCGTAGTAGTAGTAGCAGTATTTTCCCTTCTTTTTCTGTCCTATTAAACTGTCTTTATCTCAACCCAGGAGTTTTACGTTTTCTTCCCTGATTCTCTCCCCCATCCCCCTGGGGGGGACGGGAGGGGGCAGTGAGCGAGTGGCTGTGTGGTGCTTTGATGCCAGCTGGGGTTGAACTACGACAGGTCCATTAACTGGTTCAGAGAGCTGAATAGCTAAATATCTCCCCCAAAAAGTGATGGGAGGAGGCAGTTAGCTGTCTGAGCAAGGTCAAGGTTAACAGAGGAAAAGGAACAGGACCACAGCATCCCTAAAAAGCCCCGAGTTGAGCTGGGTTTCTGTCTTTTTTAGAGCCTACCTCCAGTCCTAACAACAATTACAAGAGTGCTGGAGCCTGGAACAGATTGTTGACCTTTGCCTAGACATTTGGTGGATACACAGCTTGTGCTACTTTAATTAAATATAGGGCTGATAGCCTGGACCAGTGGTCAGAAACTCATTAAAGTAATGAGAATGCCTTTGCAGCTACCTTCCAGGCTATCTTTGTAAACTTTTCAGGCAATATTAGAGATTGCAGGGTTGAGAACAGGTCCAAAAATCTACCAGAGGAATAAATGATGATGGGGGCTCATTATCAGATGAGAGAAATTAATCCAGATGGCTGGGAACAGGGATAGGGCAAGTTCAACCTAGTTCTGTTTATTTCAACTAAAATTCTTCCATCCCCAGCCTAGCAGTGAATTGAGAAAATGTCTGCATAAAATTCATATTTGTAGTATAGTTCTGAAATGTCCAGGGAAAGCATCTGATGCCCAGACATTGAGATTTAATTAAATTTAAAATTCAGTTAATAAGATGGACAACTTTGAAAGACTAGGTATTAATCTACATCTGAACTTTTCCCAAATCCCTTTTCCTAAAGTGCCTGTAACCAGATGTTCCCCCAGGATTAACTTTTTGAGTATCCCTTCCCTCACATTCTCTGTCAAATCTCCATTCAAAACCTCCAAAAGCAAAGCAAAACCACGGAGCCATAGCTACAAGATTCCTGCCATCAAAATCTAAGAAGATGTCTCTATAGTATTGCTACATAACACACAGAACAAGCACTTGTTAAACTCACAACGGAACTGGTTTTATTAGAGTAAATTGTGAGCAATCTCACAAAAGCCTTTGCATTATCATTTAAAACTCTGCATTTGCAAAAAGACTTCTGAGCTTGTAGTGCCTTAAATTTTCCAAACAAGGGCATACAGCTCATCAGTCCAAATGTAAAAAGTTTGCCTGGTTGATTTTATTTCCCTTGGCATTTTTCCCTTTTTCTTGATAGAAGACAGCTCTATTGCTATGCTGATAAAAGAGCAGGAAAGCTATATGATACTACCACCTCCATCAAAAATCACTTCCTTGTCAAAAATCTATATATTACTGTTGTAGCTGAAAGTGGCTTTGGTGTAGGTTCAAGGAAATGCTACTGGGACACGCTATCTGTGTATGCATTGGGGCTTTGGTCTGGCTAGTAATTGTTTCAGTCAGAAAACCTTTTTTTGTCTGTGCTGTACTTGTCAACTGCTTAGTGGGCAGGCTGTTGGGAAAACTGAAGCTTTGAGAAGCCTGTTTTCAAGGTAATTAAAAGTAAAGATTTTTCCTCTTGTTTTTTTGCTGCCCCAGGATTTTTGCTCTTGAGCAGAAACTCCCTATTGAAGTGAACAGTGCTTTCAAGAATGACATCTTTGGTCAGTACAGCTGCACTTGTGCAGCAGTGATTTTATTATGCAGTGCTGTGTTTAGCCAACTGAGAATGGGACGACAATTAAAATAAAGCTCTTGCAGAGTACCTGCATTCAGGCAGACATATTATGCGCTTATAAGAGATAATATGCCTCAGAAAATGAGATGGCAAAATTCAGCTAAGATGTAAGCTCTTTTGAAAAATATCTGTCACCAGTTAAACTATGCATATGTATACCAGAGCTGTTGTCATCTGAATAATTCCACAGTGAGTCATGACAATACAGCAGAATTCCTATGGCAGAAGAACAGAGAAGGGAGAGAATTTCATGATTTTTTCTTTGGAAAGAACATTTTAAATAGGCCTGTTTTCTATGACGCCACCATTCCTAGCTGGTTCTACAAGTTATTACCAAGATACACCTTGCTGAGGTAGTGGGATCTGAATTTAAAATGTTAATAAAGGAGGAAAACAGAAGTTCTTATCTTTACCCTGCACAGCTCTTTCCAGGTTTTCCTTGGATCTATTCTCTTCATTTCTTTCCTACCCTTTCCACTTGATTTTATTCAGTGAAAAACTGAAATAAGAAAAGTAAGTGTTGAAAGAAAAAAAAAAAAAGAAAAAAATTATATTAGACAAATCAGTACGTTTCTGTCCATATGTTCTCTCCAGAAATCAGAAGATATGGTGAAAATCACTGATATCAGACAAGTAAAATAAAGGCTCTAGCAAAGACCTTAACAGGACATAATAGCAGCTAGCATAATCCATCACTGTTTGGGGCCTAACTTTACACTGGTGAAAAAAAGGAAAAACTTCACTGAAAAGAGCTGCACCTGTTTAAGCAGAAGACGATTCAGCTCCATGAAGTATGACTGCAAATCATCTCATACCCTGGCCTTCCACCTTTCTATCAAAACACACTGAGGTAAGAGTGACAATCCAGTGGTTAAGGCAATGAATAGTCAGCTCCACAATGTCTTCATTTGTAACTTTGGGAAATGAGGTCAAGAACAAATTTTTTCAAATTCAGAAATTAATTTTCAAACTGCTCTCAAAATTGTAGTGAGCTGCAGCTATGACACTTAGAGGTCAGTTAACAGGCTTAATGATCACTGATCATACGCTGAAATGCTAGACTGAAAACCATCTCTGGCTCCGTTTCGGGTTCTGAACAGATTTGTATGAAATTGAGAATTTATGGATTATGGAAAACATTGACATATTCTTATTTGCTTTGAAAACTGAGGAAAAGCACATTTAGTATTTTCAGCTATTCTTCAGTCACATAAAATGGCCACAGAAAAGTTTTATTTTTAAATTTCATGCCTTAATTTCAGGTTGGGTTTTTTTTTTTTTTCAAGTATCAAGTCATTTCATACCAACACAAACAGGAACACTTTGAATTAAAGGTCAAGCTATTTCATTACAGCCACCCATTCAGAGCAGCAAGAAGGGAATATCTTTCACACATCTTTCAAAATATCTTTCAGGCTGTTCTGTATTGCAGCTGCCCTTTGTTGAACTTGCTCAGGTTTTGCTAGGCTTATAGAAGTAGCAGGCAATTTTTGGAGTTGGCCTGACATAAATGAAGTTTGTTATTGGTATGTAGATCTACAGAAATTTATTACTTAGAAAAGCTGGAGCTACCTTATTTAATAGTTAGAGAAAAATGACAAACTGATATTATTTGTTAAATTCTAGCATTTGCCTGTTAAACTCTGTTTTGGTGAATAAGCTATCTATTATGCAAGTAAAATTAGTAAAACAGATATATATATATATATGTAGTGATACAATATAAAGTTCCAATGTAAATTTGATGTATATGTACTATGTATGTGAATTATGGGCACTTAGAATTAGGCATATTAATGTTTTAAATAAGTTAAACATTAATAGCAAATGCTTAGAAGACATATATATAAAGTAAATAATGTACGAAAGCATACTTTCAGAGGTGATTTCTGGAACTACTTTCCTCAGTAATCATACTGACAGCAGGGCTTCTGACAGAGCCATATTAATGCAAAGTAGCAGGTTGGTGTACCCATGGATGCATACAAATAAATATATATTTATATGAGTGAAAATTAAAATTTATGTTGGAGTTCTTCCTGAAAAAAAGCTGTTATTTCTGGTCTATTCAGAGTGATTGGGTAGAAATAAACCTAATAAAAGCATTAGCAGACCAGATTTAATTCCAAACTAATCTGAATAAGTGTCATAATGACTTCTAAGTTTAAAGTCAAATATAAAATTAAATACCACAGTACATATACTATTGTGCTATGCCATATTATGTGTGTATTTCATATGATTCATATATACATAAGAACTCATGAAATAGCTTAGAAAATTTTGAAAACATGTTTTTAAAGCATATATAAATCAATATACTAAACCTTATAAAAACATAGTAGGAAAATTATGACATTCAGAAAATGAAGTTTTGAAATATTTTAAAAGTTCCAGATATTGTTCACAAGAATTCTTACTAAACTTCAAGCATTTTTAAACAGTTTTAATTTTGACAATTTTTCTTCATTAAAAAATGGACATACCTTTGTAACCAATCCAAATGCAAAATCTGTCTAAACAGTTAGCTTTCATCTCTTAATCATTCCACTGTCATAAAGCTTCTGATTCACAGGAATATACAATCTATGCTTAGAAAACATTCAGAGACTGGAGTGATGAAGTCAGTCTAAGAAGAGAACCAGATAAACGGCATCCAGTGTTTCAGCACCACTGTAAAAGAAAATGTGTACTGTTAGCAAGGCAGTCATTTAACAGTTGAGTTGATCTTAGTTAATGCTTTAAGAACAAAAGCGTATAACTTAATTACTGACAAAAATCGTTATACAGGGTTCAGTGCTCAAAGCATCTTACAGTTATTTTAGTATTAGTAATTTTGGTTGCATATTGCATTTGTAGCAATTTAGACTATATCTTCAGGCACTCAAAATTCTTGTAGCTTCATGGAAATATCCTCACACCAACCTGTCCTCATAGGTGAGCCTAAAATTTCAGCATATACTCCTGAATTAAAAATCAGCAAGTTGACTTTCAAAGACACTGAATGCTGAATACTGAAGCAACTCATACTGCAGTAATAAGGATCAGTTACTTCCTTAAGTCAGGTACACAAACTTTAATACTTGATTATAAGATATCACATACTATCTCTAACTCCATGTTGAAGTTGACCTGAATCTGACACTGACTGACATTGTAATGTAACATTAAAGAGTTCAAGCTGTCTTGTTGAGGGACTTGCATAACACATCATTTCAGATGTTCTGCTCCTATTCTTTACCAAACATACTGTTAATCTTTGTCTTTGGGCCAGACATTAAACTTGCAGTTAACTCTCTAATTAATGACACTTTAAGAGGACTACTCTGTGTTTCCATGTGGTGCCTGTCTTACTTGATTTGACTAAGAAACAGTAAGGAAATCTGTAATTAAGGGCTCTGTTGGAGGAGGCAAAAACTTTGAATTCTCAAATGCACATTTTTACTTCAGTCCAAATCGGAATAAGAATTCTGAGCTATGCTAACATTTTTCATCAAACAAAATTCCACTGTTATCTTTTCATAGAATCTAGGAAAAAATGTGTTTTCAGGCCTAAGCTTCAATGTTCAATCTCTTTCTTCCCAGCGTCCAAATCCAATCCTTCACTGCAGGTTCATTTAACCTTAACTCATCCCAATCTATGACACACTGTGAGACACTTCTACTCCTTTAAAATTCATTTCAATTCAAGCTGCATTGGTCAAATATAACAGTCACTGTCCAAAGCTGAGATGTTTCTATATACCCATTTTATTTCCCATGCAATGAAGTATGAATTACAAGGTGTCTACAGAGCTCGTGCAGTTCTAGAGTGTGGGCAGCTTGATTGATCAGTCTTTGAGAATGGTACAACATGCCCAGATATTGTACATATCCATAAATCCAAGTATGTTTCAAGGGTTTGGAGCAGGTTGAGGCTGGAGGACGTAATTCAGGATTTAGTGGCCACATACTAAGAAGTCTGCACTGAATATCTAACAAATGAACATTTTCAAAAGTCTAAAAATGTCAACAGTTTAAGGAAACAACAAAGAGAGACAAATGGCTGCCTCTGCCAAATATCAACTCCCTACTGCAAAAACTAGTAGTGCCAAGCCTTCTCAAAAGTAAGTACCCAGTAGGTTCTTTCTGTTTTAACCACAGCAAAGAATACTTTATTTCTTTCCCTTGTTCTTGTACACATGCAGAGCATTTTAGATGATATTCTGAAAGCCAAATAAAAAGGAAATATTTTCTTGACCTTGATGCTTAGCACAGAGAACTGTAATTCAAATTGTTAGGTTTTTGCAAAGTTAGGATACATGTAAGTTGACGCAAATAATGAACTGGCAATTGCCAGTTCTCTTTATAGTAACAGAGTTAATACAGTTCAATGTAAACATTTCAAACTCTAATAACTGGTAAGAAAGATCATGTTTTGCTATTTAAATCAATATTCATTTTGGTTTTCAGTTAATCATTTTTAGTTTTGCAAGGGCCTAAATATAACTGGGATCTGCAGACAAAAGCAGCTATACATCAAGAGGCATGTGCTGCAACCTATGCAGAAATATACGTGGAGTTCTGAGCCTCATTTTAAACTCCCTATTCAAGCAATATTCCTAATGCCATCTGTTGTTGCATTTGAATGTTGTTAGTCTTCTAACACTAGCTGATTAGTCTTTCCTTGTGCATCTGAAATAATGAAAATGTCTCAAAATACATTTTCACAGCAGACACTGTACTAAATGGAGAAAAAATGGCACAGTATCAGTTCATTCTAACAAATGGCAAAGGAGAGAAAATATCTATTTTGGATTTCTTAATTATAAACAATGTTATTAAATATTTGTACTTCAACTATTTAATACATCTCATTTAAATCTTTACAGTGTAATCTTATAAGTATATATCCATCATATTTTAATATATATGTTTTATAGATACACACACACACACTTCTGGGGACAAATCAGGTATTTCTAAGTAGAGACAAATATAAATTGACTCAGTATCTAGAAACATATTAACAAAGAGAATGTAACTTGCTCCAAGACAGCTACATTTAGCTTTGCCTGTTACCATAGCGGAGCAGGACTCACTCCCCCAGCAAGAAAGCATGCCCTTCTCCAGCCACAGAGCCTTCTGTATATGTCTCTGAGGGTATATTACATGGCATGATGCTCTAGCTGGCCTTGCTGTAATTATCCCTCCTGAGGAACAGGATATATTAGCCTGAGAAAAGTACAGTATTAATGTTTTTTGCTGTACTACTATTCTCCTTTGAGAAAAGGCTAAAGGGCTTCAGACGCTGAGGGTGGGGAACTTGCGTCCCCGTTCTGCTATGACAGTCACGTTGTCTGTCAGGGAAACTCGCCAGAATAATCCCTTCCAGGAGCTGGGCTATGCCTGCAGCTCACACACTGGAAGTGACAGAAGTACTGAGAAACTAGTTAAGTGCCCAGGAGCTAGAAGTGGGCCCAGAGGAAAGAAAGTATATATACGTACATATACCGTAAGAGAGACAGTAAGGAGAACACAGACATAGTATGGGCTCAAGTTTCCTTAAAAAGGAGGACAGCAACATTTGGGAGATGTGACCCTGGCACAAAGAGAATGGAAATGTGGTAGGAAAAATTTTATTTAAAAAAAAAAAAAAAAAAAAAAAAAATAGTTGTCCTGTGGGAAAACTAAAAAGGTGTAGACAGAAGTTACTAATTCTAGCAGAGCCAGTATCTCAGCAGTTTTTACCCAGATGTACCCTGATAAGCATTTGGATAATACGGTCTGGTGTTTTGATCTAGTTCTACATACCTTAAAGCCTTCTACACCAGTAGAAATAACCCAGCAAATAAAAAATTAATACCTTTCTGCTGGGTATAGCAAACAGAATTGGCTAAAAAATGGTCCAAGAAGCCACAGAGCTAGCATGAAGGAAGGGGTGGGAGGAGATGGATTTCCCCTTTCAGCAGGCTCAGCCGTAATGTGCAGCTTTACTCACACAGTACCAATTCTTTTCTCTAAAAATTAGTTCAGAGACAGGTTCCTGATATCCAGTCACCAGAGCAGTATATTCAGCAGCACTAGGCAAAAGTTGATAATGAGAATACCTACTCACCAACTGAAACTGAAAGGAAAGAATAATCGTGTTTGGAATTTGTCAAGAACATCAAGCTTAAAATACCGATTTTACAAAAACACTGGGTAGCATAGAATCAGCCCAAGTGTTGTTCTTTCTCATCTGAAGCACAGAAAGCAGAGACAGTGTCCTTTAATAGTATGCTATCAATAACGACAAAAGAAAAAGAGCTACTGTGGCAGCATCCTCATCAAAGTCCTGATGCTATTCCAGTACTGGCACTAAAGGGTGCTCTGAATTTTTCTAGCAATGGTCACCCACAACTTCATACATTCCTGAACTTCTAATAGACTCTGTAGACTAAAGTATCAGCATTTCCTCTGAAATTCCTGGGTCTTGTAAGTCTCTGGCATTGCCAATAACTACCAGTAAATGGGAAGCTCTGGAAGATTTTTCTTTCCCCACAATATTTTGAAAGTTTGAGTTTGAGGTTAGCTTCTCTCTGCTGCAGAAATCTCAATTTTTGGCTATCTCTAATTATGGATGATTCATGTTATAACAACACTGAACGCCTTGGTAAGAGTTGGTGCGCTACCAATCTCAGCATATGCCTACAGTGTTAGGCATCTCCACCTGTAGATCACTTCTAATAAACATAAATATTCAACCTTATCATCTGAGGGTAAATTAGATAGGAAGAGACAGACACGTGGATGACCAAACATTGCATCTTTGCCAACTGTGCATAACCTACATGTAGTATATGGATAATGTGAAATACATACAGGTTTTTTAAATTTCTGTTGAAGATTTTTAAAAAGTATATTTAATGCTATTATTCATAAGCATTATGATTTAAAAAAACCCAAAACATTACATTATCAGCACGATTATAATTATTTTCTAGCAACATAAATCAGATGTGGAATTCCTTTAAATATAACTGTCCTGTATTTTTGTTCCTGCTTTAAAAGAACCTACAATGTATTCACATGGTAAAGCTTATTCAGGGATAATGCAAAATAAATGCATTTTCATAAAAGATCCATTTCGGTCTACTGCATACAGGTGTACTGAAGACAGGCTATGCATATTAAACCTCCACATAAAAAACATCTGAAAAAATATTGCTATCTAAGCACTTTCTCCTATTTGCAAAACTAACTGAATCTGCAGATGCACAGGATACTTAACTAGGAGCAGGGATAATGTATGCATTATTCCTTTTACTCGCTACTTCCTCTCATAGCTCTCAGCATACAGGTCTGATACTATATGTAAGAATGAGAGAGAAGAAAGAACTTTAGAAATTGTGCCAAATAACATTAATCCATCGAAAAGGACATAAATTAATCCTCTCTTTCCTGGGACTGAAAGCTAGATATCTGTAAGCAAGTATTCTAGAAGCTCTTATTTAATTCCTGAATTGAGAAACCTTCATTAATTTGGGCCATTAATTGTGGAGATTCATTACTGGCATATTTTCATCACTTTAGTTTCCTTTTAATGTATTCTTAATGAAATGCTTCTATTTTCACACAGGCCTTCTATATCAGAATTAACTTGGGCAGCTTTGCAAAAGCTGCACTATAAAAAAGGCAGATGAATGAGCCATGTGCTTATCATAAAATACTATGATTTACTAATAATGCTAAGCACACTTCAGTATCAGGCGCTACATAATAAAGCCTCTGTATGTTTATTGTTTTCTATACAGTGATGATTCTGTCCTTTAAAATATGTACATCTGTGAAATCCTGTCTTAGAAGCAGGATTTGTGTATTTGGTGGTAAATATTAGTTTCAGGTGCTCTGTCCCTAGCTCTATTTTCCTTCCAAACTCACACATAACTCCCAATGACATTAATGGGACACAAAACGTGTGCAATACGGAGAGGTAAGAGGACTTCTGCAGTGTTAAGATACCTAGGAAAATCTGGATCAGATACATCTTAATTATCTACTAGGTACAACCATTCAAAATATGAAATAAATAATAGGAAAGTAATGCCAGCAAACATATACATTTGGATACAACACACACCCAAAAAGTGCACAGTTGCTTCAGGATTTTGAGACATCAACCTAATGTAGTTAACTGGACTGAAAAACCTGTGGCCAGATGGTTTACAACTTCTTTCCTGTTCTCTGGACCTCTCCCTGTATGCCTTTTTTAGGGTGATAAGCAAAAAGGCATTCCGATCCTATTGACAGACATTTCATATAAAATTCATGACTGCAGGTATATAATATTACTGACCCGCTGTTGTAGTATATTCACCTTCAGTGATATCTATCTGTTGGTTTCCCTTTCAGAATTTCAATGATAAATCCAGTTTCAATTAACAGAAAATATTTTTCTCAATTCACATTGGTGAAAGTCCTTTGAAACAAGCTACAGCGATGCAAATGCTCCAATGGTTAGTATTTGGAGTTGCATTCAGCAGTCCATTTCTAATCAGTACAGTTTTTAAGCATATTGCTAAAGGTTCACTTGTATCAATGCCTTAACCACAACCTTAACATTAATTACACCTTAAATAGTTGAGCAGCCTGCACTTCAGTTTTGCCTAAATACTTTCCCAGAATGAAAGGACAGACCAAAGAGGGAGACTGCTTGCCTTCACCCCACTTTAATTTCATTTCACAGACAGAAATATGCAGTTTGCTCTTATTGTAACCTAGATCGCATACAACAATTTGTCTTGCAACAAACAAGACTGGCAGAAAAACCACAGTGTTAAATACAATCTTTTTCATTAAAGAAAAGCATTTTACAAGTTTTGCTGTGTCTCACCTTTGTGACATAATGTCTCATAATACTGTATTCCTTTTAGCACAAATGTCCTTAAATGTCACTGGC
The DNA here is from genome assembly GCF_000737465.1 of Haliaeetus leucocephalus. Taxonomy (NCBI): domain Eukaryota; kingdom Metazoa; phylum Chordata; class Aves; order Accipitriformes; family Accipitridae; genus Haliaeetus; species Haliaeetus leucocephalus. The sequence continues at coordinate 4,890,670 of NW_010972776.1, forward strand.
TCGTCAGTGCAAGTATACTTACTTCTGCTTATAATTACAGGTTACTTATGATTAATGTGCATTTTTTAAATGGTACCTGTTCCACCGAGGATTATTAAAAATGGATAATTAGAAGCATCTCCTTGAGGAGTTAATTTCTAAAACTTAACCTACATAAGTATTTGCACATAATAAACAGAGAGTTTAAATGAACAATTCCAAATTATTTGTAATGCAACTTAAGATAAGTCTACTTTTCCTAACCCTTCCTGTCCCCTTAAGGCAAAAAAAAAAAAAAAAAAAGAGAGAGAGAAGCAAAACCAAACAATATACAATGCAACAAGATACAATATAGTTACTGCTGTATTTTAAGACTCTCAAGCTTCTGATGAAAGCCCAGGTCTCAGTCCTGGAAGATGAGCACTTTGGTCTCACAACGCCACATACTGCTACGGGACATCCCTGGGGTCTCCATTCAGTGAGATGTGTTCTGTGTCCTGATATAGGCACAAAAAACTTGCCCCCACAGGATGAAAGGCCTGTATTTCAATGGAGAAGAGAAGACTTTCCCAAGACAGAACATGATGTGTGGGACTTCTTCTGTAATCACAGTCACCTTGCACTACCTTACAGAAAGTATGAAACTTGGGAGTACTTCTTGTGAAAAAGGGCATTCCAAAGATTTCATCTGAGACCTGGATGAGACCCATCAATACTGATGTTAAGTTCTTGTTTTCTGAAGCTCTTATTTAACCTGTTCATTTGATACATACAACAAATCTGAATTGGTAGAATTCCCTACGGCTAATGAAACTACTGGCAGCTTCCCATACCATTGGGCTACACTTGCAACATTTTAATTCTGATAGCACATTCATCCCACTCACAATATGATTTCAGTGATCTATACTTTTCCCTGTATTGACAGAGTTGTTTATGGCACTCCTCAGGTACAGGCCTTGGGTCCCATTCTACATTTATCTGCTCCCATTAAGTGGTGTCATTAAAGACATTTCGACAGCTCTCTCGGCACTCTATGAATGTTTGTGACATTAAAGCTTGAATGTCTTCAAATTTCCTACAGCTAAATGTTGACAAGCTTGAATTCTTATTTATTGGTTCCCTGCAGTAACAAACTGCATGTTCATCTTTGACAGTTCCTTTCATGATGAGGTCTGTCCACAAAAGGCTGATGTTTTGAAACTACATTTGAGCAAACCCACACATTTTAAGGGCCGAATTTATTGCAGCACTAAGAAGAAACTGAAAATATATAAATATGAAAGGACATAATGAGATGTTTGAATGTTATACTGGATCACATATACTTATTTCAAGCAAGCAAGTTCCATCAGAAAAAAACCTCTTTTTTTTTGTTTCAATATGGGATGAAGAGAGAAGTATCCTCATTCCCAGCTCCACTTAAAGAAAAGGCTCTCACAATCATAAATTATCAAATGAAGATCAGGATTTCATATCTGTCCAAATTCTATGTACAGCACATATGAAAACTCGGAACTTTCAAATTAGACTAATTTGCTTGTTATTTCCTTTTAGATACATTCCACTAAACATTAACTAAACAAGCTTAGCCAAAAAGCTGAGCTCATGTAGGTGTTTTCCCCATTATCTATCAAGCCGAACATCTTAAACAATACAGAAGGGAGTGGAGTTGTAATTTATTTTGTTCATCTAAAGGAGAGAAAAAAAGGTTCATCTAAGGCATTAGGCTCAACTAATAATTATATTATTAAAAAAACCCAAATCAAACCAACAAAGGCCAAGCGATCACAAATTCAGAATCTCAGTGCCGAGTTATGCCAATATATAAAGTCAGCATATACAAAACCTTAAAGGTTCCCTAAGCAGGTCTTCAAGAAATACCATAGAGACTTTTAATAATAGAGAGTGTATTGGGAATATTTGTTTACACAGAGCCTACAAGTTCTGTATGTACCAGAAGATAAAAATTTAATGATACTGTAGTCTCTACCATGTACTAGAGATGTCCAAACATGGAGTAAAATTGAAAGATAACCAAACGATACTGCAAAAACTTTGTTCTGTGTTCATTCACCCTTTGAACATGGCTGACATGAAGAACCTTATTTCCTGTGCCTACCCATCTCCTTATGTCTTGTACTGTTGTACTCAATATTCAATCCTGGGTAACATTCTGCAGTGGAAATATAAATCATTAAATCTACAGATGGCAAGGGCTAGAAACAAGCCACTCAGAACCCAGAATAAATAATTCACAAAAGCCATAAGGCCAAGATAGGAATGTGTTCTCCTTATTTTCTATGCTGAAATACTTTTCCAAAGGTTTAGAAATAGGTATTTACAAACAAGAGTCAAGTGACTTGACTCTGGAAGTCATTTTTTCCTGTGGTATCAGCAGGATAACATTGATTTATTTGGGGACAAGTTCAAGCCCAGCAATTGTTCTTTGTAGACTGCCTCTCTAAAGGTGAAACTCATAGTTCAAATCTTATACACCAAATAAATTCCACTTAAATCTACTTTGATGGCTTAATTGGGGTGTATGACTTGTGTTGGCCTCCTGCAGTGTTGGATTTCACTCTATATTATTTGACCTTATTGTGAGAACAGTGTTGCATCTTTTACTGTTTGTTTTATTCATGATCCTGAGGTGAATACAATAAATAAAAGCTCGAAAAAGCATTCTTGAAGCAATTCCACTGTTAGAGGAAAACACTGTTTACCTTACTCCTGGGTAAGCAATGGGACTACAGGCACCAGCGGTGCTCAGGTTAACTGTTCATTCTAGATACGTAGTTTGACTTCATTTATGATTTTACAATCCCCCCAAAATCCCAGTCTCAGTTGTTAACGTGATATGAGGTGCATACAATACAGAATACACAGAATACTCATAAAAGGGTTCTTCCTCTTTAGCAAACTATTCTGCCTGTATTATGGCAAATGGTCACATGTAAATCAAGTGTGGGGAACAATCTCCTTGTTGACGACTCAGTAGGATTTTCAGATACATATACGAAGTGCGTATTTGCACTACGCTTGTTCTGTCAGCATATAAACTACCTTTTGCTTGCTCTGCTGATGCTCCAATAAATTGCCGAGTGAAACAATGTGCATCTAGAAACCATACCGCTTCATTAGAACTCTACTGTGCTCAGATTGATAAAGACTAGCATTACTAACAGGGGCTTGTTTTCTGGAACCAGTATCAAATTGATAGGTTTACATGTCTTTCAGGTATGGCTCCCTCAGCTGCCTCTTGGAGTGTTTTTAACTCGTCCATCCTTAAGGTTATAAGCTTGTAAGTCTGCCCAGTGAGAGGACATCAGGAAAGGGGCACTGGAGCATGGCGATGGAAAAAGCACCCACCTCCTGTTGGCACAAACCCCACGCCTGGATGGCTCCACGCCATAGAGTTCCTCCCTCTGCAATTCACCATTTCCCCTGGCAGCGCAAAATTCCACATTGCTTCTCTGCAAGGAACTTGTCACTCTTGCAATGCCTGCTGCCTCCACGGCAGCCTCCACGGCAGCCGTGCCATGCAGGCAGGATCAGGCAGGCTTTAGAGAGCGGAGCAAGAATGCCTGGCAAAGAAGGGAGGACTCTTGGGTGTCCCTGGCCCAGAGCAGAGAAAGGCAGTGCCCTGGGGTTGCAGACACACGAGGTATTTAAACACAGGAAACATTTATTACAGAAATACCACCATGGCTTCTGATTAGAAGGAAATTATTCAAAACCTCAACTCAAGAGAAAGCTTGAGTAGGCTTAGATACAGTCATAAAAATTTCTGTATTAATCTATGAAGTTCATGCTTCCAACATACCTTCCACTGTGCGAAAGAGGCAATTGTACTGAGCCATAGTGCAGATGTGCCAGCCAAATTTGAAACAAATCTCTCCTACTATCCCAACATTACCCTCAACTCCACTGATTCAGAGTCCTTCAACACCAAACCACATAAAGCAAAGAAACGAAGATGCTTTTGGAAAACAAATGTGACATACTCTTTATGTAAGTAATGCAGCAAATGGCTGTCAAAACTAAAAGGGAAACTACTTCCCTTGGTACTACTTATCACCTGCAGGCCCTTACAAACACTCTGTAGGGAAAGCATAACCTTGAGGGAGGCATAAGAAAGGCTGTAAGTCCTCTGATAAAAACTATCCTCATGAAACAAACACACCACTGCCCTTTAAAGGAAATGACAGCCTGTGACCTCATGTTCCAGGAGCTTTTTGTGTCCATCACATTTTTTAAGGTACAGATACTAAGTCTAGAGCAAAATGTCATCCATACACACACTTTAACTGTTTAAGGAGAAGAATTAGTCGAAGAAGAAGAAGAAGAAAAATCCCCTAACCCTGCAATTTCTCTCTATTTCTAGATATTGACTGTACTGAAGCTCATAATATCCACTTTACCAAGAGGAGAGGGGCAATAGCAGTAATTATCTGTTCACTAAGAGAAACAGAAAAGCTCTACAAGGAACAATGCCTGAAATTAATTTAGGAATAGATTTAGGTGAACTTTTTAGTCCAAAATTTTTAAGGGAACTGTAAGTTAAATATCAGCTTCACTAAGTATCGAATATTTCACAATATATAAGAAGCTCCATAAAAAACTGTTAGAATAAAAAAAATTTATTTTACCTTGACGATGCTGACTAATTCTCTTCAACTACTCTTTAATACAAATACTCAGAAGTCAAAGAGTCTTCAAACAAGGTTTCAAGCATTAAGGTAATTTTCAGAGATCCCTCCCCCTGGGTTTCCTTCCTGACCTTTTTTCTTTTTTTTTGAGGTGTGAAGAGAATTAGATCTAGAAAGTACAAAATATTTGTGTAGTATAAGGGGGGGGGGGGGGGGGAGGGGAAGCTCTTACCAGTATTTGGAGTCTTTCATATGAATGTTTTCTGATGACCTATCACTTTGGTCTAGAAAACATCACCCGTTTGCAAAAATCCTAGCGAGCATATGCACGCCTGTTTTGGATTTGTGTGGCAGGGTTTGGTACCTTGGCAGGGGCTGCAGGGGTGGCTCCCGTGAGAAACTGCTAGAAGCTTCCCCAGCTCCAAGACGGACCACCGCTGGCCCAGGCCGAGCCTGTCAGCGATGGTGGTGGTGCCTCCGGGAGAACAGATTTAAGAAGGGGAACCTGCAGTGGGGGAGGAGATTGGAATGTGGGAGGAACACCTCTGCACATCCGGAGGTCCGTGAAGGAGGGGACGAGGTGCGCCGGAGGAGGTTGATGCCCCCGCAGCCCGTGGTGAGACAGCAGGCTGTCCCCCCCCCCAGCCCAGGGAGGGGAGCCGGGGAGCAGATGCCCACCTGCAGCCCGGGGAGAGAGGAGCCCATGCCGGAGCAGGGGGATGGATGCCCCCCAAGATGGCCGGGACTCCATGGGAAAGCCCGCGTTGGAGCAGTCTGTGCCTGAAGGACTGCGGCCCGCAGAAGGGACCCATGCTGGAACGGTCTGTGAAGAACTGCAGCCCGTGGGAAGGACTCACGCTGGAGAAGTTCACAAAGGACTGTCTCCCGTGGGAGGGACCCCACGCTGGAGCAGGGGAAGAGTGAGGAGTCCTCCCCCTGAAGAGGAAGGAGTGGCAGAGACAAGGTGTGATGAACTGCCCCCAACCCCCATTCCCCGTCCCCCTGCACCACCGGCGGGGAGGAGGGAGAGAAAATCAGGAGTGGATCTGTGCCGGGAAGATGGGAGAATTGGTTTTACTTCTCATTATCCTTGTTTTGATTTGATTGGTAGTAAATTAAATTGATCCTGTTTTTTCTCAAGTTGAGTCTGTCTGTTGCCCATGACCATAAGCGGTGAGTGAACCCTCCCTGTCCTTGTCTCAACCCACGAGCATTTCTTTATATTTTCTTCTCCTCATCCCACTGGGGCTGGGGAGGGGGTGAGGAGTGAGTGAGTGGCTTCGTGGTGCTTTGCTGCTGGCTGGGCTTAAACCACGACAATGCCCTTGCTTCATCATGCTTGTCCTAAGGGTACTTAAGTAGGAAAATATCCAGGACCATTTCTCCTTTGGCCACACATATTGAATTTCAAATCCTGAAAAACTCTGTAGGAAAGAGGAGGAAATAAATACACTTGCCTATCACACATCTTGAGGAATTCCAGTTTAATTCAATCTTCCAGTCTTTGAAAGTTAATCCTATTTACATTCATGTTGCAGATAGCTCCAAAGAGCTTCCTCCCTTCTGGAAATTATGTGACAAACTGTTTTGGTGCCATCTGATGTCCCAACAGCAAGAAAGGAGCTCTATCACGTGCCAAACTGTTGCCCAAGGCCTCTGAGATGATACAGTGCATGGTGAAGGTATGAATGTAACCCCTGCTGCTGCATAACATGGGTCAGATACAAAGATGTTTCTCAACTGAGCAGTAAAGCACACTTCATTTTAGGCCTAATAATTAATGAGTTAAAGGATTGTAATATATCATGGTTAACACCCAGCAGTCACCTACTCCCTGGAAAGTCTACTGTGAAGTGTCAGAGTAAGTCATATATAAACACATTAAATTCTAACAAGTAGATGCAGAACCATTGAAATCACTGTACCTCAAAATCACTTATTAGTCATACTAATTTAAGGTAACACTCTAAAAATAAACCTCTGCTTCATAAGGCTAAGCTATGAATCACCATAATATATGAATCATAACTTCAAATGCAGTAATGAAAAGACATGGAAAAATAATACGGTTTGTTCAGGAGAGTGCTGATTATTCCATTTCACAGAAGACTGAAAAAAAGCAAGTTTCATTATTTTTATATAATCATTCTAAATTGCAAAGCCCTCCACACATCCAGCCTATTTAAATACCATTTTAACAATGCAATTGCTAGAGACATTTCTCTCCGTCTTTAAAAAAAACTACACCAGTAACAACACCTTAATTTATTTTGCTATTCATTATTCTAAGGGGCTGACACCTGGTGGAAACTATTTTGTTTATATTCATGCATATCAGGGTACTCAGCTGGAGAAGGCCCAAGTGAATAATTAACTAATCAGTGGAAGAACAGTGCACTTCCCAGCACAGAGGAGATCCCGGAATTCCCACTCTGTGACAAACATAAATTCATGCAAGCATGAAAGTCTCAAAATTGGAGATCTTTAAAGATGAAACAATAAAATATTTATTTATAACTTTGACTGTGGTTGTCAATCTTTTATCCGTTTAATAGCTGTGAATCAGCCAATAGACTATGCTCATCTGAACATGTTTTGAAGCAGGGGCACATTGGCACAGGCAATTTAATAACAAATTCTATCTAACATTGGGTACCAATTCCAACCCTATACCAGTGCCAGCTCTTGAACATACATTATCCTCTTCGCAGAGGAGTTAGTGGAATTAACCTTACACAAGGGAGGCTACAGACTTAAGTTGTAATATTATCTACATTTTCATCACGTTCCTTTGAAGTTTGAAAAGCTTTGTGTACATTCTTGATTTAAACTCTGATTCCTACACAGAGGAATAGAATATAAAATCTCCCAAATTCGAATCTCTCCTTTCAGGGATAAAGTGTCCAGTGACTGGAATTGAAAGTATTGAACTTAATTTGCTTAGGCATAACCTAACCCTCCTCATGTACTACACAGATATCTTAGGCCTTAATATACAGGATACTAGGCTTTCACTCTAGGGCCAAGGACTTAGAAGTTAGGCACCAAACTAAATTTTCAGGTTTCTAAATCTTTAACCGATCCAGCTGTCATTTTCATAAAGAGGCCTTATGTTTATACATAAGTATTTCCATAATTATAGGGTAAGAAAATACAGCACAAGGCTGTGCATTTGCAGCTGCTCTTGAGCAATGAATCCCTCCAACACAGAGAACTTCTCTGCACATGTTACATTTGCACCCCCATGACATTTTGATTAAAAATGTAACTAATCTTACAAGAAGTCTTGCCCAAATGCAATCACTTATACTTTGTCCAAAATGAAGCTGTAGCACCTCTGTGGAAGAAAAATGAGAGGAGATGCTGGTTTGTGGAGGTTCTCTATTGATGAATGGACAGAGAACTGTGAACATACCAACTCCATTACCATTACAGACAAATTAAAACTAATGCACTTTTTTGTATTTCATGAGTTACACTTTTTTTACCCCAGAGACTGACTAAATTGGACTTTAAGTCTTCTGAATCATGCCAAAGATGGGCTAATGAGCCAGAAAATTTCCATCATGTGGTTTCCTGCCCTTTTTTAGTATGTTAAAAATACAAAAATTTGAATACTTTGAACACATAAATATGGAACTTGGTCAACATTTACTAGGTGCTAATAACCAAGACTTTTAGTTTTTCATGGTATCATAATGTATTATATGATGTTGAAGCTGATAAAACTACTTTACGCTAGATAAAAATAATTGATTCACAAATCAAAGTTGTAAAGCACAGTCAGGCTTTTTGCCTCTCAGAAATCATGTTGAACAGGTAGTAGTAACAGGTTGCATCTGAAATTTGTGCTTATTTCTTCAAAAGATACACAGAAACTTGACATTCCCCAAAGCTATAGTCTGCAACAGCTAGAGCAAGAAATACTAGAAAAGAATAAAAAATAACACACCAGACTAGAGGTAGTGACCTAATTGTCTGGTCTGGTATGGTGTAAATGTAAAGTTATTTTTAAAGGTACATCAATATATAATGAGGCAGATCCCAAACCCATGTAGTCCTATTGACATTGTTGGAGTCCCAGTTACTTATAGTAATTAAATGAATAGCCGTCTAAAAGTGTAATAGTAGAAAATTACAAACTTAGATATTCATGAAGGTAGGAAAAAAAAAACCTATTCCAGACTAAACAATGGGAACACACAGCAAGTTCGATGATCTGGAGAACCCTTATGTTCTAACAGTGCTGCGAGATGCGTTGGCTAATTTAAAATTTAAAAAAAAGTGTGGAATCTTCAGATAATTTTGAATGACATGAATTACACTCCTCTTTCTTATATTAGCTTCTGGGACACAACACTTCATTAAATAGATACTCTACCTCTATCTATTATTGTAATACTATGCCACATAGACTGAAGGTTTAATACATTTACTTTAACAGTGCACCTTTTAGGTTTGTCTGTCTGGTTGGATGTTTAAAAACAGATTACTGGAAGATCTGACTATTTTGACAGGGTATTTTATTAGCTAAATTTGCTTATTAATAAAAACATAGAAATTAATTAGTTCCAGATGAAAGTACCACAAATAAAGTATTACAAAAACATCTCAAAACTAGTTCCCTAAATTAGAATACTATATTACAAAGCTTCAAGAAGCCTGCTTATTTTTCATATACAGATATATATATATATATATATATATATAAAAAAGCATCCAGCAGACATGCTTATTTAACATAGCTACCTCTCCCCTTTACTGGCTTATGTACCTAAGTATTCCTTAGCTGTTCTGAAACATCTTGTCAGATATGGCATCTTGTTACATAAAGTTGCAGCCACAGAAAAAGTGAAGCTCAAGAGCTGGTTTCATCTGTAACTGTTCATTTTTTTCCCCTCGTAAGGCAGATAATGATTGATAGCTCAACTATGAGACACTCCAGACCAACTGCATCCCTGCTGCAACTGCAGTGACTCTGATCAGCTTGGCCCTTTTAGCCTGATAAATAATAATAAGGACAAACCATCAATTATGCTCTTAGATGTCCTTGTCTGCAATAAAAGGCATATTATTTAGATGTTTTGAAAGCTTTATAAAAATATGCATAGTTCTGTAAATCAGCACAGGTATTGAGGGGTCTCAAAGTGGCCAGAATATCTTCAGAAATAACTTACTTCCTACTCTGACTTCTACAGATTAAATTATTGCCAGGATTTCTGACACAGAAAACATTGAGATCCTAGGTATTGAGGCCCCGGGTCCCACAAATGTCAGTGGCTATCTCTTAAAGTCTATTTGCAATTGCATTGTTTTTGCTAAATTATCTGTGTAAAGCTAAAGAGAGATTAATTTCCTCTTTAAAACTTACAATGCTTATGTGAGGGAGTTGCTATTAAGACACCTAGTTCAATCTAATGGCATTTACAACTGATATTAAAAGATTATTCTAACACAACTTTTTGAAATTCATGAGCAGTCTCTACACCACAGAATTGGGAAAGGGCAAGAAAACACCACATATGAAGTGGACATTTTATGAGCATGAATCCAACAGAGATCATCTGTGAACAGAAAATGAAGTAATTTTCTGTTAATTTGCAGGAGTTACCTTTGAACCCTTAAAAAAAAATTAACTCTCTTAAATTGGAAGATTCGTGGAGAATTAATATTGTTATACTTGAGTCAGGGTTTGGTTTTAATTAGTGAAAGAGAAAATAAAGGGTACTATTTACTAGCCTACAATACCTTTTCCATATTGTTTAAGGCTAATTTATGCTTATGAATCCTGAATTTATAAGGAACTTTCAGCTAGAGTAACTTTGCATCGCATATGTAATATACCAGTATTTTGGAACGCTAATATATTCATCAAATGTCTCTGGTGCCTACTCATCTATCAGTCCTCAAGTACATGATTATTTCCAGGGATGTCACATCACTGCGGTACTGACTGGAAACCCTGAGAACACAGTCCCAGAAATAAGGATGCAACTTTCAGCAGTGATGCTAAAGCATAACTTGTTGACAGTTTTATAGGTTTTTGTAATACTCAAGGTGATGCACGCACTGAGTGCATGAAGCACGACTCACTATATTGGCAGGGGGTATCCTTTGCCTAGCACATTTGATATTTTCTTTTTACATGAAAGCCAGTGTATTAATACAAAACAAGATATGGCCATTATATATTTAACCATAAATTCTATTACATTTGTGATAGCAAATACAGTACTAGTTACAGCTTTTCGGAAGTTTCTTTTTTGGTGACTACATATAAAATCAGTATATTACAAATTAAAGGACTTAAGATCACTTCTCTGTTATGCTGGGAGCTTCTTATGCCTTTCTAGAAATGCTGCCTTTCTTTAAGATCAGCAAACCATCACTTCCTGTCTTTGCTAAATTTACCTAAGTGGAAAGTAACACAGAAATAGTACAGGGAAAAAAGAAAGGTATGTTCTGAATACTTTCAAACTATAGCTAGTATCAGAATGACCTATACAATACAGAGATGATATTTATTTTTTTCTCTATCTTATGATAATCATTGAAATGAATTCCAACTAGAGATCTGAAAAGCTGGCATAAACCTAGATTTTCCTCGACTTTTTTGTGTCCTGTAGTGAGCTCAACTGAACGAGAGAAAAGAGTTATGCATATTACAGATGAAAAAAGTTGAGGATACAAAATGCAGATCTTTCAGAGAACGAACACGATTGGTCTCTAAACGGAGAATATGAATTTGTCTCCATTTCACATTCTTCTCCATATTGGGACTCTTGAAATGTAAACTTTTTTCTTCCCTATTCATAGCAAGATAACCAAGTTAAGCATCACTTCAGAAATTATAAAAACCCACACACTTGTAAGTAGTTTGAGGACAACTTAACTCATGTCCAAAAGGTTAATTTGGGAAACGATTTGTTTCTAGGCACAATTTGATCACTTTGGACAAATTTTGGATGTTTGTAGGTCATTGGTGTTATGTTTGTTATCTCTACAACTGACACGCAGAATATAAATACTACAAGTACATCAACCTGAATTTTGAGAGAACAGGATCTGAGAAGGCTTCAAAGTTTCCAATTATTTTAAAGAAAGGTATGTGAGTTATCACAAATACAGTCCACAGCAGTCAATATACCCAAACCTAAGGATGCTCAAGTTTGGGCTTCAGTAACTATAGAAATTCTGATATGTATATCTGATATATATAACTGATAAATATCAGCTTGTCCTTTGTAGTGGTCTCTAGTTAATATTTAAGTAAAACATAACAGATACAGTATAATTAAGATGCTCTTCCCTGAAAAGTCCTTCCACAGGTTTATGAAACCACCTATACTCCCTCCCACCCCCGCAAAAGCTGCGTCTTCAGATTTACAAAGCTGCAGTGAGCCAGTGAGCAAACTGTTCAATATCTATCTATTTGTCAAGCACACTGGGCTCATTCATTCTGACATCTGTTGTTAGCTCTCCTCCCAACAAATCTGGTGAGAAAGCATGTAGCAACATGTAAGAATAGAGGCAAAGAGAATATATAGAAAATGACCTACCGAAGGAGCTGAACTACACACTTCGAGCAAAGCTCACTGGATGTCTCCCTCTTACTTCCATAAAAAGAGGAGAAGAAAAATAAGGAAAAAAGTGCCAACTTAGGAAAGAAAAAACATTTTTACCGAGATTTTAACTCTAATTCTTTTCTTGAAAAGAAGAAAAGGGGAAAAGAATGGGTAAATGGGGAACTTCTTCAGAACTTTTCCAATTTTCTGTAACTCTGTATTTTTTTCCCTTTTAATTCTAATCAGCAACATCCCTAGTGAAGTTATTTACAGTTCCTTACCAGTTATGAATAAAAAGCAAAAATAAAAGACTATGCTCTGAAATATCTTTCTATTTACATCAGTATCTCTGCAGACAACATTGTTATTCTTTACTTGAGCTATTTCCAATTCAGATTAAAGTGAAAGTATATCCAGTCCTCACTAGTAATTTAAAAATCCTCCACTCATGTGTGCCAGGTTTTATATATTTTGGAACATATGCCAAAAAGTGGCTGCTTAAGACAGGGTGCTTTAGGAGAGGGAATTGTGTGAGAAAGAAAATGAATAAAACAATCACAGAAATATTTTATTCTTCTGATTGAATTTTTATCTCATCTCATTATCATGCATTTGCTTATTTTTTTTTTCTAAAGCCAGTGATACTGAATTCTGATAAGATTATGTTGGTACAGCTCCAGCCCATCACATAATTTGAGAAACTTGCACACATACATTTTAAATAAATAAATCTGTCTTGAGAATGTTTCAGAACTAGGCTAAAGAACTAACCTGAATACTATAAAATACTATAGAAAAAGGTGATTGGTGGCAGATGATAAATTACCTAAATGATTCACTGTTGCTCTTAGAAAGCTCTACCTTAATCTGGTGCCATACCTGGATATTTGTTGGCCATGCCCTTATGGCAATGACCAGCAAAGTCAAAACCAGCACCTTAAAGGTGGTCATTGAAAATAAGTTTACTGTAACAGTGGAACAGTGATTTGAGAACTAGTGCAGGAAAAGGTTTTCTTATCACTTGATGACAAAACCTTTCACGCACATAGTTAAGGTTATTGACAGTGTTCTGTGCTTCTAGAAAGTGAAGTTCACTGTCACTCAAGCATCTGAAAAGGAGTGAAGAATTAGAGTACTTCAGATTTATACATCTGAAAAGCTAGAAGATGTATTGTCAGGATAAAAGCTGAAGCAACCTTACAATCTGCCCCTTCAAGTGGCCACTTAAGAGAGTCACTGCATTCACTATTGCAGCTCTGGGTCATGGAGGGATCTGCTGGAGCAGCTTCCCAGGGCTGCATTGAGAAATGAGATCCAAGGACCAATGTGAGGACCGTGATAGGGAGAATTCATCTAAAAACTGGTCACCATATTCCCTCACTAAAGTTGTCTGTCCCAAAAACAACGTATATATTTAAATTAAATAAATGGAGCTGTATTTTGACATGGGTATCCCAAATTCACTGCTTTTATAAGTATTATGAAAGTGTAAATACTTAATAAATATTTTTGGACCTATTACTATCCTAGGAAACATGTTAATCTCTATATAAACACAAAATGACATTACTACAACTATACAGAAATATCTAGTACTACATCATATGATCTTTCATACTGCTGATAACAGAAATCAACAGTGACATTAAACAAATTGTATTGTTTCTGTTGGTGAACTGTAGTATCCAACACAGTAATCTGCTTTCAAGACCTTGTTTCAATGTAAATCACCAATTTAACCAGAAGTACGGCTATTAAAGTTAATTCTACTGGGAATTCTCTATAAGTAAATATAGCAAGACACTTATTCAAATAAACATGCTTACACCAAAACTTTGCACACAACTGCTCAAAATGGCTGACAACACAGAAAAGTCATGTATTCTTTTATTTAATAAGAACAGAAAAGGGTTCACTTCTCCAGCTAAAACATTCTCCTGCAATTAAAGCAAATCACTAAGTGATACGGAAGCTACTTTGTTTTCCACTCGCTTCATATTTTCTGCATTTAATTTCCATGAGCCCTACAAAGCTCCTTTAAAATTGTACAGTTTCTGTGTTTGAAAGGATTATAAATTTCATGGGTGAAGAATCCCTAACAAACATGCTGGGACATGTTATTGTCTTGTCACTTCTCCTTATATTGACAAGCCAGTGATGAAAGCTGGATGTACTTTCCCCAATTCTGATCTACTGCAGTTTCCAAATCAGATACATGAAAGACAGCTCGATACGAGATATAAGTCAAGGTGTGCCAAGACCTCTGAGAATTCAATGAACAAAGACTTCCTCTGATTCTTAGGTATTAGTATTTGTGAGACATTTCTGCTTTATGTTGAAACATATACTGTATCACTTGATAGCTATATTACACACAGCTAAATCCAGAAGCTTTTCTGAATAAAATGTGTGAGACCTTTGTTCAGAATAATTTGAGGATACTATATGGTTTAGTTGAATTATGCTTGTCACAAAAAGCAGGAGTTGCTGGAAAGACTAAAACCACATCTATTGGAAGATGGGCCAATTTCCATCAGAAATAAAAGTCGTCCAAAGGCTTCTCTATTTACAACTCTGCTCCTGGCTCAGGGCTATTCCATGAGACTGAGATCGCAGGGATGTTGAAATGCAATCTTTTTTCACTGGTCACCAGTTCCTGAACTGAGAGGTGCAGGAAATCACAATGGCTTTCAGCTCAGGACCACTGGGATCAGCAAGGATTAGTAGAGAGCCATAACAATGATTAAAGACCTGGGAAATGAGCCTGAATGAAAGATTTAACAGCTCAGACTGTTTATCCCAACAAGGAAAGTTTAAAACAGACTCAACTAGAGTCTAAGTATCTAAAATATATCTGAGACCAAAGAGGAAAAATGCAGAGTTTACATGTATGCAGGAATATCTAGCTGAAAAAATACATCCGACAGGAGTAACCACAGTTCTTCAGAGCCAAAACTGGATTTTATATTATGTACAACTGGTTCAAAAAGGCAAAAAGACAGACTGGGAATAAACAAGAATATGTCTATACATAATGTGGAGCAGTCCTCCTCTTTTTCTACTAGCTGATAAATCTCAGATCGAACACCACACACCAAGAAAAATGATGGGATTCTTGAAGAGGCTAATGCAAGACTGAAGAGCGTGAACATGACTTTTCAACAGGCATGACAGTGGAAAGCGTTTTCAGGTCTAATCCATTAAACTTATAAGTAATTTATAAGGATACTTAATACAAACAATATACTCAGTTGTAGGAGTACTGCCACAAACAAACGTGAGCTTTCAAAGAACTAAGGGACCTCTGTCAGCAATTGCATTGCTCAGTGACCAACGGTCTGTCACGCTTCTCCTTTCCCCTATCCCGTCTGACACCTGCAGCCTACATGGTTATGGGATACATTCAGGATTCCTAATAGGATGAGAGTCAACAGTGCTGGAAAATGATACTCACATGGTATTAGTAAATCTTTAACTGGAATTCTTCCCTTCAGAGCAACTCAGAAGAAATACCATGAAATGATAGCTTCTGCAGCAGGAAGATCTGTATTTCTGGATGACTTCCATTACTAGGGTCTTACAACTTAGGATCATTACAGGTTTCATTTTTCATAAATTTCATTTTTAGTTTGGCAGGAGATAATAACATCCAGTGAGCTGACCCAACCTCAGATAATTACTATCAAAATTGGTCCTGCAGCTTCAATCGGAAGAAGTTTTCTTCTTCACTTCCTGCTGAAAACTACTGTGCTGCATGGGTGCATTTCAGCAATGACTGAGATCATTGCAAAAAAGTGTAAGTCGTAGACTGAAGAACTAATTCTTTGCAAAGATCTCATTTTTTTCTCATAGTGAAATGTTCAGTGATTATGCTGTGTTTGTATTTTTACTTGCATTCAATTTGATGACTCATCAGTTGCAATCCTCAGTATTCAGAATGTAAATTACAGCGCTTAGTTGCAAGTGGACATAAGTTACATGCTACAGTCTACTTCCACTGTTAGGGACTGGTCATCATCCCGAAGTTAATGAATATTTTGCCACTAACTTAAGCTGATACTGAAACAAGACAATTGAGTTAAAAGAGGTTCATATCTAAACAGAATTAGGGCATTTAAAAGAGATTTTAAAATGTCTTTCTGGGCTTTACCCCACGGGACTGCCTGAGGCAGGATTTCCAGAAAAAAATGGTGAAAAATTTCTTGAGATGGCTGGGTTAATTTAGCATACAAAGCACTCCCGCATGGTCCAACAAAAAGAAATGTCATTTCAGTAAACAATTTCAAAAGTATTTCCAGTATCTGAGGACAACTAGTAAGGAAATTTCCGAATTCTGCAGGACGTGTAACGTTTCTATTTTCTGTTTACATGAGGTGATGAGACAGCCGGGGAGCATTTATAAGCACAAATCAGATCGACTGCTTTTTTCTCACGAAGTCTGGATGATTATTTCTCTACAATAAAAATGTTTAAAAGACACAGAATGATTTAAATATGCAATAAGGAACATTAGAATACCACATGCTGTATCACAGCCAGAGTATTTGATCTGTAGGTCAGAAAAGAAAATCTATAGAAAAAAGCTTGCTGACAAGACATTTTCTTATTCAGGCACAAAGTGTGAACACATTATTAAAGCTGTGCTTGCCATGGCCCAAAGAATCTTTTGCATGTCATAGTTCTTTCTGAACAAAATACTTTCAAAACTCTATAGAAGATATTGCTGAGTATCACTGAACTTCCTGATGAAACTGCAGAAATAATTACTCAACAGATTCTGAAGATTCCTAAAAAAAAAAAAAAAAAAAAGGTTTGGAAACAAAAGTAATGAGTCAGTCTGAAACATTAATATAAACTGAATAACTCTTAAAAAGAAGGGTTGAAATATCTTGACTAACATAAAAAATGGGTGTAAGATAAAATAGTTCTTGATCATAACATCCATACAATCCACAGCAGTGCAGAAACAGATTTGGATTCCTTTTCAGAAAATGCTGGAAGGCTTGCCACAAAAGTGTTCATGTGTATCTTTATTCAAGCAGACTCAAGGTTTTCTGTCATTTCATCTGAACAGATACTGCTTTACTAAAATCTTCTCTGGAACTCACTGGTGTCTGCTTTGAAGTGAATATTAACACTATTTACAGATAGTTTGCAACTGCTGTTGAATTTCAATTGTTTTCCTACCTAGGCATCCTGAGTTCAACAGTACTAAGGCTACTTGAAAATACAGTACAGAAAAGCAGATTTGCACAGCTCATCCTCAGTGTTATCCCATAATGATTTCTCCATGATTCTATAAAGCTTGTAGAGGTGATCAAAACATCATATAATGTTTTTAGTTGTGCTTTTGAATAAACTAACTTTTGGAAGAGATTAGAGATACTCATTAGAGAAGGCTGCTGAAGAAAATGGAAGGGACCCATAATATTATTTCCATATATCTAATTCTTTTACTTATACAGCTGTGAAATCATTTGACATCATAACACCAGGACACAAATGACCTTCAGGATCCAAACTACTTGCTTCTTAGAAGGAACCCCAACTACTTGCTTCTTAAAAGGAACCCAGCTATAGAGAAGCTACAGTATATTACCAATAATATTAACAGAAATAGCTTTTTTTTATAAGTTCATCTACTTCAGTGTATTTATCACGTAAATAATGGTAAGAAATTCATGGACAGAAGAGGATGTAAAGTTTTAATTTTAAATCCAAAATGAAGATCATACAGGAACTCACAGCATGCTCAGCACATAACTTCAATGTAGCTGGAAGATGTCTTCCACTGAGGAATTACTTTCTAGATAACAAAAAAACAGGACTGGAAAAATTCAAGCATGGCAAACTAGGCTCACACTGAAGATAAAAGTTTTTAACAAGCTCTGAAAATTTCAAAGAAAGACAGAGAACTGCCTTTTTTCTTATAAATATTATGGTTACATTCCTCACTTTAAAATGAATAGCATTTCACTGTGTTCCTCCCAGAAGTGGAAAAACTACCAGGAAAGCAGGGGGAATTTCAAAGTGTAGTCAGTCAGTGCAAGCTCCATGAACTGCCTCTCCCCTTTATATCAAAGCTTGCAGGTTTTACAGAAGCCATTTTTGCTGTGCCGCTAACTTAACTTTCAGTGTGTGATGTCTTGGATATATTGATAATCCATACTTTCTTCTTTTTGTTGTTTTATAAAGTATATAGTGCTTTGAAAATTCTTTTCCACATCAGTCCCAGCAAAGGATCTTCATATTCTTATAAGATGGTTCTTCTCCTTTCAGATAGCAGGACAGAATTGATGAGGTGCATGAGCAGCTATCAACACCCCAAGAAAGCTGTTAACAATTTTTGGCAGGAGTATCAATTAAATAGGTTCTATCTTGAATGAAATATGGGCCAAGAAAGACTGAATTGTACTGCTGATGAGTAAGTCTATTCCACAATACAGACTCATTTTTTGGCTCTCAAGAAGATAAAGAACTGTTCTCTGGGACTTTTTTGGCAAGCTGTATTGGAACGGTATTTTGGCAAGGATACAAGATGTACTTGAATGCTCATTCACTCTGAACATATCTGGAGATGAGCAGTATCCATCTCCCAAAGAAGTCTTTTATTTATTACTATCAAAACATATTTGGCAAAAGTTCTCAGTTTGCTTTAAAGGTGAGGAGGGCTAGAACATATCTGACACTAGGAATAAATTAGCTCAGACACAGCATTTTTTTCTCAATTTTAAGCACTTCATTTATGAAGGCATACTTATCAACTGTAATTCTTTTCAAGGTTCTGGCTCTGTTACTGAGACAGGCAAAATGAAGACAAGAGACAGCAATTGCATGCTTGCCCCAGTCAGGACTCCAAACAAAAAATGAAGTTCACCTAGAAGATTTCTATGCCACAACTCATGAGATGGATATTAAAAAAAAAAAAAAAAAAAAAAATCCTCAAAACCAGAGACTTAACCTTCCAGTTATTCTAGAAATGAAAAGTTAATTCCAAAGCCCTAACAGCTGGTGAGAATATTAAGTATGGCCATCTTTTGAGTGGATCTTGTGCAGAAACAATGTGCATCATTTCAATTGAAACAGCCTGGTTGAATCTAAAGGACAACATTTTAGTTTTAGCTTGTGTTTTTAATTAACTTGAAACCATTTTTTTGCAGCATGTGTGGTGTTATATTTTTAGTCTATTTATCTAAGCCAAAGAGTAACATATTTATAACCTTAGATCAAGTTAGTGATTTATCCTCCTTGGGTTTTTGTGTCTTGAACTTTAGTTGACACTGGAGCTGCCCTGTCCAATACATTTCATATACGTAAGAAGGGATGGGTCCTACCTCCAAGAGCTAGTGCTGCTTGCTAGGCATAAGGGAGAAACAAAGACAGAGGAAGGAACCCAACTAACACACTTGGAAAAAGAAGCAGAATCCACCTCTTAGATTCTAACTTAGTGCTCTATGCACTCCATGCATTTATTTACAGGGCTCTTCCTTCGTGGAATCAGTCTGCTTGTCTAGAAAAATTTGTTTCACTGACAATATATTTCATGTCAAATGCTTATAATTGGGCAGTCTCTTTAATTTTAAAAAGTCTACAGCTTCTCTTCCATTTTAAAATTTGGTCCCAACAATGGAAGGGATGATGGGTAATTCTCTCCTGATTACTAGCAGTAAAACAACTAACTCTATTTGGAAGTGACACGAAGGAAGTAAAAGACAAATTTCTGTATCAGGCCAGAGATACACCAACCCTGCCTCACTGGTGTTGCTTTGTGTTGGTCTGGCTCCTGGAGCAGCACACGTTCCATGAATCAAAACAAAGGACCTCACTGTGCTTCACCACTTCTGTAATGTTGTCGTTTTAAAGAAAGATTGGATGAATCTGTCCATTTGTTGGAACTAGAGTCAGCACCACTATTTCATTTTCTCAATTTTTGTCAAGACATGCCTCTTCTTCCTTGAAAATGCAGGTTTGTTTTTAAGGTGTTTTTGCAAAGAGCATCTTACAGAGTCTGTAACGAATTTAAATCTCTTATCTTGTTTTAAAATATACCTTTGGTGATTCAGTAATATGTTTTAAAAGAGTATTTAATTAGAACTATTCCAGGAAAACCTGATCAAAATGAAATATAAAAGATAAGGGCTTATGCATTTTATGAAGAAAACATCCAGCTAAAATGAAGAAAAGTGCTTTCTTTTGTACATTTGATAATAAAATAACCTTTCCCTCTTTCATTAGTAAACCATGGCAGTATACTTTTTCTTAACACTTTTTAACCTTAAATTTTTTATGAAAAGAATTTTATAAATGTCATGGACAGATAGGACCATCTGACAGCAGGTATAATGAAAGACTGGTGCTACTATAGAAGCTCTTGCATGTAGCATTGCTAGTGTCTCTTTAGTATGACCTATGGCACCTCTGCTACAGAGTTCTGGGTCTCCAAAATAGAAGACAACAAAAGAAAGTGTTATTTTCAATTTAAAATCTTTCTTCACAGTACTGACCACTACAAATACAAAAAGGGTGGCTGGTGACCTATGGATGTGCTGCAAAGCTAATCTGTCACCAGCAGAGATGAACAAAGCAATCAGCGGACCACAGCAAAAAATTATATCCTATGCTTTGTACACTGCTGCAGACACAATAACAGCTGTCCTTAATAGAATAAGACTGCTGGGAGAGATCGCCATTTGTTTCTTGATGTTAGTGTCTCCTTCAACAAAAATAAACAGTAATAACAGAGGCAGAAGCTTTGTTGCTGAAAAGTGCACAGGCTCTCACAGGGATTTGGGAATTAAGATGTCTTTAGGAGGTATTCCTAAAACATAGTGGCTCCTGAAACCACAACAGTTTTTCAATATATGAGATCTCAAAAGAGAGGGAGAGAAATTCTTTCTAGATATCCTGTAAAAGCCCCTTACACAAATAGCCCCTAGAACACTACACTCAGTGTTAAAAAGCAGCTGTCCTTGTTGTTTTTTTTTTAAAAACATTGGTTTGTTGTCATGATGCATCAACAGTGTTCAAGTAAAATAGTCAAATAGTCAGTAACCACTGCTACAATCAAAGAAGAAAATAATGCAGATACAGAAAGAATGTGAAGTAATACATTTTAATTTGATATTTTAGAAAGCTGTAGATTTAAAATTTTTGAGACTTTGTTTTTACAGAATACATCAATTCTGTACCATCTCTGGAAAACATCCTAAGAATTACTAATAAACACAAAATAAGGATTATCAGGCAGGACAAGAGGCATTCAGACACATATTCAAGGACTCTGGTGTGAGCGGTGGAGGAGCTTACTGATAATGTTGGGTCTCCCTCTTGCAGCACAGAATAGCTCTATTGTTCAGAGATGGCAGTAAAACTAAAACAGTTTCACAAGATTGCCAGTCTGGATGAGTGCTCTCCCTAAGGAAAAAATGTCATATAGATTCATGTACTGCACCTGATTCACTTCTGATAAATTAGATTTTAGCCTGAAAAATAAAGGAGGAAGCCAAATGCATGGACATGTGGGTTGGTACACAGATGCCCAAAGGAAACTTCATCTTCTGGAAAATGCCTCCCTGATGTCCAAAGGAGAGCAAAACAAACTCTCAATGTATAGTCATAGCAGTGAGGAAATGAAAGTGGTTTGTTATTTTCATTAACTTCTGATCAAGACAGCAACTTAATTAAAACTATAATAAATTTGTTACTTTTTCTATCACATCTAATACACACAATGTGATCTCAGTATCGACAATTTCGCTTTAGTGTCAACAGAGCGTTCTTCACAAAATGATTGGTAAACATGTTCAAAAAGGGTCCGGAATGATGCAAATGTATTTGACATGGGCATCTGTGCTATTTTGCCATCACTGGAAAACTAACAGTACTACAGCTCCCGATTGTTTGATCGCTCTACCGGATACCATGAAGCATAATTGATAAATGTCATATCTGCTTTGTACACAAAGAGTTTTTACTGTGAAACATTGCTTTTTGAGCTCAGGACAACAGTTAATTAAAAAGTTGGTCCCAAAGATAACATCCTCAGCAAGCAACATCTATTGATCTCTTCAGCAGCATAAGAGAGAGACTGATAGGAGATTATAAAATGTTCACAGAGAACAAGGCTGATTGCCACAACTTTTCCCCATCTTACATGCTCAAGATTGGATACTTCAAAATACTAAATGTATAAAGAGTAGCAAATCATCAAGAAACAACACCAAGCCAACACTGATGTTTCTCTGTGTTTTACTATCTCTTTTCAAATTCTATATAAAAATCTCGATTTCTTTAATATGTTTATCTTCCACTTTCCTCCAATGGCTATTAATTTCATTTGGAGATTGGAAATTTATTAAAGGCTTTCACTGCACTGTGAAGCCTTATACCTCTTCCCACAGTTAATACTCAGAGTTCTGATACATTATTGCATACCTTCTTTATTTCCTTATTCTATTCTACTGTTGAGTATGGATCTGAAAAAGATAGGTAGACATTTTCTTTTCAGGAGCAATTTCTTGGCATTCTTCTGCTCATGAATATTTTTTGTAAAATTTAGAGTGTATGGGTTGCTCACCCAACACCCATGTTATTTAATTTGGGAACATCTTAGAGATACGAGAAAGCACTTGTATAAAAAAATTTCTCTTTTTGCACTTTTTAAAAAAAATTAGATGTTGGTATCACTGTTTCTGTGATTAAAAGTTTGACAGAGCTGCAGAACTACCCCAATAGAGCTTTCAAAAGACTGGTTCATATTATTAAGATTGATCTCTCAGTTATTTAATTCTTTTTAAAATCTTGCAAGTTCTGAGTGAGAAAGCTATTTGTCTTGTGGTCTCTTCCTGAACTCACTGCTTTTTCATTACACTTTGGAATATCCAGGACTACAGGCTAGTACATCACATGCATGCTCATCACATGCTGCCAGTTTTAGCTCTCCTCTCCCTTGCTTCAAAGGTTCTGTTCACTCCTGTTGAAATGCAGGGGTCTGCTCCTACTGAACAACCCAAAGTTCAAAGGCAGTGCCATGTATGGGTTTTTTTAAATACCTTTAAGCACACACTGCCCGCTTATTCCACGTCCTCAGACTTTTTAGTAATTTAGAAACAGTCTTAGACCTTACCTTTCAGATATTTACTAATTTCATTTTATTATTATTATCCAGTTATAGACCACACATGCTAAGAGGATGTAAGGAACACAGTTATTAGGTCTCTCAGTTAAGACTTGCAAAGAAGGTCCTAGAGAAAGTCATTTGCTATGTGTGTTTGAATTTGTGGAGAGTTACAATGAATGCTTTTACTTTCTGGGTGAAGCAAGTAACATTTGATGTTACTTGAATGAGGTGGATCAGGATTCAGAATAAATTCTTCTTCAGGGAGAGCAAACAGTGCTTTCTGTTAAGGTTTTATTATTCTTTTCCGTTTTAAAGACATGTTGTTAGTACCTTTTCAAAAATAAGATGAGACCTTCCATCTGTGAGACCTTGTTTTCTGTACTGGCCCTTCTTGGTATGACCAGTGTGGTGCTCTATTCTCTTCTCTAGCCAAAAAAATGCTGTTAAAAGCATATCTTTTTATAGCATATTGTAATTATTTTACATAGCAGGATCTTGGAGCAGCACCACTGCAGCTTAGTACTTATATTAATCTAAATTAAATTAGCTATTGAGCCTTCCAGCTGGAAATCCCTTATTATCAGTGACTTCCTGTTGGAATTATGGTGTAATTCAGAAGAAAAACCAACCCAGAGCATTAAGCTTGTTGGGTATATCAAGGCCACATCAGAATGGGGAAGGAGTGATCAGCCATGAACAACATGGCCAGAGGATAAAATGCAGCCAAATTCACCTTTCTTATAACATAGTCATTGCATATTCATGGAATTGGGGGACAAGGGATCAGCACTTTTTAGGACTAAGACTGTTACACAAGCTGACTTAACTCTTTTTCATGAGTTATTTCAAACTGAATAAAACCCCAAAGATATAAACCATCATATATACAAAGAAAAGGAAACGGCCTGATTGCTGCATCAAAAATAAGTAGACAAACCCAGTTTTAGAACATTCAAAATATTGAGGGGTCTCTTATGGTTTTCTGACAGAGTAGAGTACATCTTGCAAGGTATGTGAAGGGACAAGCCGGCAAAGCAGATAAAAGGGTTGCTTGGATAGCAGCAGAGGATTACAGAAACTTTGTTGGGGGCAGTCTTTGTCTAATTATGGCCTGAAAAACCTGACCATCTTTTTATACATAGCATGCAAGTGTATTATTCAAAAAGAAAAACTATATCAGAATTTGTCTCATAGTTTTCTGTTATCTCTTGTTATTTCTAAAAAAGACAGTTAAGTGATTTCAAAGGATTTTCACACATTGTGAGTTATACGTCAACATGGTCATCTTTGCTGCATGTTTTCTATGTCCTCTCAGGCAATGGATTTTTTTCAGTGCTGAATCTCTTGGAAGAATTTCCACAAAATGCAATCTTTATGGAGTATGTTAGGATTTTTCCAGTCCCCCTGCCAATGCTCTCAATTAGTGACCATAAATAATTCCATTTTTATTATCTTCCTTGTGCATTTTTTAGTTCCCTAAGGCTCTGTTTTGAGTTCTAAGTTTTTGTGTATTTACATGCATCCCAGGGGTGTTATTTTCCAACAACCTCGCTTCAGTTTTCATTGTTATGCATATGAGGTAAAATAAAATTTTTGGCGTTTTCTCCGATCACTCAAAAGCTATCTGTGCTCACACTTTTGCTTTAAAGCTCTGCCATCCAACACATCTTTTTTTTTTCTTCCCTTAAACACTGATAAGACTAAAACCCTTTTTACCAGCTTTCTTCAGCTCATAAAGTCTGTTTCCCTCTCTCCTTTATATTTCTTATGATTTAATATCAACTTAAAGAGCACCTCTGCCTGTGAACGTTGGATTTTCTGGTTCCAGTTCACCTTTTAAGTGATCAGATAAAATACATTGCATTGCACCATCTCAGTAACATCTTTAAATAACTGTCTGACACACATTTGAAGATGACGTTGCCCTCATGCCTTTGCAAGATATAAAATTGAAGTGATTACTTTTACTCTCAGGTCTTGGTAGCAGAACAGATTCGTGGATTACAACAGATCAACTGCACGTATTAGGCATACTGAAATCCATTGATATGACTTCAGTATATGCTGTCAGAAATTGCATCAGCCCATGCCTTTGCTTTGAGCGGTATTTGGCTAGATACATGAAGAGGTCATGGAAATAGGTAATTTCTGTTTGTCACAGAATTCCTGGTTTATCATTTTACCCCCTCATTAAAGGTGTAATCCAGCTTTACCTACCAGAGATAATGTAAAACCATCAGAAATGGTAAATATGTTATCACTAATAATATGCATAGTTTCATTTTTCATCTACCCACAAAACCAAATCTATCTGCATAGATTCTATGTCAAAACCCAGCCCTAATCAATACATACGGTGCTTTTCATAAACAAAAGATGCACAAATATTTTTATGTAAAAATTCCTAATAATAAAGGGCTAGATCCAGTGTTACGGAAAAAAAACAACCAATCAAACAAAAAACCTAGCATGGTATTACTGACTTCAAATTCTAACACAAAGTGAGAAACCAAATATTAACATTTCCTTGCATGATATGCAGCTCTATTCTTAAGGAGGATACCAAGAAAGTACAAAACCAGGTACAAGCATATTGAAGCTGAAGATGATAATTTAACCTTAGTGACTAGCTGAGGTAGCAGATATGTTGATTGCTGATATCATGGTGATATTACTAATTAAATTATAACATAAAATAGCACCTTCAGCTCTGTAAAACAGATAATCCAAAGAAAAATGGAAACACACTATACAGAGCCATCTTCAGTTTTCTTTTTTTGCACTGCTACATGGGACACACCTTGATTTTACTTCTGCACCATGGCTATAGTGAAATTGGGCTAAATGATAAGTATTACTATGATTGCATATATCACTGCTTTCTACACATGAAAGAAAAACATTTGTTACTTCTGGTACAAACAGCTCACTCCATAAAGCACAAACCCCCTTGATGCTGAACTGCAGAATCAATCTTTTGTCCTCTTCTCAATGATTGTGCTGTCATCGGCTTGATACCCAACATACGCATCCTAGTCAAGGTGTTGCATAATAGTCACTCTTTTTACTTCCAACACTGGAAAAATATTTGAATTCTGGAAATAACTAATTTTTGTTTAATTATTTTATTTAGCAATTATTTAATTGCTTTTCATATTTCCATAAAAGGTAATTTTTTGCCACTGAAATCTGCCAGATTAAGAACAGCAGAATATGAATGGCACTTCATATTGTGACTATATGAAAGTGACATCCTTTTACATATGTGTACATCATTATTTTAATTGCATTTTATTCCTGTTACCTCTGCAAAGGCTACATATTAATGGGAAAAAGGAGCTGGATTCCGGTTAAGGCATTTACAGAACTGTTAATTACACTCTAAAAGCAAAATCTTTATTATTTATGAAGTGTGAGCCAGAGAGAACCTATGTGACTTTGGGTTTGCAAGACTGCCAATTGGAAACAAATTTTTTTTTTTTCCTTTTCAGATAATAAAGTATGATCTGGAAATTACTGAGTTACCATAAATTTGGAACACAATAGCACAGTTTTTCAAAGTGATTCCTTCATAGTATCATTTAAATTTATTTCTTTACCTAGGAAACAAGCTAGGTACTGTGTCTATAAACCAGTACTCCTGGAACTGTGACCGCACTTCAGCCTGTATGCCCCCTCAGTTGTGAAATTCCAACCCGAGACAGGAATGTCATTCCAGCACTTACTAAGAAGATCAAAATGTAAAGTTAGCTATCCTAACTCTATACAGATATCAAACCAAGATATTTTAATTCACAAATCTGATTGTTTAGACAGCCACCTTGCCAGCAAAAAGACCATAAGCTTACACAAACAGGCCAAACTCTCAGAGGTGTAAAACAGAGCAAGTCACACACACGCTGTGATGTTACATGCTGATTTTTCACCTGCTGAAACCCGCATTCAGCTTGTAGAACCATCCACATGGATTAAAAGATATTTTTCTTTTTAAACATGTTTTGTTTTAAAACCTTGAAGTTATGTTTTGGATGCAGACGTATTTATTACTGCTAAGTCTTGGATATATTCTCCTTATATTACAAAGGAATTGCAATACTTGCCAATCAGAAAATGACACGGAAAATATAGCACTTTCCTCATTTCCTCTATCTGTTGCACAATATTTTCATCTGCCTATCACTGGTGATGTACTAAAGTTGAAAGAAAAAAAAACACAATAAAGAAGTACAGGTTCCTATTCTGAGCTGTGCATGGATTTGAAAAGAACACAAAAGAAAAATATGTAAATGCATCTGTTATGGCAAATATATTTCATAGAATAAAATTCTGTACCAGAAACTATTACAAGGGGTATTCAGAGATGATGCAATAACATTTTAAACACCAGGATACACCATAAAGTATTTCAGAGAAATTTAATCCAGCCATAATACATAACTGGATAAGAAAAGCTAACTGTGCATATATAATCAATAACGTGGTGTGTGCCAGTTTAATAGGATATATAAAAGCTTTATATTCTCTTCCAAAGTCTCACTTAAAAAAAAAAACTCAGCCACTCTTTTGCTAAGGTTACCAAAGTGATCATTAAACATTCTAAACTGAGAAAGATGCCATATTTTACATAACGTAAAATAATTACTGAATTACTCTATTTTTCAGAACTTCCCCTACATAATTTGATTACGCATTATCATAAAATGAATTTTGCAATTAAACTTACTGCAACAAAGAAATAATTTCTAAAGGCTGACAAAAATATGCAAGCATTTGTCATTTGCCCTTAAATTGTATTCATTACACAGTTCTAGTTATCATCTGGGAAAACCTCAAACTGTCCACCTCTTAGTATGTATAAATAATTACATGGCAAAGCTAAGTATTTAAAATATTGTCTTACAGGAACTCCGCCCTAAAGAGGCACACCTAGAGAGTTCTACAGGAGCAAAGGTAAAGGAGGAGACTGCCAAGCTGCCCTGGAGCCTGGCAGTGCTACACCCCCAAGCTGTTACCTATTGAGGTGAAGAACTCCATTTGTAAATTTTCAGGCTCCATCTCTACAGGTCCAGGATGCAGGTTAAGCACTTCAAAGTCCATGAGATTCACAAGCCCCATTCCTAAGAAGAATAGTGGCTAACAGCTTCCTTCTCTTGAGGACTCCATTCCTCCCTGATAACTTCCTGGGAAATACGATGCTTCTACAAGTACATTGCTCAGAAAAGGAAGTTTAAAGAAAATGTACTCTCCCTGATAAATAAGACAGGAGACCTAGTGGGCCCCTTCCAACCCAAACCATTCTATGGTTCTATGATCCTCCCAAGGAACCCGAATCAGAGATGTCACTGAATAGTTGTGATGCTCATCTGTCCTGCTGACCCCAACTGTCCCCTACTGCTCTATGGATATGCCTATATGGAGACGAAACATAGTTTAGGAATGGCCCTGAGACAGAAAAAAAACATTTACAGTGGTCTGGTAAGAGGGCTTAGAGGATTTAAGAATTAGGGCAATTTGTGTCAATTCTTTTTGATTTCTGTAGCTAGCAGTTCATCCCATCCATGTGCCTGCTGGACCAGAACGAAGTCTACCACACAAAAAGGTAGAGAAGACCACT
The DNA here is from genome assembly GCF_000737465.1 of Haliaeetus leucocephalus. Taxonomy (NCBI): domain Eukaryota; kingdom Metazoa; phylum Chordata; class Aves; order Accipitriformes; family Accipitridae; genus Haliaeetus; species Haliaeetus leucocephalus. Next base: position 4,919,599 of record NW_010972776.1, read on the forward strand.
ACGCAACACTCTGCTATAAAGCAAACTGATGGCCAATTTTCTGACTACCTTTGACACCTGCATCATCATCATCATCATACCTATGGAAGTGTTAGTAGTGGTTGTCAGGTAAGAAATCTAAAGATGTAATACCTTTTGGTATCAGTCTACTAATTAAAAGCTTGAATAGAATGGTTACCCTTGCAAGTGGCAAAGAAGGACGAGCTCAGCTTCATCTTAAATTGGACATAACAAGTTCAATTCTCTAAACTGAAGGGAAAAAAAAAAGACTCTAATTAGAAATTCCATTTTAGGTGCTAAGTACAGTTAAGCATGGGAACAGATGGGCTCTGGAATCCCTGGAATCTCCATCTCAGGTTTGAGAACTTACAGGCGATCATCCAGGCTGTTAATTGTCAGCACACCTCAACAGTTTGGCCAAAGCCAACTAGGATGCTCCCACAAAATGCCTGGGCGTGGTTTAGGGGATTCCAAGGAGTAAGCATCATTCACAGTTGGTAATACCGGTCAGGCAATCCTGTTTCAAGAGGAAGAGAGTTTAGTCATCTGATGTAAGCCATGCAGTAGCATTTCATCTCAGGGCCAGACAACAGAGCCTGGCTTATTTTAAATATTAATATAAATGCAGTTTCTAAAGACCTTCATAGCCCGATTTTCCAACGGTTCTGTAATACGTTCTATGCTGTTCACTAAGATGCAGTCATAAAGCAACATTAAAAAGAAACCCATTACATGAATTTTGAGAAGAAATTATTCAGTTGCTCAAAGGAGCAGAAATTGTTAAAGACAATTAGGCAGAACAAGTAGTAGAGTAACTTCTTTCACCTTTAGGTCACCAATTTAAACTTGATTCAGCTCAGTGGTGACTGGAACTCATTACCTTTTGAAAGCTTTGCAAGATAAATCACATCTTTGTCAATAGCTTCTCATGGAGAAATGTCAGCCTCACTGGACTTGGTATTCTCTGGTGTTATTAATGTTAGTGTAATCAGGACAGTGGCCAAAGATTTAGTTTTACGCTCAGGAAAAAAACCTCCTGTTTGCACCTGCAGCTAGAACCCCAACATCTTTTGTTGGTGAAATAACTTGGGGTCATCTCTGATGAGGTGAGGTCACCTCACCTTACTTACAGTAACAGTTTATACATACGGAGAGAAAATTCTCACACTTTATTTTGAGACTGAACTACTGTGCTCATTTAGTGCTAGTCCCTCCAGGTTCCAAGATACATGAGTATCTTGAACTATGACTATGAAAAGTCAACAGCATTGCTATTTTTCTGCCTATTAGCGTGTCTCAAGGAGCCATTTGGAGCTGAAGGAGACCAAATTACGAATGTAGTATGGTGAATGTTAGGAAATAGCAGTGGTAGTGAAGACTTCAAGAACTGGAAGACAGCTTAAGAAGGGTGAAATGAAGGGTAAGGTATCAGGAAAAATAGTGAGATTTCAATTCCTGAATACGGAGTACAGACTGGCTATTTGAATGTTCTTTAATCACATAGCACAATTTCAAGAACAGAGAGAACAGCAATAACTTGGAAATGGTAAGTGGTTCAGCCAAGAAGGAACATCTGAACAGAGAGAGTCAAGGGAAATACAATGTGAACTTGTCTGGGTTTAAAGGAGTTAATATTATGAAGTAGGATTTATTTATAAAAATACCTTGATTTCTCTTGAATTTCTTCCTTCCTCCCTCTATAGCTCAACCAAAGTTCCTGTTGTTGCTATTTGTTCAGAACCAAAGTACATTACACAATTTCCTTCTGTATATGTTGAGGTTTTGTAGATATGTGCGTAAATATACTGTTAAATGGAAAATATTAACAAAAGATGAAATCTACATCTAGCACTGATAGTACCATGTGAGTCTAATATTGCTATAAATACTGGGAACAGCAGATAACAGAATCTTTAAAACAGGGTGCTTAAAATCTGGATTTTTATTCTCCTAATGATCTGTAACTTTTCCTGTTAATAGTGCCTGCAGTTATGGACAAATTATGCCATCAAATCTAATAATGAAAAAAACCTGTCATTAGTCTGAGAAGTTTAGTTTAAAACAGAGAAGACAAAATAAGGAAAACTCAAGATTTATGCTTTCCTTTGAGGGGGGCCTGTGAGCTACATAATATCGTTGAAGCTGTATCAGTCACTTTCCTTCTAACTTCCTAAGTGACTGGCTGAAAGAAGGGCAGCTGGAATTAAATCTCCTTGCTTTTGTTCAGTTGGGCCAGGCTGTCATGTCATTACAGAGTAACTCTGAGTGATCCATGAGCATATTTCCTGATGTTATGAATAGCAATACAGCAGCAATGAATTCTTCTCATTCAGTTTATTCTGAGTTGCACACTTTAAAGGCTTATAGAGGAATAAGCTGTGTCTAGCTGAATGTCCTGGGACAGTCTGTCCTCCCGAGACTGCCGCACTAAGGTGCAAAGTACACTAGATTTCAGTAGAGTATGAGGATAAGAAGGCACCAAGAACAAGGGCATAAGTGATGCTGTAGAAAAAGCAGCCTCAGGCAAAAGTCCTGCAGTGAGAAAGACATAGCTGCCAGGAGTCCAAAGTATTATCCCTAAAATAGTACAGAAAAATGCAAAATTTCCCATTAAATCAGAGCTAGAAACATTACTTTTGTTAATGGCTTTTCCCTTAAAGGGAGTTGCACAACTCATACCCTTTGTTTGGGACAAGAATTAATCCTGTGCAAGTGTACTCAGTAGGAGGCACATCATACTTTAAGTTCCTGAGTATCCTGGCAAGTCAACCTCCAGTGATGGCACTGACTGTGGGGCTGAACTTCTCAAGAGGACTGTGAAAGTCTGGAATCCCGCTCAGCTATCTCTCCACAGGCAAACTATTTAGCAAGAACAGGATACCACCTCTGAATAAAGATTAGTAGTGCACATCATTTCCACCTAAGGGGGACCAAAGGTGGGAGGGTAACAGAAGCTGAGCAACTGCATGGCCATGCAGGTTACACAGGAGCCACAAGCCAACAATAAAGGCTGTGGTAAAAGCCTACTTCTGTTTTCACACCATGCAAAGTAAGGGCTGCTGGAGTAAATTTTAAGTACAATACTTGGTATGACTACCTGACAGGTAAGCTTCTCCTATTTTTTCAGCTAGAGCATGGGTCAATATGCTGTATTCCAGCAGAAACCTACATCGTTACCTCTCCTTGGAATCAGACTCAATACAGACTTCTAGAAGCGAATGCCATGTTCTTCTTCAGGAGATTATTTTCTTTCATATATAATCTCTCTATCTTTATTTCCAGTTATTTAAAAAAAAACAGAAGTGACAAAACAGTAACAAACTATAGAATAGTGCTGTAAACTGCCAAGGTCTCCAAATACTCTTAATATTGCTTGTGTATTATAGAAGAAAGATGTATCTATGGTTAACAAGAGGAAGATTTCTTACAGATTTTTTTAATGGATTTCCAACTATTCAAACATTCCAAGTTCACAGAGTTAGTCAGAAGCAGCATGGCAAAGAACAGTAAAGAGGATATTTATTTTTCCTTTCAAGATCACAAACAGGGACAATGTTCCATTATCAACATATTGCTAAGTCTGCATTACCAAATATCATAGAATAACAGGATGGTTTGGGTTGGAAGGGACCTTAAAGATCATCCAGTTCTGACCTTCCACCAGACCAGGTTGCTCAAAGCCCCATCCAACCTGGCCTGTTACAGTGCCTCACCACCCTTATAGTGAAGAATTTCTTCCTAATATCTAATCTAAAGCTATCCCCTGCATGAGGACACCCAATATTTCTTTTCTGCAGGATTATCTGTATTTTCTTTATAGCAAATACCTACTGTATCTAGTTTTGTGCTCTTCAGCAGGTTGCAGTTCATCTTCTACACAAACATAGCAAGACATATTTAATCTTCTTGTTCTCAGAATCAAGAAAAAGTACAACTCTTTACATACGTCATTGTTTAAGTTGTATCCAAATAAAGACTAAATTTTTATTCCTGCTAATGTAATAAATTGTTTTACATTCATTCACTCCATTAAAGTTTTTGGGTTTGTTATATCAGTTTCAGATTCTATCTGGAACAATGTGAAGTGTTCTTCATAATCCAGAATGAAAACTGGTTTACTGTCAGATGGAGCTACCAAGGCACTAGATAAGATCTCCTGCAGAAGATCAAACACAGAGAAAGTTGAAGCAAAGAGCCAGTGTGGTCCCTGGTAATTCTGCAAACTTTGAAATACAAGGTTTTCTTCTCCAAAAAAGTCTCCTATAAGAGTCTTAAGTTCCAGCAAAGGCTTCAGATCTGTGCAGCCAAGATAGTCTGCAGGGAGATCAGTTAAAGTATAGAAAGCAAAAGGTCTGATGTATTATTTATGAACTACAGCAAACACAAAGAGCACTAAATTCTTGTCACCTGCAAATGGACTAGATGACTGTCCTAGATAATCTAACTAAAAGGGAAGGACACAGAATAAGATTTATCATTTCCATGGATGAATTTAATACTTATTAATTGAGACTGTAATGTAACTGGGCAGATCGAGGCAAAAATTGAGCCAGGCACAAAGTGAGCTTATTCACAGCTCCTTGCTCCTACACACACTCCTACACAAGCTCTTGACCTGCTCACACCTACTCTTCCAGACCAGCATCCCTCTTCAGCGAACTGCTGCTTGAACTGAGCCATGTAAAACAATGTGGCAATTCTGCAAATTAAACCAAATTACAAAGGGACTAGATTAATTTTCAGTTGCGTCTCTGTTTTGAGCAAGGATTGGATAACAGGATTTCAGAAATAAAGAGCCAGAACATAACCCACTCATTTTATAGCCTATGCTGAAACAAATCAGAACAAAATAATAATAAACAACACAAAAAAACCCCCAAACCCAGCATAGGGAAGAGCAGGAAAAGCTATGTTATATCCTAATGTTCTGAAATCACAGGTTGCCTTTACAGGAAATTTGTTGGGCTACTCTTGATATTGCTCACCTCATTTGTGAGGCTTAATTACTACCTTACTATACAGCAAAACTGTATCCGCTATCCATTCAAGTAGAGAGCAGCTAGCTATACCTTAGTCTAATCCAAAAAGAAAAATTACGCTTACGTAGCTCAATCTGCATCCTATCATTTGCTTTTTTCCAGTACAGCCACAAGAGTCGGAAAGGTAATTCCAAATACCCTTATATAAAGCAAACTGCACTTACACAGAGACTTACAAACAATTAGACAAAAAGCCATTCAAGCTCAAAGACTCACAGCTTACAGTGGCTGTGTAATACCTAACAGGATTATACATAACTTGCAGTTAACTGCTAACGCACTTTTTTCTTGACTTAATAACAAGGAGAAACTGTCTTCAAGGAGTCAAATAGCCACTGGAAGGCAACCATGTAAGCATGCCTGCATGCACACGTGTATGTTGGTGAACCTGGTAATCGAGGGTGATATGATTACCTATACGTTTCTGAGTTAGGTATCTGCAAATCAAAAGGGCCAAGTTTGCACACAGAGATACCTCATCCTGGCTTCTGCAAAGAGGCTGCCTTGCAGCTGGGAGGCATGTTACTACCCTCAAATCATGTCACTACAGGACTACGAGAATGCACACAAAGCCCACAGGTATTTCTTGTTCTGTCCTCTCCTAGACTTTATATTTCCCATGTCTACTTTCTTTTGCTTCCCTCAGGTCTTCCAGCACATTTTTCCTTTGTGATCTTTCTCATACATTGGCTAGGGTTTTCCAGGCAGAAGCATATACTCAGTAAGGTTGTTTTCTAAGTCCAGACACTTAAAAAAAATTAAGGGTGAAATCCTGATCACAGAGAAGTCAATATCACAATCCCAATCCTTTCAATAGTTCCTCATCCGAGGTCTTTTTCATACTCTTTTTCATACTTGTTCATGAATTAATGCAATGTCACTTCGCAGGGTTTCATCTCAAAAGACAGTCCTCTCGTTCAAAAGATAATGTACAAAACTTGCAAATTATTATAGAAAAAAGTAGTTCTTTTTGTCATATATCATATACCTCACCTTTTATATTGCAGTAGAGTAACACTGGTATCATGTTAAAGGTTATACCACAGTGAACAGCAGTGGATGTTTCTAGCTGCAATTGCAAAAAGAATTCTAGCATTTTTTTATTAATCTTAAAATACGATACATATAGCTTGTGCCTTTTAATAGTTTACAAGCTTTCAACATGCTATCATATCATAGTATATCAAAATCCAACTCTCACCATTATTTTTTTCATACTAAATTAAGCTTCTGGATTAATCATAAACTGGAAAAAAAGCCCTATGACAGTTCAGTTTCCTAAATACCAGTTGAATGTTATTCTTCCTATGTTCACATAAAACTCTGTTTGTAGAAAAATACTGCAAATTTAAATAAAGCTTTTTTTAAAACAATGTTCCTTTTAAATTTAAGTGAACTTCATTCTAAAGTTTGATCTTCACGTTTTCTGCTGGGATTATGCACCTTCCATTCCAACCTTATAAATTATGTTTACTATAATTACTATTCATATACAGTTTTTCATAACACATAATTTTTTCCCCATCACAATAGAATTTAATAGCAGTTTATATTAACTTGTTTATGATAGTGTTCATCAAAGATTTAAATGAGCACTCTTAAATTACAAGTCTAATATAGAGAAAGCTTAGAAACAATTATAACCTTCACCAAAAAATTATGAGTAACTAAGTAGGTTCTTTATATAAAGCAATTATTTTAAAAAATAAAGCCTATGCCATGCCTTAACAAAAGTTAAGTTAAACTGATACATGAAAAAAAAGTCACTTGGACACTTCTCTGATAATTTGAATTCTTTTTCAATTCAGCCAAGCTTACATGCATTTTTACTGAAGTTAAATATTCATCATGTTCCTCATTCAAAATGAACATGTGAAAATAGGATTCTCAGAGCCACAACATGTTTTCTATAATAGCTTCTCCTTTTTAGCAGGAAAGTTACTTAAACCTAGTCCTAGTAAACCTAGTCCAGAAGTGGTATTCATAACCCCCAAACCAGAAAGGCAATATGCACCATATGGAACTTAAGGGTGGAATATCAGGGCACCAAAACCCGAAGTCTTTTCCCCCTGAACTACAGTGCACAACTCTCTCTATAACTTTAGCATTTAGTCTCATAATTTTCTAAAGATCTTTTTCCATGTTTTATACTAAAAGAAATACTATTACATTGAAGTGTCTTAAACACTTATTATTAAAGTATTCTTCTTGTGTCCTTCACATGGCTTAATGTTATTGGCTAAGCTGCTGCACCCTACACAGACTTAAGTATATTATAATAACAATGTTGATGAACGTGGTATAATAAAAATGCATATATCTAAATTTCCATACAATATGTGACAGGATCACTGCATTCATTGTGGGAATATTCCTAACAAGGGAAGCAGACTTGTGCTGTATCTAGAGACCACATAAAAAAATAAAAATAATTACAAGTAGGATGCCGGTAGCTATTTTCTGGGGGAGTGGGGAGGAACAACTATACATCATTTAACTTCTTTCATTAATGAGCCTGCTGCTTTATTTTCTTAGGGTTGTCTCCTGAACTTTACTTACAAAACCCACAGGCTACACCCTGACATTGATTTATAAGTAGAACTCTCCAGTGAAAGCAAAGAGGAACTTTGTTTATAAACATATGGTACACTATCTTTGAAAATGTAAGAAAAGCTTCTGAATTTTGTAAAAACAATGGACTTTCTTACCCAGACAGGATTCATTTCTGTAGTAGAAAATGTACCCAGAGCATTAAAGGACACTGCAGAGTTCTTGAAACCTTCTTCTCACACATTTCTGATACCTCCAGTAAAACAGATTTTTTGAGTGCTTTGATTAAGTCTACTTCTTATCAATTTCACACAAAGCTGCACATGGATGAGCTACTCTTCTAGCCAAAGGGCTGGGGAAACTCACAGTCAAACCAGACGTTCCCATTTCTTTTTGCTTCCAGTTCCAAAACTCATAATGGCAGGGCAACAGGGAACACAGTAAGTATCAGACTTAGCAGAGAAAACACACAGTTATATGCTGTGTTGTATCTTACACATGTAAGTGAAAAAGTACAAATAAATTGATCAAAAACAAAACAAAAAGATGGAGCTATAATCCACTGAAGTGTAAAATTCTGCTGTAATCAAAAGGCAGGTGAAATCATGTTGATTACACTGTAGTGTCATATAGGAAGAAATAACTAACACATTCGTGCAAAATCACATGCAAAATCACATGCAAAATCAAATACCTCATTCCGACACCGTTTAATAAATAAATTTTCCTGTCAGCCAACATTTACATTATGTATTAGCTGTTAATCCAATCAATCAACAAATACAAAATTTTTAAGCTTGATAAAATTTTTTTTTAAAAACACTAACACCCCAACACCACCACCACTCCCCCCCCCCCCAAGTTTTAACGGGAATTAAATCAGTTTTTGAATAGCAAGAGACCTTTTAGATTTGTATTTCATACGGGTCCAGAAGAAAGGTTCATTTCCAGATCAAAGGTGAACTAAAAAGGGAATCTCAGAAAATAAGAGACTTGGTACCCACTGAATGACACTGTACCATTTAAATCTTTGCTGAATTCCATGCATTATAGCATGTTTCTGGCCTTAATAGGGAAGAAAACTCACATCAAGCCTCACCTGGGATCACTACAACCTAGGCTTTCACTACAAGTTCTGGGGAAGAAAGGGCAAACCAGTATTCATCATATTTGCTCCTTACCCGAAATTTATAGTTTGAAACTTCCTCCTGACACTGAAAATAGTAATAAATCTAGGAAGAAGAAGAAGAGGAGGCAGGAAAGGGAAGAAAAACAGCCTTCAATATTCTATACTGAGGAAAAAGCAACTATATAAATCAAAAGGCTGACTTATCAGTATAGAGATTTTTAATAGAAAAAATATCAAGGGGAGCATACCAGATGGATCAAAGTGCTCTCCACATATGTTAGTTTTTTTCATTTGAAAAGTAACATATGTGAGGAGATGTATAAGAAGTGATTTCTGAAGATCTCATCTGGCTTATTTTTAATTGGAATAATATTAGATTTTCTATCTAACTGAATAACAACTGACTGCTGTTGCTTCACTAAGTATTACTGTCAGTTAGAGATTGATAGATTTGGATTCCATTTTCTATGAATATAAAAGCTGGACTCACGAGTAGCTAAAATAACTGCAAAAAAAAAGGAGAATGAAGACTGCACAGTATGAAATAGATATAAGCCATGGAAGGTTATATATTTATATGTCATATTTATATAACTTTACTGGGCCTTCAGATTCAAAGGATTTCACAACTTCAACAAGGCCAAAAGATGTATAATCAAAGATACCCATTTAAAAAGTCACAACTGTACATGTCCAAACACAGTTGCTTGAAGTAATTTTTTGATACCATTTTATTTCTCCATTATAGATTTCCTTATAATGTATCAGAACTTTGGCCACTTCTTGGAAAAGTATAGCTTGATTTAGTGATTTTTAACTGAATTAACTTACTTGGTGGAATAAATACTTCCAGAACTGAATTTCAGACACTTTGGTATTATTTTGACAGAACTCAGAAATACAGCTATATACTCTCTTTCTGGAACGTTTATGCTTTCTGTGTGGTGGTTTCTACTACAAAAAGTGATTACAAGACTAAACACGTATAAGATAAAACAACCAATTTATTGATTAATAAATAGGAGAGCAAACATATTATCCGATTGTGACTGCTTTAACTATACGTAGCTTTTAGATATTTTATGTGACTACTCTGAAATGAATGAAATCCTATTGTTAATGAATCTACCAGCAGAATCCTTCAGCCTCTAGACCTGCAAGTAGGTGTCCATTTGTCATGCATGTAAGAAACTGGAAGTGTTACCTGCCCATCTTCTAGCCTTATGTTCAAAAAAGTTTAATCCCATCATAAGCTAATAGTTCTCATTTACAAGTGCATAATCCAGTAATTTCTGGCAAGGGAAAGGTACTCTATTCAGGTCAAATTATACCAAAGATTTTACTGCTGCTGCTCATCAACTTGAAAAAGTCCTGTACGTATCAGTATGATCTGTCCATCTCAAGATGTCATGGGCATGTCTATAAAAAGATTTGGGTTGTATGAGGAATTCTCACAGATATGATTCAGGTAGCTGTAAAAATCTGTCATAAGACACAAATTATTTTCTTTTCTGAAGAACAAACAAGATTCATTTTTAAACAAAATAGTACACATAAACATTATGATGTATGGAACTTCTGAAACATCCTAAGTCAGGTACTCAGCTGAAACCTTAACTAGGACTGACATGGTGCTAAGAATGATGCCAAGCCACTGCATAACAAGTGGCTGGTTTCTATGAGCAAATGTCTGGGCCAGCTCAGTTCCATTAATGTTTTACTCCATTATCTGAGAGCTGACATCTTTTCAGTAATTACTGCAGATGATACCACCTCTAGTGTAATTAAAGAACGATTATTTAGAGTGAAGTGAGCCAAGATCATCCCCATTCTCTGTTTAGGCCACAGCCAAAGAAGGGCTTGTCAAATAAAATGGATGTTTTGCATTAGGGAGCAAAAAAAGGGTGATGTAAAGAGTCAAGTAATTTGATGGGCAATGCTGCAGTGGAATTAATTCAATATGTTCAATACGGTCAGTTCCATGTGTAGTAATATTGGACAGATGGGTATGATAGCTATGTACTTTCACTGCCTTTGCATTAGTGATTCAGTACTCACAAAGCAAACCTCAGACAGTTCCTGGCTTGTTGCCCAGTGAGAGAAAGACTGGAAGCAAAACACATTAAATGCTCCTGCAAATCTACATACTCTGCAACCCTTCTAAAATGAGCCTCTTTCAAAATGACCCTTTGGACACCAACCAAAAAAATAATCATCATCGTAACGTAAGCCTATAAACTTTTTGGATTAACAGTTAAATAATAATGAACGAGAACTGAACGGAGCAATTCACTTTGTATGAATACTAATGAGAGAAGGTTTGATGCATTCTTTGTTTTTGACGGTAACTAGGTATGAGGACTAATTACGTCTCTTACTTAAAACATAAATTGTATGTTTTAAGGAATTACTTAACAGAAGAATGGAGTTAATGAATGCATTCTATCAGACCCAGGAAGGTAAAAAATCACGGCTGACCAAAACATATGTTCCCTAATGCATCAGAGTTCAGTGTTTATACAGCAAAGGTCATGTTTGGTCAACTGGAGATAACAAGTTTTCCCTTCGGGAGCTGATGGAAAGACAGAGATCCTCAGACATGTAGGGAATTATTTAGAAACAGTCGCAGTAAGTTTAGCTCCTTGATCAGTATAGTCATCTTTTCAGGCGTTTGCACATGAGTCCTATAAATACCATCCACAAAAGATGGTTAGGATCTCTTATTCTGAAAACAAACATGTCATCATTAACATTTCAAAAACAGATGTAAGAAGAAATATGATATTGTCTGGAATCTTGAATTCTGGTGGCCTTTCTAGAATAGTAAGATGTCCACTGAACGACTGGGCTTAAATAATTTATACTTACAGCCTATTTAGTCCAGCTATCCATAACTTCAAGAGAAAAACAACAGCTTAGAAACATTGCTACCATTTGACCACTTTATTCTGGAGTTTGTTAAACTCCACACTCAATTCCATAAGAGCTTATTATTTTTTAGTGGATTAATTGTTGTCTTCTAGCCTCCTGTGAGGAAAGGCACTGTGATAGGGAGTGTGATATTAAGCTATCAAACTTCTCTCTTTCTTGTAACCAAATATTGAAAAAGTGGGGTTTGCTTTGCAATTAAGCTTCCTGAATTGAAGGCTGGGCTTCTGCTATAGTTATGGGACAAAGTATTTTAGAAGTTGAGGGAAAAACTTAAAATCATGAAGAACTGGCAGATATCAAAGACGGAAGGTGGTGCAGTCAAATGAAAAAACATTGACGCTGAATAATAGTTCTGAATATGGAGGAATATGTGGCTGATTATTAGCAGGTTTTCTTTACTTCCTGAGAGACATCCTCCTTTCACCAATATGACAAGCTGCAATTCCAAATCTGAGAAAGCCCTAAGATTAGAGGCTGACAAACCACAGAAACTTTTTCCTGAACGAAAATTGAGCAACCATGTCTGTCCATTTATCAGACTGAGATAAAAGCACTAAAAATCATTGAACTCTCCTCCGTGAACACAGAATACTAGAATTCTCAGAGCTGAGACCTGAACACGTCCTCTACCTGCTCTCCTCAAACCACAGCTTGACCACTCTCACCATTTTTTCCTGCTCCTATGACTATGTAATAGTTTCACACCAGTTGATCACTACAGCAGGACTGACAGAAAGCAGCATACTCAGATGGCCCTGCAGCTTTGGGGCTGGAGGAGGCACAGAGGAGATGCTAGCTCCCATCTCTCTCAGGCAAAGAACTGCACCAGTGCAGCCTCTCACGCCATTTTAATCTCTCAGCCATAATGAGACTGAGGTGTCTTTTATCTGATGTTTATTCTGCTTCATTTGCTTCAGGAATGGGCATAAGATTAAACAAAACTGATAGGAGAGTGTCTGGACTAGAGATCCCCATGAGATAGTGTCGTGGTTTAACCCCAGCCAGCAACTAAGGCCCACGCAGCCGCTCACTCACTCGCCCTTGGTGGGATGGGGGAGAGAATCAGAAGGGTGAAAGTGAGAAACCTCGTGGGCTGAGATAAAGGCAGTTTAATAGGTAAAGCAAAAGCCACGTGCACAAGCAGAGCAAAACAAGGAATTCATTCCCCACTTCCCGTGGGCAGGCAGGTGTTCAGCCATCCCCAGGAAAGCAGGGCTCCAGCACGCCTAACGGTGACTTGGGAAGACAAACGCCATCACTCCGAATGTCCCCCCTTCCTCCTTCTTCCCCCAGCTTTATATTGCTGAGCATGACATCATATGGTCTGGGATATCCCTTGGGTCAGCCGGGGTCAGCTGTCCCGGCTGTGTCCCCTCCCAACTCCTTGTGCCCCCCCAAACTACTCGCTGGTGGGGTGGGGTGAGAATCAGAACAGCCCTTGGCTCTGGGTAAGCACTGCTCAGCAGGAACAAAAACATCCCTGTGATATCAACACCGTTTTCAGAACAAATCCAAAACATAGCCCCATACTAGCCACTGTGAAGAAAATTAACTCTGTCCCAGCCAAAACCAGCACAGAGAGCATCCTGGCTTTTTAACTGTGTTGATACTCAAACCCTTGTGGCAGTCCTACCGGGAAGTAAAGGACTTAAGAGTGAAACCAAAGGTAACTATAGAGTGTATGTAATAGCTGAAGATCATACGTTTTTAAATTTGGCCCGTAGAAGTTTGTGTGCTGTCTAGGTGATGTTGTAGACTTTGAATATGTCCTTCAAACTGCATAGCACAAAGATTGGGCCATGTATTCTAACAGAAATCTGAGCTAAGCCAGGACAACCTACAGAGGGCTGCCACTTGTGGACTTGTAGAGTATACTTCTTAAATAAGTTACCTATCACTGCTGCTTTCATGAGTAAACAACAGAACATGGAAGGCAAATGAGAACCTCTGGATGAAGAACAGGCAACAACAGAGCCAAAGTAATTAGTTGAGCCTGTACATGCATTTTCTTACAGCCAAGGTAGACACGGGATATATTTTGTGTGAGAATGTCTCAGAGCAACATTTGCAACCATTCAGCATCCTACATATACGGTCTACTTAACATAGATTAAAGTCTAGTGTCAAAGTTCTCTGCATAATACCTACAAACAGAATGCAGCACCTTCAGAAATAATACCCAATACATGTTTCTCTTGCACTTAATATGATTTTAGTGCATGACTTACATTTATTTAAAGAAACATCATATATCTGATTTGTAACAGTACTCAGCAGCTCTCAGAAGACAAGAAAAAAATGTATGACCTCAGACAAGAAATAAACATTCACAGTATTTTTAGCAAATAATGCCTTAGGTGCCTAAGGAAATTATACTATCCTGCACAGGAAATTAATTTGGAAATCATTACTAGTTAGGTATCATTAAAGTTTAAGATTACAGTATGGAAACTAAGATGTGACATTTCTGACATGTATGTACTTGTTCTCATAAAGCTGTCACTGTGTTTCAAATACAGAACCAAAATGTAGTCTTTAGGGAATCCAGAAGCCTGATCTTTTTTGCCAATTCCATTCCAAAAAATTACCATGATAAATACATTATAGCATATATTATAAATATATGTTTGAAATGGAATGTCAGATCTGAATATTGTTAAAACTGAAATGTTACACTGTAATTATACATAAATTTTGAATTACCATAATCAAATGAAACACATTATGACAAAATTCAGTATGAGAGCTCTTCCAATACCTATACTGAATTAAGCAAAATCTCACATATACCCTTCAAGGCTATCAAGATATGCAGTTCTCTAGCCTTTAAATATGGCAACAGTACAAGAGTCATACAGCTTCATTTGGAGGTATGCACTTTCATGATTTTTTTTTTCTAGATGAAAGAAACAGATATCCCTAATATCCCCTGTGATTATCATGGAAATGATTGACATGAAAAATTATTCACTGGGAATACTGCCAGAGTAGGATTTATAATAGAATTATTATCATCCTCATTTTACACATTGAGAACTCATATGTATAAGGGATTAAGCAATATAAGTCATACAGAAGACTCTGCAGTTGAAAACAGGTTGTTCATCTATGTGTTTTTCCACTTAATGCAAAGACCCTTCAACATCTGCCTTCCACTTTTCTTTTAGGCAGTGTCTGCTAGGGTTTGTATCCCAGTTGATGCCACTGCTTGCTACTGTAATACAAGCACTTTTAGCATCCCTAGTAAACTGTTAAATTCTTAAATTGCTGAACTGTTGATTTCATGCTTATAGTATTTTAAAACCATATTGTAATTGCTTATTTTGAGAAGGGTTTGGTTTATATCAGGAAACTGTTATGTATATACAGAGAAGTACCTGCATTCTGACAGGAGGCTGCTTGCTAGAACTCTATGATAAAACAATTCTTCTCTCTGAGGTCACTCAGAGACCAAATACCACCAGTATCACAATCATATATCCATCACTTGCAGCGTATCTATGACGACAATACATGACAAAGTAGAAAACATACTGCAGTGAATGTGTAGGATAGCAAACAAACCACTGAATATTTTTTCTTTCTAGTAGTGTATAATGTATCTTTCCCCTTTGTTTCCTTATTGAAAAAATATTTTGCCAATTTTTCATTCTCCTAACTCTCCTTACACATTTTTGAGCCTTCTTTTTTTCAACCTTCAATTCTACCATTATCTATGACAGTTATTTACCTGTGACCATACTTTTGGTACTGCAGTGTAATCAGGTAATATGGAGAAAGCTATACCAATTGAAAGCCCATCATGAAAGATCTGCATGGACATTTGGAACAGAACAATATGGACAATACTTTCGGGAGTGGTGGACCTACCGGGGACCTTTGTACTACCTTTCTCCCTATACTACCTACATTCAACAGGTGACAAAGACCTCCAATGGGCATTCTAGTATATCTAGGCAACTCTCTGGAAACCTCCTTTGCCATTTTGTAGTCAGTTAACTGATTAGCATTACAAAATTTGAGAAATATTTCTTATTATTAATTATGTTTTGATTTTCAGATGTTTTAATTTCATCCAATCTACAAGATAAAAGTCACATCCAAACTTGATTAAATCCTGACCCAGAGTTTTCTAGGGATGGGGATTGGAAAGCTTATTTACAGCCTTCTTTTAAGGTTATGAAACCTTTAAAACACTAGCATTTTACATATGAGCTTTCAACAGCAATATCATCATCCACAAGCAAATTTCTGCTTTATGTAATGTGAAAAGTGGATGTTACCTTAGGCTGTGCTTCTTATTTAAGTTCATACAGGGCTACACCCTAGAAGGAAGTTCCTTTTCTGAAATGTCAGAATAAGAATAGGATAAGGGGATGACTTATTTTCTGCCTGATGCCATCTGATTCTGAATTTAAATGAGCAAAACTTCAGGAGACTGGTATTTTTCCTAGAGAATCATATGGTGCTTCCAATGGGAAAATATTTACAAGTGAAATGCAGTTGGAAAGGACTAATGTTAAATGCTAGCGTCATTGGAACTGCTTAGATTTGTTCAAACAGTTGTGCAAGTCTAAAATCATTATTCCTCTTTGTTGATCTTTTTCACATACTGTATGAGGAAGTTTATATAGTAAGCGACCAAAATCAATGCTTTAATATATAGTAACGGAAGCATAACTCTGGTTTATGAAAATTATTTCAGTATTTTAAAACCTTTACCAGAATCAATGCAATTACTAGAAAAGAAAACACAACTGACACAGTCATTTCAAACCATTTTAGCAGTCTGGAGTTGCTTCAGGTGGCCACAGAGGGCCAGATTGGAGGAAAGTTGCCTCTTGGGACTGGATTCGTCACTGTCAATGTTAAAGCTTAGGGACTAGGAACTCCCTGACTGTCCAGCATATTCTCCAGAGTGTGTCCTGACCAAAGGTGCATAGGTATAGGGTTGGTAGCACAGATGTCAGCAGATGAGTCTTTCCATGACTAGTAATGACCAGTAAGGCTGTCTGGCTTGTAGCCGGATACAGGAGATCTTGCCTAAATGCCCTGTCTCGATGCGGAGACTTTGCTGTAAACTATGAGACATATCATTTCTCAGTTGTCATTAACTCTTTCTCATATAATTCTATATTATATTCACATTCCGTTTGGGTAAAGTCATGGAAGAATTCATGGAATATAGTCTTAAAAAAAGGGATCATTCTCAGGTTTTAGAATATAATGAAAGGAAAACATTCTGATCAGTATACTCACAAAACCATTAGTTCCTCCCCAGACAACATATTTGTACATAGATATTATTGCTTGTGCAGTATTAGAAAGAAAAGAATAAATATTCCCAGTATTTTCTGTGTAATGCAACATCACTTAATAAATGGAAGGTATTTATAAGGAGCTGAATTACAGTGGTGGTCAGATCATTTTCAGGTGAAAATGACAATTATTTCTTTCCCCTATGTTTCAGTTGTGCTCATGTAAAGAACACAAGTGCAAAACTTCCATTTTGCAACCACTTGGCATCATCAAGGAGCTTTCAGAGAGAGGAGAGGAGTTATGTGCTGTCTCATGTATTAGCAGCATAATTATCAGCTCAACCTTAATTCCAGTAAGATATTTTTCTATAAGAGGGAAAAAGCTGGTAGCTTCTCATGACCCAGAATGTGGTTATGATGCTGTCCTTCTTGGATGGGAGAGGTTTATCTCCCTGAGGCTGCAGCTTGCCTGGGGAACACGAGGTGTCAAGGGAGGCCAAAGCTGCTGCCTCCCATTGCTATGGCACATTTGCTTTAAAGCCTAACAATAATAATTTAGTAAGTGCTTCTCTGATTACTAACTTAACAGAAATACTAACTGTTCAGGGGAACCATTTGTGATTGTGGAATACTACAGCATTTCATCCTCAGTCTGATAATCATCTTCATACTTTGCATGTTTGTTAAATGCTAGCTGAAGAAAGCAATAGATTTCCATTTCAATGAAAAGTAAAATCTTTAACATTTAACTGCAAACCAGCTGCAGTGAGTGAGAAAGCTATGCAAAGTTTTTTGTTTCCCACTGGAAACTGTCTACTATCCAGAACAGTGGTCTTAATTCCTAGTAGATTTAAAATTCTATTATAGCAACCAACCATAAATATACTTCGCAAGAAGCTTCAGAACAGTTTCAATCATTAAACACATATTTTTTTTTTCCCAGTTGTGCAACTCTTCCAACTATTAAATATTAAAACATTACTTTGCCACTCAGGTCAGTTCAAGAAATCAAGTAAACTCCATAGAAAGTATCCTAGCAGCTTTCCTAGTGTCTTTTCTGGTAAAGCAAAAGTCTAATATGAGAACCAAATAGGAGGCAAGGGGTCAGGACCATAAAGATTTTACTTCAATAGTGTTTCAGTTTGCTTACTGACTACTGACACTGCATATACATGGCCCTACAGGATTCTGGATGCACCTTAGTATAACTAAGGAACTCTACAAAGAAAAATCACAGCAAATAGGTAGTAGAGGCACTATGATAAAAAAAAAATTAGTGATACTAATGATAGACTTACTCTGAATATCAACATCTGAAATCAGCCAGCAACTGGCCATAGGAATGATTATCGTTGTTTTACATCTCTCATCAGGGCACATAAACTCAAGCCCAGAGTCATATTAACAAAGCTGTACAGCTTCAGGACTGGATTAACCCAGAGCATAAGGTGAGCAGAAAGTGGATCTATCTGCAGCTTTTTGTTCCAATATACCCTACCTAGGTATAGAAGGAGGATCTGGACTCTCTGTTATGAGGATCTACATTTGAAAGTTCATAAATGTGCCAATTTGCACTGCAGAAGTTTTTAAAGACAATGTCATAGCACTTAAAACATGAACTTTCAATACTTGTGTAAAATTCCACTTGTTTTATGTACAATATTTAGATACAGTAAAAAGTTACAGAACAGTGACCAGTTATCACTGTTTTTCAACGTTTTTAAAGCTCTAACTTACTTTATTCATTCTGACATATTTGATATAATTATTCTCAGTTACATGATCATACTAGTGAAATGAAAGCTACTAAACAGTATAACTTGTGTGTCCATAAAATGCTTTTAAGAAAAAAAATTTATTTACTTAGACTTTTTTTTAAATAAAACAGCCTATCTCTATGTATTTCAATTTCCTTTCTGTCCCTCTGTTGATAGGATATTCCTACTTTGTAAGCGTAAGAAAAATACATAATAGTATCAGTGATTCACAAGAACAGTAAACTACCAGTACAACTTTGGGGTTCTGCTGTTATTAACAAAATACTTAGTCCCTCTGTGGTGCTCTCCAAGCCCTGGCTCAATTTTAGTGCAATATTCAAACATCTACTCATTCCGTATAATCCGCCCCGCCTCCCCCCCCATCTCTAATATTGTACTAATACTGTTTTAAACGAGATATCACAGGTGTCCTCTATGAGCTCCAATGAAAAGATAAGCAGTATGACTTTCTTTTGGAATACATTTGCAGTATATAATCTGGATTGATATCAACTTCAAAAAATAAATCAATGGAAAAGCATCAAAGGGGTCCTGTGTCAGATATAATTAAAATTATGCTACTTCAGAGCTAGAACCGCCATCTATTTTTCACTAATATATACAAATGTATTATTCCACATATCATACTGTACAAATAAGCTAATTGAGTAAGAACCTAATCAGTAAAAAGAGTCTCTCAATTTAATTATTTTTAAAACTGGAAGTTGTTTTCAAGTGATATAGGATGATCAAGATGTTACACCAACATATTTTCAATATTGCTATTTAAAAGCAAATTCCAAAACACATTGCTCTGAATAGATAAAGAAAGGGCCATTCATAACTTCTGTAATACTACTTTGACTTTTAAAATCAAAATGAAAAGTTTAACCATTCCCCAATCAAAACATTTCATTACAATTCAATTTAGCATTAACCTCTCTTGAGAAGCAGCCACAGTGCCTTGTAAGAGCTATAATTTATTTGCCTTATCCTCCTGTACGAAATGGGTTCTTTGGCCTTTGATAATGAACTGTGGCGATCCTTTGACTCTCTCAGGGTATCACTTGGTTCAACAACAGCAACAAAATCAGCAGCACATCATGGGAATTCAGCTAAGAACAAAGTTCAATACCAAGAAGAAATCAAAGGATGAGGAAACAATATGTCTAAATCCAAGAATTAAGGACCCATTAGAAAAGCTATCAACTCCCATACAACTTAGGCACAATAAATACAGCAGAACAGTGAAAGATACATTCAGATTATTAAAACCCAAACTGCTGAGTGATTCTGATCAAAGGAAACACTTTAGTGATGTATAAAAAGTGAACCACAAACAGTCTAGTAGTCGTTTAGTCAAAACAAAAGAAATTTTCTGAATATACTGTAAGCAAATCTCAAGAAGAGGAATGTACAAATCATCTGAAAAGGCATTAAAAATCACTAAGAACTGAATCTTACTGAGTTATTCTAATTTTTCTTTAAGTTGTACACCTGAAAAGATCTGGTAGAAGTAAGATAGCAAGGTGTAATTCCAAAACGTTAATAGACGATATCTGATTATAGAAAATCCATAATAAGATCCAAAAAAGGCCTAATCAAATTGAATGAATGATAGAGCACCAGTTAAAAGACAAACTGAAGACATACTTATCATTCCGTCCACCAGGAATTGCATTATGCATTGTGGCATACATGAAATACAAACTAGTTCTTTCCCTAATAAAGGTGTTTCTCTGTGACTGTCTCACCTGTGATGATTGTCTGCCAGTTCCAATTAACGTCAACACAGAAAGATGCTAAACTGAAGTTGTTAAAATGCATAGCTACAGGTACATAAAATCATATCCTTGGATAACAGTTTACATTCACTCACATTCTGTTAGATTACAATAGAACTGTTCGTACAAGATAGGTTTTAGAGAGACATTATGCATGACAGATCCATGTCCAATAAGAACTAATGCCAAACAAAATTATGGAACAGCTGATATGCAACCCAGTGGATTATTAAATTTAGGGAAATACAATTAATCCTGCATACTTCAAGCAACTAGAAATAATAATAAAAAATAAAGAAGGCACAAGCTAAATTGAATGGAAGTAACTAATTGAAGGGTCTTCAGCTATAGTCATAGAAGTAGAATTGTCATCAATAAGTCCTTCTAGCAAGAGCCTGGAAAAATACATTCTTGGCCTTACATTGTTTCACTTCCAGTTGGTTAATTGGAAAAAAACCACCTAATCTGCTCTCTAGTAAATGTCACGGATCCACAATGATCAAAAAGCATTGAACTATAAAGTGGATAGTCCCTGAAACCAAAGCATCTGGATAGCTTAGTAAGGTGCATACAGTTATGTAATGTTTACTTTGATACAGCCAAATATAGTCAAATATAGTCTTTAGTATCAAAACAACGATGATTATACCACAATAGATACTGTCCTGCAAAGCAATGGTTCTTGAAAAAGCTATTGCCATTCCAGTGGATAAGCAGCCAGGATGTGAGATTTCAGCAGAATCCAGAAGGTCTAATACTCACAAATAAACAGAAAAAAGACCTTCAAGTAAGCAAAGATATTCAGAATGCGGTATCCAAGTTTTGACCAACCATCAAAAAAACCCTTAAACACAAGAAGGTTCAGATACATTCCATGAGAATGGTTAAATGCCAGGACAACATGCATGGGAGAATGTAGTAGCTCACTACGCTTTTTTTATCAAAAAGCGTAAGGTCAAGCCTTTGAGATCGACTATTGCTCTGTAGATGAAAAATTTGGCAATTGGCTCAGTCTACCAGACAGAAATATGAGATTAAATGTCTGGAAGATAAATTAGAAACAGTCAGAAATAAGGTTCAATTTTGTAACAGTGCCAGCATAGGGGCAAATAGAAGGTTTTTCAACACTAATTATCTTAAAGATGAGGTAGTATCTTTTTTTCTATAAGATCTGCACCAATACAAAAATAAATTAATTCATGAAGTCAGACTAGATGACAACAATACTCCTTCTGGCTGCATAATCTATTACCTAGATGCTCATGGCCATCAGTCTTGGCATCTTACATAAACATATATTTCATTTAATGATGTTTTTAAAACTGAGCGTTAGCTTTGGAAAAGTAACTTAGAATAATTGTTTTTCCTTGAATAAAAAAGAATTTTTGTCTCTATTGTAACTTACTTGAAAATTTTTTCTTACGTGTTTCTTTGTTTCATCTTACAAAATTAAATGTAAGCTACTATTACAAATGTAATACTTCCTAAATTTATTTTTAGTGCTAAAGTCATCTTTTCATGCTTACATTTTTCATCAAAATATCACTCATCATTTTTAACATGACATAAAATATCAGCAATACAAACATTCATTCGCAAACACAATTTCTTATTGTGATACGAATTTTATCTAAATGAAAAATAAATTATTAAAAATTAAAGTGATATAGTAAGAATATTTCAGGCAGCATTAGTCTGATCATAACATTCTTAGACTTAATTACACGCAGTTCTTCCATGTCATTTCCACATATTATACTGCCTTATCCTCTCCATTTTTTATATGCTACTATTAATATTTAACTATCAAATGTCTTTTACTAGAAGATGTTTAAAGATTAGATGACTAGGAAATAACCATTCATGTAGCTACTACAGACTAAATTATATTCCAAACTGGAAAGCCCTTCTATCTAAATAGCATATCTACATACATCTTTGCTAGATATAATATTAACGCTTGGATTTAGATACTCCCTCAAACAGCTCAATCCAGTACCTTGTAATAATATTTAAAATGTTAGATATAAGTAGTCCTACTAATTTCACAAGTGTATCATGAAACGTGCTTCAATACTGTGTTGAAATCTAAACTTAAGCCTGCTGTCATCTCACATATCACAAGATTTTGGCCAGTTACGAAAATCACATTTAAAGATTTTG
Organism: Haliaeetus leucocephalus; assembly: GCF_000737465.1. NCBI lineage: Eukaryota > Metazoa > Chordata > Aves > Accipitriformes > Accipitridae > Haliaeetus > Haliaeetus leucocephalus. Next base: position 4,942,210 of record NW_010972776.1, read on the forward strand.
AAAAATAGTAGTAACTTTAAAAAAGACTGTGATTCAACACAGGGTTAGCTTCTCTGTAAGTATAAGATGTACCAACATACCTACAGTATCTTAAGTGAGGAGGATCATAGCATCATTTTCGGCTCTGTAAATGCTACATCCTAGCTATTCCATTTATTTAAAAATGCCACAGAGCTTCTGCATGACTAAAAGCATATTTAAATTTTTCTGACTAAATGACATGCAATAACATTCCTCCACTTTTGCAGAGGCTGTATTGCTTGTCTGTGAGGTGAGGGAGATACTGCTGTCAGCCTGATTTACTGTTTGGTGTCTTTCCAATTCATATTAAACAAATAAAAAGTAATGAACCCACCACCCTCACCCTAAACGTCTCTTCTGCTTTAAATGATGAAAGCATTTTCATTTGTTTCATTCTCCTACTATAAATGTTTGTAGTTCCACTGTGAAGTTATGGTGGTATATGCCAGTCCTACAGTGCCAACGCTGCAATGGTGACAAGAGTTAAATGGATGCCAGAGATGGAGCTCATAATTCTGTTAAGTATGTTGGAAGCCTCCAAAAGTGTTAAATCAATCAATAAAAACAACCAGGCTATAATCTAATTTCAGTAAGATATCATTCCTTGGTTTATTTCCTTCAGAAAGTCTGTATTTGAAATTACCATCCTCTCAAAAGTTGCTTTTAAAAATTTTGGTGACTCATCAACACGTTGCTACTTGCCATTTAGACCTGATGGCCCTTCTAAAGTATCCATACAATCATCCATCTAGCAATTCTTCTAATAATTCCAAGCATAATTTACATTTGCTACAATACTGGCAATCAAAAATGAAGCCAATTTCTTATGGTAGTATTTACAGCACAAGTAATGGATGATCATATATAAAATCATATCTTCAACCAACAGTACAGTAGCAGGTGATACAAAATTTCTTGGAAAAAAAGAAAGCGAAGGATACAACAGACACAAAATTCAAAGGGAATCCATCCTAATTGTGAGAATAAAGCTTTGGATTCAAGAACTAAAACTAAAGCTAGCTAAAAAGACAAGGAATAACCTTTCAGCAAAACTAACACTGAACTAGTCGCAAGACAAAAAATGTACTTGAGAAATACTTTATTGTCATTGGCTATTTTTTTTTAATTGAGTTCTTTTTACAATACCAGGCATAAATACTTGCACTTGGCCTAAAATTGGTGGAAAAGCATATTGCCTAAAGGTTTTGAGAACCATCTGCTTCCTAGAATTTAAAAACAATTACGTTTCCTATCTATGCAATACTGTAACAGATACATGCTGTAGAAACATAGTACTAAAAAGGTTTTCCTTTCTTCTCCCAAATAAACATTTAAACCAATCAGCATGACAGAAGGTGCAGATTAGACCATGTTTCCACCACTGAGGAAAAGCTATTGAAATAACAAGATCCAGATGTTAGACCAAAAAGAAGTTTATCATCCTCAGAAACCCCTAAATTGTGTCTGATGTTTCATACAAAGATTGTCTAATTTGTTAATGTGCATTTTCTTGCTATGTTAGAGAAAAAAGCACACCTGTCAAGAAACCTGTTTTCCACATGCATTGGAATGACATCTGTAGCAGCTAAGCATCAGGGACATCCAGATATCATTAAATTATTTTGAACATGTCTTGCTTTGTACAACTTTCTCTGGAAATCATCAAGTTGCACAGAATAAATATGCCTAATTTATTTACTTTTTTACAGCGTCTATAGTTAGATTGATGGGAGAAAATTGCTGAGGAAGCTTTTTGAAGAATAAATTCATAGATGGTTTTACATACTTTAGATTTTCATCTCTGGGAGTTCAGAAGAAACTAAATTACTAGATAGAGCCACAGGGCTGGATAGTCTGCTTCAATAATTAAGTTCAGTATCACTAATGGTCATCTACAATATATATGGAATGGCACCTTCAGAGTTTTTCTGGAGAAATATTTTTTTGTTATCATTGTATAAAGTCCTGCAATAGAAATCTGATTCTCTATTAAATCTGTCAGTGTAATTCTGAGAATCTACTGATGAGTCCTATTTTCTCTACCAAAATCTGTCTTATTTCAGGTGAACTTTTACAGTGATGTTTTGCAATTTACCATCTTCAGTTTTAAGGCTTGAGAAGGAGAAAAAGGGGAAGAGAAAATACTAGGCTTAGTAATAATTAGTCAAAAGCATACCTTGCAGTCTACTGGACTACCATGTACAGGAAATACAGCAAAATCTGGCTCTAATAAATCTTTTTATGAATGTATTAAGCTTTTAATCAATTTTTTTTATCACATCTTCTATGCATTGCAATTAAAACTATGACCACTGCAGACAGTAATAAGCATGACTGCAGCTGCTAAGAGCTTATGCTCCAAAGTAATGGACAATAGAAGAAAGAAAGAAAATGACCCAGACACAGACTGTAGAAGGCCCCGATTCAAAAAAAAAAAAAAAAAAAAAAAAAAAAAAAAAAAATTACAGTTGCTACAAGTAGATGCAACAGTAAAAAAAACAAAAACAAAAACAAAAACACCCCAAACCAAACCAAACAACAAAGGGGTAAACGCAGGGTCTTTCTCTTACCAAGTGACACTTCTAGTTCTGAGTAATAGAGGTCTGAAACTTTCAAAACTTCCTTCTCATAGTGGCTGCATTATAGGCTTATTTTTCACTGTAACATAAGAGGGACTATTTCCACCAGGATTGTATCTGATGACTGCCATCTGCTTTTGTGAAGTTCTTCTCAGTGAGATTCATAGGGTCTTTCTGTCACTGACATCTGAACAGACCTTGATTTTTTTCACCCAATACAAAAGTTTGGAGTAGGAGGCTTCTGAAGAAGAAAGTTGATATAATGCTGGAGTTAAGCACATCTTCTAATTATCATAGCGTACATGATTTGTCATATTAATACTTTCCTTCTCATAAAAACTGCTGAGATGTTAAACCTTAAAATGCAATGCAGTTACTACACAAGTGAATTATTTTACTTATTTTCCATATATTACAGCTGAATAGCAGTTCACTATAGTTATGGTTGAAAATTGCTTACTATTTAATATAGGGCTATTCTAAACTCTCCACCTGCTGACTCAAATGCTTTAAAATTATTATGCTTCAAGGTGGTGGCCAAAATATTAGGTAATTTGGAAAACAGGTTCTTAAGACACAGGTCAGCTCCCCCCTCAAATGAGTTTGTATCACCTTTTTCTAATGTTTTTTTCACACATTCAGAACTTAAATGATGGTAAATGACATGCATTTTCCTTCTATTGGAAGAAATACTATAAAATAGTGGAGATGAACATTTAGAATCAAGGCATGAGGAAATGATGCATAAAGTGAAATATACCTTTAAGTTAACCTAGGAACTGTTCAACTGAGGTTTACAAATTTCCAAAGTGGCAGAGCATGTCCTGATGATGTATCCTGGGTGACAGGATGTTACAGTCTATCTGCATCGGTTTTCTTGGAGGATTGTGCACATAACTTGCTCTTAGCCCGACTCCAGAAATGTTTTGTCTGAAACTCAAATTTATGACTTTGGTATAATATTTTAAATATGTGATTTACCTCAGAACTATTGTAATGAACATTCATTAGTTATGGAGAAGGTAAGAAAATGCAGCCATGCGTTTTGTGAGACTGAACTGAGGATGGCTAACAGAAAGAAATCACCGAGTCCTTTGGTTAAGTTATCTATAAAACTCAAGTTCCCCTGCTCACACGAACTGCTTGGCTTTTGTTAGCTCTTTAACAGCTTGATGGCGGAGCTCAGACACAGAGAATGAGGAACAACGTAAAAGAATTCAAGAATAATACGAGATGAAGCAATAAGAGGTCTGAAGAGTTACAGCTCCTTTTGCAAAGAATATGTGTAGGCTCTACAGTGTGATGGCTCAGGCAATTCCAGGTTACAATTTCTTGTTGTTGTGAACATTCACTGTATTTCTGCAAATTCAATTCAACAATTGAAGAGGTGATAAAAAAAGGAATCAACCTGTAGCTTTTCTTCATCATTTCTTGATGAATCAAAGATCACCCTTAAAAAGACATCTAGGCTAAAGGAATTTACAGGTGTGAACACACAGCCATCAAGAGCATGAGGAGTCAAGCACCGAGCTATCTGTGACCTTCCTGCCTTTTATAGCAATGGCATCCATCTTCAGATTCCCTCCTCAGAGCTAACCTACCACTTTAGCGATATTATGGAGATGAAGGGACAATGAAGGTTTGCTCATTCCAGAACTCAGATGCAACACATCATTATGCAGCTGTGGCACATAATACAGAGATGTCATGAGCACCAGAGGCCTAGCAGAGATACAGAAATCAGAGATCAGGGTGAGGAGCTGAGGACAGGCATCCTTGGTACACTCCACATTTCCTCCAAACAGGATGTGGGAAGTGCTGGCACTTCCCGCTGTAAGGTTTGAACATAGCTGAGGTAGGCTTAAAAAGCGTAAGACTTCTCCTCGCTGATCTTAATACTACATTATCAAAGTTTGGGGGCACTTAATTTGTTTAGAGCTTTTTTTAAGATCTTTTCAAACTCTATACAACACAGATCAACAACCAACTAGAAAGCAAAATATCAACAGAAACAATTCTTACACATTTACACTTAATTACAGCAATACAATAATAAAGACATCAGTTACACAAACTGAAAATTCACAGCTAATAATGAGGAGAGTCAAGACCCCACTGCAAGGTCAAGAAAAAGTGGCAACTTAGTAACATGCCACTCTGAACTGCTGTGGCTTGGTAGAAGAATACAACCCCTAGCATATAATTTTCTCGCTCTACTAGTCTTAAATTAAACCTTTAACACAATTTAATGCACTCTTGTGACGTGAGAAAAAGAAGTGTCTTATGTCTGAAGAGAAAAAAATGGTTCAACAAATTGTCAGAGCCAATACCTTATTTGATAAGGTTTATCTTGTTTCTAATATCTCATATAGAAAGTAAAAAAAAAAAAAAAACCAAACAAAAAACCCAAACAAACAAAAAACCAGAATAGAAAATGCCTTAACGTTAAAAAAGGATTTGGATGGACAACTGCTTTGTATCTTTGTTAATGAAGCTACAGTCAATTACAGCTGCTAAATTATTTGCTTTTATAATAGTAGAAACCAATTCTGCTTCATTGGCTTATGGGTCTGAACTCAGAAAATACTCACAAATCTCAGATGATACAGAACCTGTATTATTCCCCCAAAAAACATATACAAGTGACTAGACATATGATTTTTTTCTGTATAAGAAAAAAATACTTCCCACCTCTGCTTTCAAGGTGCAACAGTATCACTGAAATAAAAAACCCACTGAAACAAGATAAAAACCATGAAAAAAACTGTTATATATGTTTCACCAAAAAAAAAAAAAAGCATTAGAAAAAGAATAAAATGTAGATTTTAGAGAACAAATTCCTGAAAAAAAATCTAAATCTATTTTTGATATGCAATGGCTTTTTCTGACAGCATACTCAAAACAGCATAACAAAGACCGTACTAGAATACTGTATTGCTCTTTTTAGAAACTTTTTCACAATCATCCTGGCATATAATAAACAGTAGGAATTTTTAAGTGGATACTCCTACAGAAAACAGTGAAAAGAAAATTAATTTGCTACAACTGTAAGACTATTTTAATCTTGGATTTTTTCTTTGTTCTTAAATCACTGAAAAACATTTGAGCATACAGCAGATAAGATGAGACAACAGCGGATGAAAACAGAGGTAGATTTGCTATTACAAACCAAAACTCTGTAACAATTCTACAATATTCCCTAATATATTTTTTCATAAATCAATGTCTATACGTTAAATCCCTAACCATGATGGAGCACTCTTTCAGAAAGTCTTGCGTACAGGAATTTATGGTTATCTGTTGAGTTAGACCCTCCCAGTATTTACTGTATTATTGTTTGTTTGATCAGCTAGTGCGGTTACATTCACAAATGTTATCTGATAAGGGCATTATAGTTATCCATACAGGACAGTGAAAACTTAGGTTTATTCATTTTCTTTCCTTAACCTTCAGGATTCTTCTCCTATCATACATTATGATGTTCAAAACCACATAATATGAAAACATAAGAACTGCACTGAAGAATGTAAGAACTGAAGAAGGTAGCGGCACTGGATGAAAGCAGAGGTCCTGTCCAGCCCAGGGTCCTGTCCCTGCCAATGGCCAAAAAAGGCACTGCTTGTGGAACAGTGCTACTAACTTGAATACTCCCTGTCTTCACAAATATCTACTGAATTACCTAAGTTAAACCTAGGTTACCATCTGGCTGCTTTGGAAACCCGCAAGAGTAGTGCAGTGTTCGGGACTCCACACCTGGTATTTTGCCCTTGCTGTTGCTACGGGCAGCCTGTCAGGATCGTACTCTGGTTTAGGCATCGTGCCTTTAGCCTTTCCACAAAGTAAACCTCAAACATAACAAAGCACTCTACCGCATTGCTTATCCCCAGTGCCCATGGTGAAACCACTTCTATTTTATTTGCACTTCTTGATACCTCTTTCTCTAAGTAGGAGATTTAGATTTAAAACCTGAGATTTTTTTCTTCAGTATCTGCATCTCTTTACCTTGTTAGATGGTGTAATTGTAGGTGCATATTTTAAAGCTATAGTACTGAGAGGAACTAACTGCTCAGCATCACCCAAGAAAGATGCAAAATTTGCTTGCTGCTTTTGTTGTCACAACCTGAAAAAATAAAATATTACAATAATTTCAGTGTGATTGAAAATAATTCACAAAATGTGAATTATGAAAGCAGTGTCTTAGTTGTATGACAGTAAAAACATTACTGAGTACTTTTGCATTCCCAACATTCTAATTTCAAATTTCTAGACCAGATTCTTGGCTACTATGTACTAACATCGAACTCCATAAAGATTCATAATTTTATGTCATCTAAGAATTTGGAGAAAGAATCCTTCTTCAAGACAGCGTAAGATCTCACAGGATTTTACTTCCTTTTAATTTCTATAGGAAAATCCATTATTGATGTGATCATCTGCTGCCTTTAGAGCAATTGTATGAATAAATGACAATAATCTCTCAACATCTGCACATTATTTAGATAATGACAGCTACAGTAGTCCAGTCAAGGAGCAGTAATCCAATTGTATTATATAATTCCTCAGTTAACTATTCTACCTGTTTTTGCAAAACAACTAATAGGAGTATTAAATTGCACTGCAGAGCAAAATGTTAAGTATTACAGAACAAAAGGATGAATTTCTCTGCCTCAGCACTTCTAAGCAATGTGTAGAGACTGCGTAAAAAAGCATCTTTCATTCTGTTTTACTGAAACAAACACTTGATAGTGCTGTTCATTTCCAACAGTTGCTTAAAAACGTAAAAGAGTGGTTTTTTATGACTGAATTAAATCTGAAGAATTTATTATGGAAAGAATCTGTGTAAGATGCAGTCTTGTATCTTTAGTTTTCCTTGTATGTTTAGTTTCCTATACTACAAAAAACGGTATGAAAATAGTACTGCAACTAAATCTCATAATGCATGTGGCAAATAAGCAGTAACAAATTGGTATTTTTAGTGAATGCATTGTATTCCATAGCACACTCACTCAATTAAAAAAAACCCACCACCACCACAAAGCTTAAATCATATCCTGATATTTAAAATTTCTGAGCAGTTATTGTTAGCTGACCCTCCTCTGAGCAGGAGGATGGACTAGAGGACCTCTGGAGATCTCTTTCAATATGATGATCTTATGATTTAGTAGCTGTTAGGAAAAAATTATTTCTCCTAAGAAGTAATATAATATCCAATGAATTTATGACTGAGCAGGAAAATAGAATAAAATACTAATGGCTAGTTCCTGGAGAATGAAGTGACTGAAAGAAATAGAATGAATACAGCATAATGCATTAGGACTACAGCAACTTTATAACCATTAAGCTGAGAAATGTTCATTTACAGGTTCTACAGCACTACAATAGAACCATAACTCTGTACTTGAGCGACCTTGTGAAAGAGGATAATGATTTCTAAAGGTGTTTAAACTAATGGAAACTGATAACATTTATAAATCCTTATGATGATTTACAATGATATTTTAGAATGATTTATTATGATATTCTATGATTATTTAGGTGTGTTCATGTTTATCTTGAGTTCAAGTACTGAAAAGTTGCCTTGGTTTCTCTGTAGACACTCAATTGGCTAAACGAACTTAACAGCAACTATTTTAAATTATTCACTTGGCCTTAATCTTTCATTACTTTGGAGAATAAACCAAAAATAGAAGGCTTCAACTTACGATGATCCTCTAAATGATACACAACAGGAATTAATGCCACTGGCAATAAAGCCTTTTTCTCTACCGTGAGCACCTTGAGAGGACAAAGAATGAGCAGCTTCTCTCATCAGAGAAACATGAAGAAATTAGACTAAAAAGTGTTGAGTTAAAAGGAACATAGCAACTAGAAAGTTCAGACCAGATATTATCAGCTTTGAGAATAGCATAATTAAAAAAGAGATGTCAACGTGCAAATGTATCAAAACCCTGTTGGTACTAGAAAACTCCAGATGAAGCGTATCTCACCAGAGAATGTAGTTTATTCAACACTTCCACCGTGGAAATGTATTGTGTCTACTGGCTGATTGCAATGAAGCTTATCAGAGACTTAAAATCTATAATTGTGAGCCAGTAGCATTCATTACTCTGTTTTTGGTATAATCTGACCCCGGCTCTATTAACTAACAAACAATAGAACAGCGACATTAGCAAAATAAAGACTTTTTACAATAAATCACCATCTGTCCCTGCCAGTACTGCAGATAATTTTTTGCTTAGATCCAGTATTTTCTACTAAAAATGTACATTTTCCCTTCTTGACTTCCAGTGCAGCAGTCATAGTTGCGTGGACCAACTCCGGGCTCTTCCACTGAGAGCGCCGGGCAGCTGTCACCACATAAACACCACACATCTCTCACAGCACTAAGGGCCAAGCGGCCATCCTCAAATATACCCACAACCTGAAGGGCAGAGTCTTCCACAGAAAAGTCAAAGAATTCAAAAATCTATCACACCTGATGGGTTCTATGAAAATACATTCTTCAGCTTCATGTCTGTGGGTGCGGACATCACAAATGTAGAAGCTTCGCAATGTTGTTCAGATACTCTGCTGAACAAGTTCAGGTGTGAAACTAGTACTGTGATGTGAGATGAAACTAATAGAAAGGGTGCCTGTCTGAAAGGAAAAGTCGGGACTGTTCTACTTTTGCTCAGTCTTTCCATATGATTTACATCTAAGAGTATCTATTAAAAACCGTGTTGCTTTTCTCTTTCATCTAAAGGTGTCAAAGAAGCATCTGCTATAACACACTGCTTATTATTTCAAAAATCTGAATTTCCTTTGAATGGAAAATCAGATAGAATGACATCTTTTTTAATGTATGACAAAAACGCTGTATATTAGGAATTAAAGAGATCAAGACAATTGACAGTAAGACTACAAAGGACTGGTAAATCAATAGAATGAATGAAATGGATGAAAAGTAAAAAAATACTCACCGTTCTGCTTAAACAAATGTGGCAGACAATACAGTAGGGAAGAACAGAATAAGCCAAAACACAATTAAAAAAAGTGACTGCACTATTAAAGAATGAAAAACTTTGTGGGTATCAATTAATGGACTAGGATCCTTATCCAAAACCAAATCACAGTATTAATTTTACTTGTAGGAGCCTAGAGAACAAAAGATACCTGAACATACCCAAAGATCAACAGAATAAGTTCTTGTAGAACTAGATTATGGGACTGAGTGAAGGTTCATTGATGAAACTCAATGACGAATGGATCACAAGTACACAGACATCACCATCACTTGCAAATACGCCGTGGAGAGGACACATCATTACAAGCAGTGATAGCTTATAAGGCTTAACTATTAAAACATAAGAACACTCATTAGACTAAATTTTAAACAAAAAGCTTAAACTAGAGCTCATAAAATACCCTCAATACCTAAGCTTAAAATTCTCCACAACATCCTTCAATGTCCAACAGGTTTTTCTGAAGTACCTTAAATGACTCAAAAGTTTAAATTCCTTTAAGAGTCACTGGAGGAATGTCACTGGAGAAAGGTCTCCATCTCAAAAGCCTATTTCTAACCCACTAAAATTAGTGCATGTTTGTCACCAATGCCACCTAGAAACAAGAAGCATGGAAGGTGACACATTCTTCATGGTGCCTTGCATATGTATTCTTACATAGGGTCCAGTACTGAGATGATGACAATTGGGATTTGAATATTGAGGTGTTCACACCGCCTCAGTCACTCAATGGAGTAAATGTGGCATATTTTCATCTCTCCTTCAGTCGGAAAAAAACCAAACCCCAAACCCAGGAATTCACCTTCCTAAACTGCAACTGATTTAGTTTGGAAGGCGGAGGGGGAAGACGAGCAGAAATAGCCCAGTGCGAACATTTTTTATCATTCTCATATTTTTCTCTTTGTATATACAACTATTAAAGATGTCTACTTGAAAACGTGTCTTCATTCCATTGCCACAGCTGCTTGACATAAACAACAGTTATGTCTGTTTTCCGTTCATCCTTCCTCCACTTACTTGATACGCATGCTGCCTGTCCTGCACTGCTGATCAGTCATTTGGAATGTGACCTAAAATTGAACAACCTTCTCTGAAAAAAGCTTCCCCTGAAGCACACTCACGTAAGTATAAGGAAGATACGTTTTTCTTTCATTACATCAAGACCTGGATAGTTCACCTACAAACTAATAACCATTCTTTCCCATGGCAAAATAAATACACCTGGAGATACCAGGCAGAACATTCCCAGAATAATTGAAGATTTTTTTCCCTTTTGAACATTTGTCAACAAGCAGGATTATTGAACAAAATAAATTTCCTTGACAGAATGATTTCAGCTTTTGAGAAAATGTATTCTGTCAACAAGACAGAGTAAGGACTTGACAAAATAATATGTCTGAACCACTGAAGTGTTTTGAGTTTTCTTCTGAAGCATAACAATGAGAGGTTGTGTGTGTGTGCACAAAGTCAAAAGTAACTCTTTTGACATTATATGCGTGTTTTCTCCGCAGGTGTCAAAGTCAAAGACAAGGTCTGGCAGCCTCTCTAATGTCTTCATATAATGAGCTATGGTGAGAAACCAACGTCGTTTACAGCGACTGACCTCAGGACCCTTAGAGAAAGTCCTTTCTAAGTCAAACAATTAGCAAAGAAGTAAGCAGCAAAACCAAAGGACAGCAACAGCAGCAGTATATAAAAAAAATTAATCTAAAAGAAGGCAGAAATAGCTGAACTTTGCCTAGGAAGAGTCTGTAGGCTGAGAAAGTTAGAATTAAGTCCTTGCCCTAAAAATTGTCTGGTGTTAGTGGCACTCTTTTCTTATCCACAACTCCATGTTCTGTATCAGAAACCCTGCTCCTGGAAAAAACCTGGTAAGCTTTCACATCAGTCATAAAATTTCTACTAAAGATGAATTGTCTTTTATGAAAATATGTGCTGGAAAGGCTATGGGGGAAGAGGGAGAAAGGGGAAGACTCCAATCATAGGGTTTCTAGTCTTACTGATTTTTACTGAATTCAGCTTCTCAGTAAGGGAAGTCTGGCAGTAAAAACATCCAGCACAAACTTTTAAATCAAAGCTGAGATTTAAATACTTCATTCTTGTCCTCACTATCAGATCAATAGTGTATGCTGATAATTTATAGATACCGATATAAAAGTGCACTGATAGAATCAGCACTGCAGAGAAGCTAATAAAGAGGTGGGGAAAAAAAAGGAAGAACATTATTTACAATATGCTTTGCCTGCACTGGAATGCAGTCACCATCAACATTTTTCATTGGGATTTGTGCTGCTGGATATACTCTATTTCCTCATGAATTCCAGTGAGGGGGGGAAAAGAATAAATAAATAAAATCAAAAAGCAGGCATTACATCTGTCAGCTGTAAACAGGATAGCCTCTGTTTTCCTACTATCTTTATAAACAACTTTTCAGGAAATTACTTTTCATGATTGAATTACCCAAAATAATTTTGATACTAAATGTGGAAGTTCTTCATGTTTATTTGTGGTGCTACAATGACCAACCACATATTTTAAGAGCCTCTCTCTAGACTATCAGTTACCTGTCAAAGGTTATTGATTTCTCCGCTTCTGCCTTGGTTTTGATGTTAACTATGCAATTTTCTATTGGCCACATGTAAACCTGGCTTTAGACTTTGTTTAAGGTCTGACCTTTTTTGGCAAGTTCTGTACTTACTAATGAAACAGTCAAAAGCAAAATGAAATATGTCTTTCCAGAGATAATCTGGCTGTGGTGCAAGGCCCATTTATGGAGTCCTCAGTGTATTTTTTTCATGTCTTTTGTTCTGCTGATCAAATAATAAAATGACAACAGGAACATGTGGCATCAAAATCCAGGTACAGTGTGTTTTACCACTAGGGAACAAAGTCTTGATATTAAGTTTTGCTTTGAGCAATCTTAGCAAAGTCTACTGCTTGATAAAGTATGCACTATGACACCATTTTCAAAGTCAGGCACTGGCGTAAGTGTCTCAACTTTAACAGTTGACTAGAAAGAAATTAGAAGTCTCTCTTTTTGGAGCAAACCTGTGATAGACCTAAGAATTCTCCAATGTAGTTAGTGTTAAAAAAAAAAAGTTGATAGCAGTAAAAGAAGGCCTGACAATATCATAACACTGGGAAATTGATGTAAGATGTGTCAAGCTATATTTTTATAATTGCATATATGATACACTGGAGTAAATTCAGTATGTGCAACATGAATGCTTGGCTATGTGAAGAGCTAGTGACTGTGCATTAACCACTGTTGTGGAGTAATTAAACAATGAATGTATTCTATATAGTAAGTCAATTTGCTTTTTCTTGTTTTCCCTCTTTAGTTTTCTTTCCTACAGGGTGATATATAAGGGGAGGGGGGGGTGTGTGCACATGTGTGAGGTTCACAGTTTTCAGTGTTACTTGTGAGAAATTCAATGAATGGGGTTCTTTTTTGTTCTGCTTTGTGTTTTCCTTTGTTCTGCTGAGTAACTGGACCAAAAGCAATGCTAAAACAAGAATGCTGCACTCGTGCTCATAGAGGTAAAGTCATGGTTGGCATACCATATAAATAAAATGTAAATGACTTCCTGGAATTACTTCTTCTATACTGGACTTTCTTGTAACAAAATGTTGTAGTTAGGGTTGCTTTGATGACAAATTGTTCAATAATAAACTTGCATTTTCTGTTGAAAGGCTAATAAACCTTTATGTCTCAAGTTTCTGTGTTCCCATTCGGCATACTGAAAATTCTGCTCATACATTGGGAGAACATTAAGTCAAACAACTCTAACACCCACGTTTCAACACAAATAGAATGTGAGTAGAGAAAAGTTACATTGCCAGCACTGAATGACTGAAATGGTCAAAATGCAAGAAAAACACAGCCAAAATAATATAGCCAAAGAAATCAGTGAGGGAAAACTTCAACAGTTCACCAAGCTATTTTTCAGACACTTGAAAGCCTCACTAAGCAGAAGACGACGACTAAAGGGTGTGGAGGTGGTGTGAAGCCACCAACAAATTAGAAACCAGAAAACTATTGGTCTTTACTGAAGACAACACTTATTGTCCAGTTTCTGCTCTGTAGTTTGAAAAACATCCTTCACGCTCAAATCTTAAAACCAAATCCAATTCAGCTTTTCAATGTGAGACAAAATATTACTCCCAGTTAAACAGAAATCTGATTTACTGAAGATACTGCAAGTTCTTCAAAATCAGTGTGCAAATGTATATAAATATACCAACATACAAAATAAGTAAGCGTATATATGGAATATGTGTTTGAGTGTGTATGTACATATACCCACACACACAGAGCCCCCTAAAGCAAACATGTATTTGTATCTTTGAAAGAACATGTATAGATAGGTAAATGTATATCCAGAAAGGTCCTTTTCATGACTTTATAATTCTTCCTGAAGTTTAGCATTCTGCATCCACTTACTTAAAGACCTGATGAATTGCAAATTCAGTAAAAGCATATTACATACTATTCTTGCATACAGGATGTGACATATGAACAAAAATAAAAAGATTTTTAAGAATGTTTGTAACTTTTTAGGGAAGTATTTTGAAGCTTGTTAAAATATTAAAGAAATAAATGCCATAGTGGAGCACTAGACTCCTGTGCCAGTTTTCTGTGTTTGTAGATTTCCCTTGAGGTCCTGTAAGTGGCACTTCGGCAGTCTATGCTCTTAAAGCCCCCAGGATCCTAGAATTTAAGATCAGAAGATCATTTAAAGAACAGCAGGTGCTAGAAGCTTTTAATATATAAGATGTTGGAGACATTAAAAAAACCCACCAAAACCCTAGCTGCTTTTCACCCTACCCAGCTATGTATCTCATGAATCCCATAAGCAGGTTAATCTTTGACACAGCCTTGAGCTACTTTATTGTAAGAAGTTAAGCAGGGAACGGTGTACAACCTGCCACATACTAGTCTGGGATGTAGAATGGTTTGAACTACAGCAAGCTACAGCGCACATTAGGATTTCTATTAAAAATAAATAAGGGCTTCTGAACACTTTTCTCCTTAAGAGGGAACAACAAAGGATACAGACACAAAAGTGAATATTAATCTTCCAGTTTAGCTTTGTACTAGGGAATGCCACAGAGCAAGGGAAATAACAAGAGCTAGTGCAATCAAATAAGTTTATACTGGCACATGGGTGGCTTCTTATCATTCACATCAAAGGATGCGCCTTACTGGATCAGACCATCGGGGTGTGTGTGTGATCCTCCCTAGGAGGCTGACATCGCCATATAATATACATCTAACCAATTGTGTGCTTTCACACAGAAGCCCTTTGAAAAGTCCATTCTGATTGACTGAACGCTTCTAGCTATACATTCCACAGTCTGAGTATATAGTGTGGCACTTCTGAGTCTCCTTCTATTTGCTTTCAATTTATTTCCTTTTGTAGTCATAGCACGTCCCTTTGTTTTCAAACTACAGGACAAAAATTCTCCCCTGGCACAGCACCCATTAAAAAAGAAGAAAAAAAAACCCCCAACAAAAAACCCCAGAACAGAACAAAACCCCCCTCTGAAGATCATCAATTTAACAAAAAAAAAAACAAAAACAAAAACCAACCAACCAAACAAAAAACCCCATGCAAAAAAACAGAATAATTGGAAATCTGATGCCACAAAACAAAAATAGCTTAACAGTTATCTGTGAACGTCTTAACAGACACACTCCAGATGGACTGAATTATTTTACATAAAGCATTCTCTTCATACCATTGCCCTGCCGGGTAGGCGAAACCATATATTAATAAATAAATAAGGTACAATTTCTCCAATACATACAACAATCCCTATGCTAACAGTAACTGTTGAATGTACTTTTTACTTTAGTCCAGCATTTTGTAGTATCTGTTACATGTCTATGCTGCACAGAGAGATAACACCTAGTGAGGATGAGTGGATCCAAAGGAGTATTTTTCATTACCTGTAAGGAATAAAATAACTGACATAACAGTAAATAAGAAAAATGCTCTCCAATAAAAGTGTGTTTCTCTGAGGTGCTACCAACATGCAACTCAAAGCAGAGGAAAATAGGGCACTGATTCAAAAAAGGAAAACAGTTACGTGTCCTGGATTATACAAAATCTCTAACTTTATGTTTCCAAAATCTCTATATATAGAAGACATAAATCCTATTCTTTTACTCCAAGGAGAGGAACACTTGCATGCAAAGATCCTCTCCACAGCCTCAACGTGACATCCAAAGATACCTGTCACTATTTTGTAATACCCCTTCCTCTAGAAGAGAATTTTTTTTCCTCCAGAAGTCGGGAAAACACCTGAGGTAAGAAAGAGCACTAAAATCCTCTGAACTGACTTAAAAAAAATAAATTAGAAAGTCTACAGAATATGAAGAAAATATATTTTATTTCAGTCTTTCTGTTTGACAGCTTTTCTGAGCTGGCTATCTGCATTAGTTCTGCATGCCTGCCAGCTGACAAGTTCTATTTGTTGAGCAGATAATTGTAGCTGTTTTATTTTCCCAGTAACACACTATCACAAAACACAAGAGCGTTCAGCTTACTTTAGATATGTTCTTCAATATACAGAGGGCAGTGAATAATAGTGAAAACTGTTTTGCCTGACAAGCAAAGCATGAATGTGTCACATCAAATACTTTGTCTTGCTCAGTGTTCCTTCAGAACAGATAGCATTTAGCTTTCATATTTTACAAGAAAGACTTGCAAAGATAGCTGTGAATAGGTTGTATTTCAGGTACAACTTTTTAAAAAAGTTTTCTTCAGGTTTTTAAAACTTTATTTCCTAACTCTCTAAATCTATAATAAAATAGATAAACATTATAAACTGCAACTTTTAAATAAAGAAAAGGAATTTGAAAATTCAAGGCATTATGTTACATCACAAGCAGGCTATGGTATTCTGGTCATAAATATTATCCCTTTACAAACACAGCTGTATTTTAAATGAGCTATTTCAATATCAATATCCCTGGGGATGAATTTTAATTACATTCTGTTTAAGTTATATTGCTTTCCACAAGATTTGAGTGTTTTGCCATCTAACTTACAAGGACTGTAACTTTGACAAATTCACAGTCTAGACAGCCAGCTAGTGAGTTATTCAGTCACCAATTTTCAGAACTGAGGTCTAGAAATATTTTGTGTGCTGTTCCACAGTCACCAAGCCAACTTAAAGCCAGGCTTACTACTGACATTTCCCTTGCCCTTTCTTTAGGCATTTCAGAGCTTTTGCTTCTGCCTTACTAGTATTTGTACAAGTCCAGATAAACCATTTTAGGAGGTTAAATTAGCCCCCAAGTGGTATCTTTTTCCATAGGGTTAGTTTTTAGATAATCGGCTTCCTGAGCCCTCTTACCACACAATGGCAAAAAAGCCAGTGCAGCGCAAGGCAGGAACACATGGTTGACAGTGGATGGGAGGACTGGACCCTGCAAACTCGATTTAGATCAGTTTACATTTCCATTTATAACAAAATCTGATAAAATGATTTCCCATCAGACTGTGAAGTGAAAACTCATTTTTTAAAATGTTTTGAAATTCATTGTAGAAGTATTTATGTTGAAACAGAAAACACTCTATATTTGCAGAGTACTGAAAAAAGTCAGTCTGCTATTTGCTTCTGGTATTGCCTGAGGACCATGATAGAAACATGCCAATTTCAGGGCAGGAAGGATGCAGATTCTATTATTTCAAGGTAGTTCAATTGTGCAATTTAAGATACAGGAGGGGAAAAACAGAAAAAAAAAAATTACACAAGAGCACACACGTAGACTGAAACATCATGGTTTTGTGTATCAGAACAGGAGTACAATCAATACTGCATATGAAAAAGTTACACTATTTCACAGAATGGATTTGAAGATCATCCTCAATTTGGGCAGCTCATTATGATGGTCACTTCTAATGCTGTATAAAGCCGTTCTTCTTCCTTCAGGTTTGGTTACATGTGCTATATAATCGACATTGTCAGGGATGCCAAGGAGGCGTATTCTAGATATTCAAATATTAGAATTAAAAAAGAATCTTTAAAAGATGGAGCTACAAATGTGCTGGGACATTAAAAATTACAATGGCTTGTCACTTAAATGTGGAAATCAATAATTATTTAATAACAATTACATACTCATGGGAATGCAAGACCTGACCAAAATGCTGTATCTCATAATTTCTTAAAAAGAGAGAGAGGATCTCAGCTGTGAGCACTTAATGTCGAGAGCAAAGTAAGAGGAACTACCGTACATAAATGGTTAGGGCAGGGAAACAAAACAATACCCACATTTGGCTAAACTACATCTCACTAACCTGAGCTACTAAGTCTACCACAATGCTAAAGAAGCTGCCTGAAGCAGCACACTGCAGATAAAAAGACTTGATTTACCAGTGTACTCACCTACTTTACACCAGTTCTATTCCAGCACAACTTGAAGAATCAATAGGTATGACTCACTGCTGCCTGACTTCCATTTTGCACTAGGGTAATTTTATTTGCTAAAATGATGCGACAGCAACATTAAAACAGAAATAAGATTCATTATGTATAAGCATTTAGGCTTATGACTCCCGCCCTTTCTAAAATCAATGGCAAAATTCATCCACATCCTTCTGTCAAATACTGTTCCACTCAAACTCAGAATTCAATTTTAAAAAATACCTTTTAAATCTATATTTTCTTATTTTTTTCGCTGTTAATCATTCATTTACACACCAGTGCTATACCTTTATTATCCCATTATTTCACCTCCACTGATTAGCAAAGAAAAGTTCCACTTTAGCTGCAAAGAATAATTTGGGGCATTTATTATGCAAAACTTTTAATATCCAGTTTAGATATTATTTTTATTAAAATCAAACCTATCATGAGTTAGCACAAATTCCACATATTACTAGTTTAACACTTCAAGGCTGAATCTTGAAGTGACTAAAATACACAAACAGGCAGCAGTAAGCTTACATGTTTATCACCTGCGTATCAGATAGGTCATGAGCGTTCTAAAAAAGTGTAAATAGAGTTGCATTCAGTAATAGAACTTTAAAAAAAAAAAAAAAAGGCCCGTTGAGTAAAGGGTGCCATACTACGCATACACACATGTATAAGCACATATGACAACAGAAACCTCCTTTTTATTACCTTTTTTTTACCTTTTAATTACTTATTATAACTTTTCTTTTTGTCTATTAAGGCAGGAATGAACTAATGACATTGGCTATCATGATATTTGGAGAAACCAAAAGGAATAAAAAGCCTCCCTTAAGGGCAACAAATACAGGGTTAAGATCATGCTGATTCTCTCCCTTTCTGTGTCTCTCCTCCCATTCTTTGCAAAGTGGGTTACTCCTAGTGCAGTTAGAAGCTACTAAATTAAGCCAGTGAATTTTATGGAAGTGTCTTCTTTCCAGGAAAAAAATATTTATCTGAATGCTAGAAAGTAACAGGTGAAACAGTCGAAGGCACAATGTATCAGGGAAAAACTCCAAGCATTTATTCAGTCTTTCAAGATCCTTTTTTGACTTGCTTCAGTTTCCGCCTCCAGCCTGCTTCTTTTTGTCTATGAAGTTGGATGCCGTTGCATATCTAAACAAAAGGATTTCTTTCTCCTTACTGAGACTTTTTGTCAGGTCAATAATATCTTCTATGCTTAATACATCTTCATTTTTTAATATGTAAACAGCATTAATTGGGAGGAAAATGGACTAAGATTCTGGAACATCAGTGAGATTTTTAACAACTGTATCTTCACATTTAGCAGGGTAAATGGTATTTTTAATGAGCTAACACCTTGAATAAGGATCTCTACGAGGCAGAAATGGAACAGAACCAGTGATGATGAAAGCCTACAGGGAACTGACAGTTACCTGGAACTTCTGTGAAACAAAAATCATTTCCCTGAGGAAGGGAAACATGCAAAACTACTTAATTTTTAATCTTATTTTTAATATTTAAAATCAGACTGGCTCAGCCTCTTCTAACAAGAAGAAGCCTAATACAATGTAAGTACAATATTAGCTTAAGACAACAAACTTTGCCAGTGAAATGCTTGGCTCATAACTACTCTATATTTATTCTCTTTACATGCAAGAAGTCAAGTATAAAGAAAAAGATCACCTTTCCAAGTAACTAAGATAGTACTCTTCAGTTGCAGAGACATATATAAAATTACAGCCATTGTTTTCTAAATTACTGTGTGTATTTTAATTGATAAAGACTAGCATTTGCTGCTTTGAAAAAATACTGTAATATACTTAAGCAATAAAACATGCTTATACAGATAGAACTACCATAATACTGCAGCAAAATGAACTTACAATCTAGAACTCCACACAACTGGAGAGGGACTCTGCCCAACTTTGACAACAGTAGAGACAGAAAAGGACTTTTATCTCCCTCTTCCACAGTTTTGACCAAAAAGTCAATGTTGTTACAAGCACTAGACTAACCAAGGGGGATAAGCTACAAAGGAACTACAATCACACTTTTAGCCCTGCCCGTTTTCTGAGACCAGAGGAAAGTTTACCAAGCTATTTTCCAAACTATTTTTATGCATATTACTGTATTAGATGCTCCTGGTCTTTTCATAGCATAAAAGAAAGAAAGCAGAGGTACATGGACACAGGGATGGGCACCGTTTTGTGCAACGCATTGCACCCCTTTCAGCAAACACAAGAACTCAGCTCTCACTCAAAGTACAAGACTGTACTAGAAGAACTGTAAAACTTTTAAAAGCGTTTTATTAAGAACATTCAGACAGCCATAAAAGAAATATATCTACTAATACATATGCAAAAAAGTGACACAATTACATTATTAAGTATCAGTAATTATTATTCAGAAAGCAGCTTTTCTAAAGTTAAGATTTCAATCAAATTCTCTTCCTTCTTTGGCTGTCACCTTGGAAATATATTTAAAATTTCTTTGCATTTACCTGGTGCTTGAAGGGCTGAAAATACAAACATTTGTTTTAAAGATGATGCTTATTAATAGATACTTAATTTAAACCAACAAACACTTGGGGCAGCTTTGATTTAAAGCAATCCCATAAATAATCATCAGAACAGAGTGAGGGCCGCCTACTTTCCTAGTAGTGTGACTAAAACTTTAAGAGAAAAATACTATGTTGCAATTTAAGGGCACTTCAAAGTGTAGTCACACTTAGTTTGGACACACATGTTAAAATCCCAATTTATCCAGGAAAAGTCTCTTGCAAACCAAATGTCAAACAAAAACACAGGAGAAAGACCAGAATTCCCTTTTTTCCACTGTATGAACTGAGAATGGGGTCTGTGATTTAAAGATGTCTTGCTCGCATGATGCTTTCACAGGTTAATATGACATCTGTGTTGCTTAGAATACTCATGCCTCCTACATACAAAAGTACCACAGTAATAGTATAAACTTAGTTTTGCCTTATTTTTTATATTCTTTTAGCCTCCATGCAAAGTGTAATTGCTGTCATACAGAAACTCCGACATACTTCTGTTTTGCACACTCTCACAAGTTTTCAGGAATACAGTCAGCAGGTATAAACAGGGTCAGTTTGTGTTCACGCATCTGTCACACATTTCAACAGAAAGTTGACAAAGATTTTCCTTCAGACCTTCCTTAGGCACTTGAACACATGGCAGGGTCTAGTATTTTAAGCTCCCTGCAAGATTTTGCTTACTATGTGAGTTAATTTAATATGTTGGACACATCAGAAATGTAAGTAAACCATGACCTGTATGAAGAAGTCAATAGCATAGTCAATGAAAAATAGTATTTTTGAGAATCTAATTAATTCTAATTTACTTTGCAAATTATAAATCTGTCTAATTAATTCTAATTTGCTCTGCAAATTATATGAGGAGCCAATACGCACTAGTTTTCTGCCTTCTGTCTTTGGTGGCTAAATACGGACATTGCCATTCCTCACTTGCCTATAGATACTCTACACAGGAAAAAAATACTTCCAGTGACATAGTTGAGATTAGTTGGAAACTAAAGCATTTCATATATGTTGATTTTGTTGACATTTAAATATATTTCTATTTTAAATTCATATAACTCTTCTACATTTTAAGATCATTTTCCCCAACACTTCCTAGAAATTTATGATAAATAATTTCAGCTAATAATTTCAGAACAGAAATGAAAAAAGCTTTATATCAAATGTATAGACTGCATACATATCAATTATTTTTGAAATAAAACATTTTCCTTACAATTTTATGGAATTCTAGTATGTTCTTTCCCTGTAAAAAAAAATACTTTTTTTTTAATTATTATCATTGTCTTAAGAAAACAAAACAAACCTGGTTTTGTCTAGCTCCACTTTGGAAATCAAACATCTTGGTGCACTGCTGTCAGTAATAAATAGTTACTAGCTTAGTCTTACTTACTAGCTTAGTCTAAACATATAGTGAATTTAGTACAACAGAAAAAGCAGAATGGTGAAAACAAGTCATTATTCTGACAACGGTGAAAAAGTGCTATTCTTTTGATTCTTTTTGACCCAAGCAAGACTTTTTGTTTCTTCCTGTTCAAATAAAAAACTTCTTAGTAATTCTTTGCTTTAGAATTCAAAGGAATTCCAAAAACTCAGTACACAAAACAGGAAATAAATCTTTTATTTCCTCTATCCATTTATACAATGTAATGTACCATTCACCATCACAAATGAAAAAAAAAAAAAAAATGGCACTGACCCAATCCAATCATTGATGGCATTCCTCATGTTTGCAACTGAAATATTGCTATGAACTATGACTTTTTTTTTTCTTTTTTTTTTTTAATGTTAACAATGGGAGATGAGCTATGTCACAAGCTGACAAGACTGAGTAAAGGAATGATTCTTTTTTATTTTATTAAGGTATATAAATATAACTTGAGTGCAGTCTTGCGCAATACCGAGCAACCTCAACATCTGCTATGAGGAATCCTACCACTGGAAGCAATAGTAGCAGAAAGCACTTCTTGACCACCAGAAGCACTTCACATTTCACAATAACTGAGCCCCAAAACATACTGCCATGGTGAGACGGGAGTTTCAAGCAAACTATATACCCAAAATGACAACACAATACTGCACAGCAAATTCTCTGTTAAATCTCAAAGACCAAAACAAACAAACATTGCTGAAATGCTATCAAACCAAACTTAGTCTACTGTACCACAAATAGAAATGACAACCTTTAGAAAATTGTATTTTCAAAAAATAGAATGGAAATAATTTTCAGACAATGATTTTTGCTTTTTTGGATATTCATAAAAATTTTGGAAGCATAACTTTTAAGCAGCTTTGTAAGCTTTACACAATGTTTTATCTCACCTTACTAATAAATCCTTGTAAAGCAGGCAGGAAAAACCTCAACACTAATCATTACCGAAGTGTGAAAATGAACCCTTATAATTTTGAGTATTCCTAGTTTACATTAGGCAGGACTTCTGACAAAACAACAATTTTCTCCACTGAAAGATTATTATACGGTCATGTGTATGAAATCTCTTAAGAGCCCAGAAAAATGCAGGTTCAAGCAACAGCAGAAAAATGGCCCCAAAGGTCTAAATGTCCTCCCAACCCCCCCCCCCCCAAAAAAAAAAAAAAAAAAAAGCTGAATACTGTATTATATACAAATAGCATGGGAGAAAGTGGCTTTCCCATCCTTGGGGAATGTATATTCGTATTCACAGCCCTAAACATGGAAAATGTCCATTCGTATTAATATAGTTTCTACAAAAGACTTTCTGTAAGTGTAGCAAAATGGAGATAAGCTGTTGCAAAGAACATGGGATCTGTGCTTTGTTTTCTTTCTCTTAGGCTGCACTTTGTCACTGACTTCTGGAATCAAAGGGAAGATTAGCAACATGTAGAAGGGCATGTACAAAGTAAGCCAGTCTGAGAGCCAAGAACTGGGTCATTCGCTGTCAGCTGTGAAAACTGCTCCATGTTACATAAAGGAAGGGGAAAAAAATACTGGTAAGATATTTCCCTGGGTTTAGAGCAGCTGACAAATTTGCCACATGGAAAAAACGCACTACTGGATTCTCACCGAAAGCAACATATAATCTGATTCAACTGCACAGAAGATGCCAAATTAGGACTTCATTCAAAATTAAGATCAATATTTGTAAACGATTTTTTTTTCTTTTTTGTTAACTCTTAAAAGATGTTTCTTCTGTATGATTCTGTCAGTAAGCTTTGTGAGATACAAGAAAAGTTTTGCAGCAAATTGCCCCAAATCACGTTCATTAAGGGCTGGGCTGAAAAGGATTTTCAATCTTCCAGTATTCTTCTCCATTTCACATATTCCCTCCTACTAGGGATGGCCTTAAAATGTATTGAAACTTATCTTAAAATAAACTAAGACACAAGTAGTAGACAGTAAAGCAGAGATTAAAAACCTTGGGATGTTTCCAAATGCTTGGTCTCAATCAGACAGAATATAGAGCTTGAAACAAGAGCTGGTCAGCAGTATTCTGACAAATTGTTTTATTGAAAAATGCTGTCTCAATGAAAACTCAAAATTGCCCTCACAACATCTTAATTCTTCAAATGCCCACTATTATTAAAAGCAGGTTTTCCAAGGAAAGATCGTTCTAATTCAAAGCAATTAGATTTTACCCCAGACTACAGATACCCAGTAGAGGCATGGCATAGCAAAGGTATATTGGCCAAGGCTGAGGGTGCTAGGAGTTTGTAGTTCCCTGGAAGAAGGGACTGTGTATTCCCCCATTGACTGAAAGCATCACTGATTGTTCTTAATGTCTTTTTGATTTTCCTAATATTTTTTTGCATTTAAAAAAAATGCATTACTATGCTGTATTAAAAAAAAAAAAAAAGTGATACATTACTATTCCAGTAAGCCAACTGTAAATAAAAATCTCGCACTTTTATTCATGCACCAACTTTCGGGGGGGTGGGGGAAGACCAAGTAAAAAAATTGTGCACCAACCCCTTAGGTTTTTTATATAGCCAAATATACAGTAAGCAACACGTTCCAACAATCCACAAGACTTTGGAGTTAAGCAACAGACCTGGTACATGAATGACCCAAACACTTCTATTTGTTTTGTGTCATGGAGCAGAATGAGAAAAAGAACTTAAAATCCTTTCAAAAAATAATTTTCCACTGTTTTGGGGGTAATTCTGTCCTAGCAAAGGAGAAAGCATTCAATAGCTTAGATGTCCTAACACATGCAGTTCATTTTGCGTACTTTACTGCTGAAATGAAAATTACAATTTTTTGTTTGTGCTATATCAGTTTAAAGCACCTATTAAGCACTTTCAGATTAATTACACTGTACATTGATTTTTTTCAGGCATAATTATTAACCCTCGAAAAGTCTTCTAATAATCAATTTATACTTAATTAAGCTCTCTCTGACATGACCTCTAGTATTTCAGTAGACACACTTTTAAAAAGTTACTTCCAACATGTATGGCTATCTCAACTTCTTGTTATTAGAAATCCATACTGTTTTTTTTTCCAGACTGCATCACCCACATTTATAGATCCCCTTCACCAACTGATTGGGTCATTTCAGCAATGATCTGCAGGTTCAAGGGACATCATATATATATTCTACTGCCTAGCAATGTGCTGGAAACAAGTAGCTATCAGATCCAGTACAACAGCCCTGGGATTAGCAGGTTTAGCTGTGACAGCCAGTGCTCTTGCATAGCCCCTAGCACCAGAACGGCTAATCCCAAGGGGGTTAAGGCAGCCATCGTGAGTGAGAATATGTGACTTTGTATGCACTCACTTCTATTTTCAAGCAAAATTTCTTTGGCTTTAATGACAAAATCCAGAGATTACAATAAATACAAGTCTGCTATCCTTAATCTTTTAAGTCAACTATTATGTTATTCAGAAAACACTTTCAGTGGAATTCAAACCAACCTTTAAATACAGTAAGCTCTGGCTGTAAACAGATCTGTTAGCTTCTTTGTTTGATTCTGCCGTTTGTTAAGGTTAAACAGAAAATGCAATTTTCCGCTATACAAGACAAGGCATGGACTCCCATGAGAAAATGGGGGAGAAGACAATGGCACCTTCTCTCAGTAGCCTTGACATAGTTTGGCTTTTTTACTTTTACATGAAGTAGTATTATTTTATCTTTAATGATAAAATTGACTCTCAATTTTCTGAGAAACAAAATGGCTTTTAATGCTACTTATTGATTCTTAAAACTCTCACAGTACATTTCACTGCAACACAGACCGAGATTTCTCAAAGACTAGGAGGGTGCTATTTTACTAAGTTTCATGGTCCAGACTGGAGGTGCTAATGCAACGGTCTGTGTACAAGCGGTATCTTTTGCTAACTAGTGTTCATCACACGCTCTTTGTCCTGCAGCAGAATAATGAAGACCAGAATAAGGAATAAAACCCCGATGGTGACACTAGGCATAGTAGACAAACTCTTCATGTGCTATATAACACAGTTCTTGATTCTTCCAATTTGTTACTTTTTGTGGTCCAGACAGATGTTTAATAAGATGATCATGGTTCAAGTCTTTCCAGCTTGTGCTAGCTTAATCAAAGGGACTGCACTTCATCCAAGTATTATATTGTATAATATATAGTGTATATAAATTATGTATAACTATAATAGCATATATTAGTATAACTATCCATTGATAAATAACAAATTAGCTTGAAATTACATGCATGAGGAGAAGAGTGTTTCCTTAAGACAAACACCAAGAAATCATTCAACTGAGGATGAAATGCAGCAGTGATGTGAGAGAGTCCTATTTTAGCTCTGACCAGGTAATACCATCTCCCTCTCCACGCTGAACAAAAAAAATCTTTCAAGTGGCTACATTTTCTTGTATGATGTCCTTGGCTCTACTACATGCCTTTTTTCAGAAGACTGCTGGGCAGCAGAGAGCATTGGATG
The DNA here is from genome assembly GCF_000737465.1 of Haliaeetus leucocephalus. Classification (NCBI taxonomy): domain Eukaryota; kingdom Metazoa; phylum Chordata; class Aves; order Accipitriformes; family Accipitridae; genus Haliaeetus; species Haliaeetus leucocephalus. Next base: position 4,968,697 of record NW_010972776.1, read on the forward strand.
CAACTAGAGTCTCTGTACCGGTAAGAGAAAAGGCTGCAGCGAAAGCAGGAGAGTGGAAACACTATTGACTGAATGCTTTCGATGACCATATGTCCTCAGCACCCTGCACAGGAGCTGCCATCGATTACTAGAGCCTAAAGGCTGGAACGGCTTTGTGAGCTGACTATTAATTTCCTGAGCCTCATGCATCCCACTCACATAAAACCATTTTGTAGGAGGGAACCCGAATTCTACTTGCATGCGTTTTCCGCCCAACGCACTGCGTATTTCAGAAATGCAATGACTTCCACAGGTAGACCAGGAAACATTACAAGCTGCTGTTATTCACACATTAAGCTATAGTTAATGTAAACTACTCTGCGTTCAGAGAGAATGGGATCTATACCGATATGGGTTTTTTTGCTCTGTATGAGCATGTACATTATTTTCTACTTCTACATACACTGAAATGAGGAGCACACCTCATCACTTTCCACTTTAGGAGTTACCTGGTATTTTATCATCAGTCCTTTTGATAACTGAAAATGTAGGCTATTTAACAAAAGTGGCATTTATGAAAAGGTTACAGAAGTCTTTGAAAACACACTTGATGAATTAACTGTCACAGTGTTTAGTAAGAACGGCATCAGAAATGATGTGCAAATGGCTTTTCTGAAGACCATGAGAATCACTAAACCAGATATAACTAAATGCACTTAATAGTTATTACTATTCTTGTACTTATTAATTAGCCTGTGGAGTCCAGATTTTCACCACTAGGTGTTAGTACATGAGTGAAAAAAATGAAAGTGCCGTTTATTAACAGCAGTGAATGGAATCAGCCACAGCCCTATCCCATTAGATGCAGAGACATGCAGGACAACACTTTAATGAGTAACAGCAACAGACGTCCTTACTGAAGGCCTTAGTGGTCTGAAGGAAAGCTCACTGCACTGCAGTTTCATCAGCAAGCTGTTTTCTCCTTATGTATTACTGGGGAGACCAAAGAAACTGTTATTGAAGCAAAGGAAGAATTTCACCTACAAACAGAGCTCAAGTCACTTGGAAAATCCTCTCACAAGTGTCTGTCTTCCTTTCTGAAGAATTTCCCAAGGGCTTGACAAGCCCTGCATGTCAGAAGTTGCTCCTTGCTGCAGACTGGCAATGAGGAACGTCAGGGCTGCACACCCCCAAACCCCAGAGCTGCTGACACCTACAGAAGCTTCCTGGCCCAGGCTGCTTGCTACGCTCCCTTCACATGGCACGTGGCACTCTGAACCGACTAGTAGCACAGCCGTATCAGGTTTTCCTGCTCGCTTATCCCCCGTTTACTTCCCAGTAACTCTGGGACACTCCTGGTGACACTCCTATTGACATTTACTTCAAATATGCCTTACCTTCTATTGCTGAGGTACTACATGACCACTCCATCCAAATGTAGTGTCACTGCAGTTGGCACCGCAGATAAACACACAAACAAAAAGAGCAATTTGGCCAAATTAACGTGTTCTCTTTTTGCAAATAATAGGGGCAAACAGAGCATCCCACATAATCTCTACAGAGCTTGATCAATGATTTCAAAATTGTAATATCAATGTCAAAATCCAACTCTAACGATATCATTTTAAGAGCTGAAGTAGCCACAGTATTTAAGTCATTTGTTTAAACCAGCAAATTATACCCCTCTATACCATACAACACTTCACGTCTTCAAAAGTCAAACACCAAATTCGCTGTAGAGTCCTATATTTTCAGTTATTGGTGTAATTTTAAGAGGAATAAAATAACCAAAATAGATAGCATGCACTTAATTTCATCTGTCAGACTGGGATCACAGTTCAAAAAGTAAAATTATTTATTACAGCTTTCCAACTATATGTTTTACTTCATACTTTTAATTCACAAACTTCACGTTGAAATTTTGTGGCAGCATCTAGTAATTAGTGTTGTCCTCATAAATTGTACATGCTACAAAACTTTGGCAAAAGTGATATTCATAATAACTTACCAGCTCTCTCGTCATAGAGAACTTCTACATGCTGGTCTCCAGAAAGAGCTTGTTTGCAGGTTAAGATTTATCTCACAAATAACAGCTTCCCCCGAACCTGTGAGGAAAAAATTCAGATATATGGATATTCTTACCAAAATTTATCTTAGAATGATTTCCCAGGAAAAATTAGTTTTGGCCATATTAAATTCTATAATGAGATCCACCCTCCCTGTACTGCTGTATCTATTTTAAAAACAACACCAACACCAACACCCCCACAACACACTGTGGTAAAATGCAAGAGTAGTGCCTTTTATTTCATTTTAATCTGAAATCTATTCTTATTGAAGATGCCTATAAAATTTAATTTGCAAACTATAACTTATATCTACAAATTTTAAAGCAGTCTAAAGAATTTTACAGCAGATATAGAATTTTCTATTAAATTGCATGGGTTTTTAAAGTTTTATAGATTCCTATTCAAACTCTAGAGAAGACTATTACAAAAATGTTAAAGGGTTTTGACATAAAAAGTGAAATTGTAGAAATTAAATTTCAGTATGTTTTTGATTCTTCAAAGACTTTCTCCTGCACATGATTTGAACATGTGCTAGTCCCTTCCAACATAAATTCTGATCCCATGGAATAAAAGAAAAATCTAAGAAAAACAGTTTGTAGCACTGATTTTATTTATTTTTTTATTAAGCTACAATGATGATCAAGGTCAGTAGGGGTAAATGCTGGCTATATGGTTACCCAAGTAGCTGAATTGCTGTTACAATGGAAGAGTTTGTTACTACAAAATCATACTCAATGGAACTAAGCTTATAACTGAGATGACTTACGTTGTTAAAATAGCTGAAATGAAAGAAAATTACTGTAGCACATTTGCAACACAGAAGCACACTTTTAAGTGAACAAAACATTGATGATGACATTTTTCAGACAGTAATTTAGTGGGCTCTTTTGTTGTAGTTATGTTACTGACAATCTTTTTTTTTTTAAAAAGGTAACATTTGGAGAATAAACACACAGCTACACTTTCCACACAGAGCAGAAGGAACAAATACAGTGCAACTTCCAGAAAATCTGCACCAGATTTGATGGTCATGTAAGCACATGTCACTATTATCATAAGTTTGGGGTTTTTTTCCCCCTTTTTGACTGCAGCAGCATTAATCCTTGCTAAGGCACTAAAGATTATCAGACAATTTTGCTGACCATTGCTATTGCTTCTAATGTGCAAGTATCTACTATAAAAATATTTAATCAGTGTAAGTTCTTTTTCTGCAACCTAATTCTATTGAAAAAATAAGAAGGTTGCACTATATCTATTCTAATCCTAGTCATTTTAACAAACATCTGTCCTGCATGATTTTTGTAGTGTAACAGCGGGCCACATACAGTTACTTTTTCGAATGTCCAGTAGAAATGAAAGCATTTACTCTCCAAAATGCACGTTTGAGTACTGTATAATCCTGTAATGAACAAGTATTCCTGAAGTAAATCATTGTATAAATTCCACAGGGAGGAAAATGAATGTATTTCTACTTAAAAAAACCAAACACCACAGTAACCACCCCTACCCTCCCCAAACTCAGTGATAGTTTAGTGCAGCTGGAAAGAACATGCATGTTACCTGCTTTTTCAGTTAAAAGAACAGTCCATTGAAAGACAGTCTATTGAAGTAAATAATAAATGCAGACTTTATTTTAAGCTAACATGTCTGTCAGACATGAGACACATACATTGTGTGTATGCACTATGTACATGCACTGACATATAGAAACTGAGATATAACACATTAAAACATCTATATGTATGTGTGCATGTTAATATACATAGGTAGGTAGACATGTGTATTAGGGTAAGTTCTAAGACTGACTCCAGAATGTTGTAGCTATAGGTGCTTAAATAAATATTGTCAAGCCTCATGAGCCTTAGAATTAACCAAATCAAACTATTTTCTATATTGTAGGAAATAGCTGCTGGACAACAATACCACAGAATTTTAAAAGAAAAAAAAATCTTTTATGCTGTATTTTAAATATTACAAAAAATTTATTTTGCAGCTCACAACAAAACCTTTGTTTCAGTGTTCTTCTCTGCTGCACTCATTGCCCCCATCTTTACCTAACTGAATCTTTTTTCTCTTTCCATCCAAGAAAGGCAGTGCTCCTTTATTTCTTCTCAAGGTCTGGCAAATTTTCCATGATACTTACTCATTAGTTAGGCTAATTCATGCTGTACTTAACCAGCTGACTGGAAGAACAGAACTAACACTTATGACTCTGAGAACAGAATGGATAGTTTTTCCAAAATTCAATTTCTGGTTGATTGCAGATTAAAATCAATTGTGGAGCTGTCAGCTTCCTCAGAAAAGAGGAGTGAAGAAAAAGACACCATCTTTTGGGGATTCACAGAAGGAAGCAGAGGTTTCCTAAGTGAAACCACAGAGAAAAGAAAATGTAAATCTCATTAAGACCAGCTATCATCATTTAGGAGCCAAAAAAGATTACAAGTATCCTAATACTTCATAATTTAGGGTGAGTGGTAGTCATACTTCCAACTTTCTGAAGCTAGTCGAAGAGTCTAGAAAGTTAGCCTGTTTGAAAATCTAATCTTGCATCAGTTGACTGCAGGAACTTCAGCCATTAGAAGTACATAAAATGTAGCCAGACATGATGGAAAGGTGGGATGTAGCCATTCTGCAATGCAGTTCAGCCATACCCAGACAAGAGAACTTCCTCTCATCCCTAAAGATCTCTTCATCTTCAAAGACGGTATGCAGATTTCATATCCAAAAACTAACAAAGCAAACAAAAAATTAAGGCTTAGGAGAGGGTATCTCTTGGCCACTAATGTTACAAAGTTATTTAGTGGGAACCAGCAAGATCCAGAGAGGATACAACTTAGTGTGGATGTCTTTCTAGAACAAAACAGGTGCATCTATTAACTTCTGATCAAATCATTCAAGGGAATGAGAAATGAAGGATAAGGGAGAAGATATATTACACAGGATTCCTTGTACAACTTTCAGAAAAAACAATATTCACAAGTTTAAAAGTTATCTGTAACTAGCCAAGGTAAAGTACATTTTCTTTCACAACCAATGAGATGTAGGGGTCTTAAAAATGTTATTTTGCACTTTGTTAGCTCTAAACAAATTATTTGGAAGGAACAGCAATATCTGAGCCTGTGAACCTGAATATGCCTGATGATACAGGGACCCTGCATCCCTGCATAACACAGAGGAAATTTTATCTTGGATATTTCAAAATTAGCTACAGGTCCAACCAATACTAAAAAAAAAAAAAAATCTCCAATGAATGGTATATGGGAGATATACTGTTAATATTGTTGATCAAGTAATTTGTCACTAGAGGTCCAAGTCCATTCTAACATTTTTTTCTGCCTTTTATTCTTTTTTTTCCCCTTACCTACAATATACTCCAAGAACAGTTAAGATCCTCTCTATGATTTGAACCTCAGTCATTCATTTACAGTTCACAGGCTACTTTCCCTATTTTACTGAGATGTTGTAAAACATGAGGTGAAGTTTGCAAAAGCACTTGGATGGGAAAACTGGGTGCTTGGCATTCCTTCAAGAAACAAAGACCAAAAGACAGTCAGTGTATGCTACCTAAAATTACCATAAATTACAAATTTAATAGTGAGTTACCACGTAGCAACACATCCATTTTTGTTCAGAAGAAAATCTTTTCAGAAGGAACCAGAATTGTACTGAGGTACATCCAACCGTATCACTGGAGAATAACAGATCTCCCCCTCACTACATACGAGGGCATTTGTCACATAATTACCATGTTATTCTCAGATAAGTGTCACTGCAAAAGCAGCATACAACCCAATAGGTGTTCATTTGGTTTTGCCTGCATTGTCAATAGTAGGAAAAATACATCACAAATTGTCTAAATGTTCTGACAGAGAGCAACAGCCGGACAGATGTTTAGAGGAGGTTTAAAAATGACAGGAGCTATTTCAAAGGAGAAATAGCAAAGCTCAGTTTTTAATTATTTTATGTACCAAGCTGTTAAGATTGTTACAGGGGGCGTAAATAAAACCTTCCATTTTTAAGCCAACGTAGTGTTTGCTATATATCTATAGAAAACAATCTCGCATTTCATGTGAGACTAATGCTAATTGAAAAATGTGAAGAGAAAAAATAAAGAAAATAAGAACAAAAAATCTACCTACCTTTGGGCTAGGGGCTCATATATTGCAAAAATTAAGAATATCCCAAAATCCATAGCTGCCATCATTCATCTGTTCAGCTTAAAATAGGCAACGAGTCAACCTAACATGTACTTATCTAGTATCCCCATCACAATCGGCACTAATTAACCGTGCAAAGAAGTGGAAGATATTAATTCAAGTGGAGTGTCATGCTAAAATAACTCTGCTGCTCCTCTGTTAGTATACTTACAGCTTTTATTGCCTCTGTAAGACCTAACTGGGTGTACACACTGAATATTCCAGGGAGAAACACCAACTTCCCTTTCCATTCAGAAACACTACTCTCAGCAAGACTTTGAAGCAGATTGGTACGTATATTTGTTCTACTCATGATGAATATGCTTTCTCAGAAAGCTTTTTTTCTCTACAAACACTATCTAACAACATTAGAAGCACTACATCCAACTCGGAGGTTTCTCATGTCTTCCAAACGAATAACTGGCCATTGGGTTGTGGTATCTTTTTATAAGTAGTGCATTACTTTTTGGGGGGGGGGGGGGGGGGGGGGGGGTGGGGGGGT